>NC_142876.1:112065000-112403750 GCF_051225735.1 Oryctolagus cuniculus
TACCACAGTGAAGGGAGGAAGCCTGTTGGCAGAGCTCCCCAGCAGGGGGCACCATCTGTCCAGGCTGAGCTGGCACACAGAAACCAGGCCTTTCACAGCCTTGCGAGTCCCCTAAGCCTGAGGTTCTGTGCACAGGGATGCCAAGCTCCCAGGGACAAGGCCCACATGTACGTGATCTCCAGGTGCAGCCCAGGGAGCCATGCTCCTCTCACCCAGAGCTGGACTTCTCTCCAAGACTGAGGGAAGTGCTTGTGATTGTGGCCTTGTCCAGATGGCATCACAAGGATTCAGAGTGGCTCCAGGACACTGCCCCATGAGCCTGACTCATGTATCCCAACCCTAACTGCAAGGCAGAACACCAGCGGGAGTGACTGAGGGATGTCCTGTGGTTACACTGCAGTGCTCCCGGCACCAGAGCACTGCCCACGTGTGCTAGAATCACGGGGTTTTAGACAACCTAACAGGAGTCTGAGCTGCTCTACTAAGAGCCAACTGAGGTCTTAGAAATGGCCCACCATCATGGGGAGGTGAGTCCTGGCAAATCAGTAGTTTGGGTTCCAAACTCAGTTTGGCTCCAGCTCTCTCATGATACTCACGGACCAGAGGGTCTCTCTGCAATTTCCAGCACTCTGGCTGCTGTGGGCTCTGCTCCAGGCTACTCTGCTACAGGCTGGAAAACACTCCGCATCGTTCCCCCTCACTACAGAAACCAGGCTTTAAAATCCAAACAGAAGCAAAAAGAACCAAGAGAGCAATAAACCACCAAGCACCAGGAATGCTGACACTGGGTTTGAGGGATGTTTCCTGGGGTTCACAAGCCTACCAAGTACTGAGGGGAAAAAGGAACCCCAGGAAAGTCCCCCATCCCAGCTCGGGGTCCATCTGCATTCACCTTCCAGGAAGGTTAGCATCCAACCTTCTCAAAGGCAGGCTTAAGGGGCAGGTAGGAGTGAGGAGACATGTGAGCATCCATGTGGCTCACCGAAGGTCAGGGATAGAAAGAAAATGCTGCTTTTTTTTTAAACCAGAAGGACCTGGTTTGTATCCCACCTTTATGAAAAGGAACAAGTCATAATACACCACTCAATTTCTTCAATTGAAAAACCAGCTCGCATGAGGATCTAAGGAGTTAACATAAGTAATGTCACCAAACACACAGTCCGATTGCTATGGTGTAAACATAGTTTGGTTCCTGACCTCCTACAATTTGGTTAGTGCCCAAAGTCTTAGTTAACAGCATTAAGAGGGCTAAAACTGCATTCTGTCATGATGTTTGAACGCAGGGTCTCTGTGAAGCAACTCAATTGGATTAGGTCATTAGGGTGGGGTACCCATGGCCGAAACCTGACGGCTTCTAAGGAGAGATAAAGACATGCGCCTTGTGTCTCTTGCCACATGATGCTCTGCACTACCTCAAGACTGCTAACAAGAAAGCCATCACCAGAGGCCAAACCAGTGGTGCCTTCCTGATCTTCAACTAATACCTCTAGAACCATGAACCAGAATTAACATTTTCCCTCAATAAGTTAGGCTGCCCCAGTTATTTTACTTTGGTAACAGAAAGCCGATTAATATACCAACTGGAAGACTAAATGCTAACACCTAACACCTGAGACCAAAGGGAGCGCTCCCAGCCCGTACGAAGGCAGCTGGGACCTCTGGCGACTGCGAGGCTGAAGGCAGGCCTCTGGGCATGTTTTCTCTCCAAAGGAACATGACACCTTCAGTCTCACCCTGGCTCACCCAGGGATGGGTTAGAGACCCTGAGGAATACATGCGCTCAGATGGAAGGTGGGAAAGCTGCATCGTACCTGATGACACAGTTGCCTCGGTTGGATGCGAAGATGACGATGGGGGCGATAGAAGATTCCAGGGCCCGGTGCAGGTACGTGAAGCACTCAATGTCCAGCATGTGAACCTCGTCAACAAACAGAACACCAGGGACCAGCTCCGCAATCCCCTGGTCGATGTACTTGTTCACCACCTTGTTAATCTCCCCTCGAAGTTTGTCTAGGAGATGGCAAGGATGGGCAGGCAAGGTCAGCATCAGCCTGGGAAAGGATGACCCTTTTCTCTGTCTCTGTCTCTCTCTCTCACACACACACATACACACACATGCACAGGCACACGCACACACAGAATTCAATCCAAATCCAAGCAAGGAGCCTGGTTTTCCTGTTAGCTATGTCACCCCAGGCAGAGCATGCCCCACTCCGGGCTTCAGTGTCATCATCTGAAAACAGAGACAATCAAACAAAATTGGCAACTTCCCCTGAAGCCCTGTGGTTTCAGTTTGGAGAATAGCTTTGACACAGTTCTGCAGGGGAATGCCTACAGGGGGCATGCACTCAGAGGCAGGCACGTTCCCCACCTGCCTTATCTCACACCTACCCAATCTCGCTCCTCGCCTGATCTCTGAGACACTGGCCCTGGGTGAAATGAGCTTTCATATGCAAATGTTCCTGTTCTGTACTCAGAAAATGGCCCTTTCTTTTGGCCCTGTGACAATGCTTAGGTTAATTAACTTTCAATCAAGTGCCTGGACTAAGGAACAGGGTGCATTTAGAATCCTCAGTGGGAGGAGACCTGCAGAGGAAGGAGGCTCTGAAGAAAAGTCCAGTCTCAGAGAAGTCACAAACCCATCTGAGGTCGCAGCTCTCACTTTCCAAACAGCTTCAGGCTGCTACTAGGAGGAGCTGCTCACGAAGACAGACAGGAAGGTTTATGCAACTTCTTCCAGAGCTAGTGGGCAGGGACTGTCAAAGGGGGATGCACAATCAAAACTGTGTTATAAAAGACACTGCTCAAGATGACTCTAACACAAAGATAGCAGATTGTTCCACTGGCTGAAACACTATAAAGGCAACAATTCCTTTAAAGTTTAACTAGCATAGGTGGCAATTAGGAAAAAGGGGACATAAAGGTTGGAAAGAGAAGCTGGAAAAAAACAAAGGTCCACATGGGAGCAGCAGCGATCCCTGTAGAGCCCTGGGAAGTGTCCAGAAGCTGGGGACAGCCACGGCATCGAAGCCTGGGCCCAGAGCAGGAGCCCAGGAATTCACATTTCTGAGACCCTGAAAAGACCAGAAACTGTGACCACCACCACCACCAGTGTGGGGCCAGAGAGCACACAGTATGCTGCATGGCTGTCTGAAAGTAGCCCCAGACATGGGAGAGAATCAAGCTCTGAGCTAAGAGGAAGAAGAAATCTGCTCCAGGGCGTTCGCTTTGCTTAGGAGTCCTCCCAGGGCCTCACAGAGCACGTCCAAGTTCAGGGCCCTCCAGCTCTGCGCCTGGCTCCTGGTCTTGCTGTTTTCCTTACCTGTGATTTCTGTCTTCTTTGGTTTCATCAACTGGCCCATCATGGACAGAATATCTTGTCCTCCCTGCATAAGAGAACAGTTACGGTCAGCCCTGTTTTCCAAGGCAGCTGCAAATGCGTCACACACCCCCCCTCCCCCCATCCCACTGGTCCCTAATGGCGAATATGGGGTCCAGAGGTATAAAGACCCCACCACACCTCCTCCGGAAAGCTTGAGAAGCTTCTGAACACACAGGAATACCTAGAGGTTCCCCCAACCTGTAAGAATCAAACAAGGGGCCACAGCTGTGGCTCAGCAGGTTGAGCAGCAACCTGGGGAGCCCATATCCCACAAGGGCACCAGTTCAAGTCCCAGCTGTTCCACTTCCAAATCAGCTCCCAGCTGATGCACCTAGGAAGGCAAAAGATGAAGGCCTGAGTCTTTAGGTGCCTACAACCACATGGGAGACCCGGATGAGGCTCCTGGCTCCTGGCTTCGGCCTGGCATGGCCCAGGCCAGTGTGGCCGTCTGGGGATTGGGCCAGTGGATGGAGGATCTTTCTAACTGCCTTTCACATAAATAAAATAAATCTTAAAAAAAAAAAAAAAAAATCAAACAAAATCCTTTCATGGTCAGCATAAACTCTGTGCCTTGTCTCCTTCTCCAGCTCTGTCTTTTCCCAATCGCAGATTCCACCATTAGCCACAAGACTGCCAACCCTTCCCTGAACACACTCAAGCTCTTTTACGACTCGATGCTTTCCATACTGCAGTCCCTCTGCCAGGAATGCTGCTCCCTTTCCTGGGAAGTTCCCAATCACCCATAAAGTCCAGGGCCAGTACCCTCCGTGGGGTGTCTCCTCCTCACCAGGATCACGACCTCCTCCTGCTGTTTCCTGCTCCTTTGGGACAGTTACGTTTCCATGTCTCCTGTCGCTCAATTTGGTCACAGGGCTCTATCAGCCTGGTCCCTGTGGAAGGGCAGACCTGCTGCCAGGTTTACCACAGCAGTGCAATCAACCAGAGATCGATGCTTTGTCATTTACTCATCTCTGAGTAACCCTGTGGGTTTCCAGACCCTGGGAGAGAGAAGCTCACTACTAAATATTGAACAGCTATAGGTAGGCAAATGTTTTCTAAGTATTTCCCATGTCTGATTCTCCCTGTCAAGAAGTAAAAACTCAAAACCAGAGAGCTGTGAAACAGAGAGAACCCAAAGTGACACCAGTCACTCATTAGTGACAGAGCAGGAGAGCCCCTGACTTGCGGGCCCTAACCCAGCACTGCGCCAAGGCGAAGCTCTTGGGGAGTCAGGCTGGGGACAGCCGTTCCACCGTGAGCGGAATGCTGGTACAAGGCACAAGCAGCCTCTTGACCAAAGCTGTAAGGGACAGAATACCAGAGGAACAACTTTCAAGTCAGAAAACCCATTATTCCCTGCTATTGAAGAGGTGACCACCTCTTCAAGACCACCCATGGAGAACAGTTCCGTTTTGTTTCTTTGAATCACACATTTCCCAGAAACATCACAAAGCAGCCAGGGACTTCCCTACACAGTATCAGTCAAGCTCTAAGTAATCACCTTCTACCCAGCACAAGGGGCAGCACACAGTGGCAGCTCAAAGCCACAAAATCGGAGACTTTGCTAAGCAAGAGGGAAGACACAGCTTTGTCCAGCTTTCTGAAGTCCTGCGAAGGGCTCAGAACACTCCTGCCCTCCTGCCATTTCCACTCACAGAATCTCAGGCGTGAGCCACTGCTGGAGAGCAGCCACAGAGGAAGCTGGCTAGCTCAGGGCCAGAGGCTTGGCTGGGATAAGACACAATACATCCGAAATCATCTGTGAAGAGGGCATTTGAATTGGAACAAAGGAGCCCCTCTAAGCAGCACATGTCAATGTTAATTACTGAATATTACAGATAGAAAAGGACCTGCTACTTCAAGAATCAGTGGCAACACTCTAACAACTCACACTAGAGCTCCATGCACAAACAGAGGGTAGGATGCAAATTACACCCAGAGCTCCCTGCAGACTAGTGTGCACAATTCACCCTGAGTTTCCTGTACACACACAGACTAGTGCGCGCTGCAACCCCAGAACCCCGTGCACACAGACTAGGGTGAAATGCACCCCCAGAGCTCTATGCACAGACTAGTGTGCAATTCACCCCAAGCTTCCTGTACACACACAAACTAGTATGCAAATCACCTCCAGAGCGCCGTACACAAACTAGTGTGCATTTCATGTCCAGAGCCTCCTGCACACAGACTAGTGTGCAATTCATTCCCACAGCCTCCTGCACACACAGACTAGTGTGCAATTCATTCCCACAGCCTCCTGCACACACAGACTAGTGTGCAATTCATTCCCACAGCCTCCTGCACACACAGACTAGTGTGCAATTCACCCCGAGTTCCCTGTATACATATAGGCTAGTGCACACTTCACCCCAGAACCCTGTGCACACAGACTACTGTGAAATTCATCCTCAGAGTCTCCTGCAGACAGAGTAGGGTATAATTCACCCCGAGTTCCCTGTACACACGCAGACTAGTGTGCACTTCACTCCCTGACTTTGCGTCAGGTCATCCAGTACTGAGGCAATACCTGGGGCCGTGCATTAGCCACATCCAAGTCATGCAAGGTCACATCCTGGATGATCTCCTTCTTCTTATGCACATCCCCCTTTGGCAACGGGACATACTCTTCAGCTTCAAGGTCGAATTCTGTGGCATAGGTATCACATCTGCCTTGCCTCTGCACAAAGAGAGAAACATGAGTGCCTGGTGAGTTTTCACTGCCAAGTCCCCAAATGGCATGGTGCTAAGTGAGATAAAGTTCTCAGCCTACTTGAGAAACTCCAAATATGCCCACTCCTCGGCTGCCAAGAGAGGGAGCCTATCTGCTCATCACTGGGCTCCAAAAACTCAGCTGAAAAACACCTGATACTTTCTCCAAGAATGCCCACCCCACCCCCGCGCCTTTTCTTTTAACTGTATGCAACTCCCGATAAAGGGCAAATCCAGTAGATTAACTGGAGACGGAGAGAGCTGTTCAGACTCTTTTGTAGGTGGGTGATTTATTGGATGATATGAAGTATTATGCTCATCCATTAAACAGTGAGGAACACTGTACAGGACACTGAAAATCAGATATAAAAAGAATGCCAACTAATGTAGCATTCCTTCCCACATGCATATATCTTGGGAAGAAAATACCAAAGAGATAAAAGGAAGATTAAATACACTGCACATTTCAATTTGAAAATGACTAAAGTTGTTTTGGTTTCTCACCCTGCACTCCCCCTCTGAACAGGCTTTAGTATTTTTCTAACACACTGTCTGTTTTAATCATGAGAATGCTAAAGAATGAAGATAAAGGGAAAACAAACGTTATTATACACAAAGGGACAGCTGCTGACCTTGCACCAGCATGGCACCAGGCGCCAGCTCTCCCCACACCCTGCAGCCTCGGACTCTGCATGGCAAACAGACCAGGAATGGAGCTTTGTCTCAAGGAAGTGTTACCTTTACAGCCCCACTGTTGGCTTCGATGTAAATCACATCCCCAGCCTCCACTCGCTCTTTCTGCAAACTTTCAAAAATGCTGGGGTCCAGCTGAAAAACAAAGAAACGGTGAATCAGAGCCGTAAAGCATACTCTGTTTATTTCTGACACCCTGACTGCACGAAGAGAGCTGTGTGTGTGTGTGTGCACAGGTGTATTAGGACATGCAGGACTGGGAATGTGTGAGCGCGGCATGAGACTGGACTCAGGGAAAGAGTGCACCGGGGAGATAGCAGAAAGGTAAGGCATGTGAGGGGCACGGGAATACCTACACTCTCCCTCGTCACTTGACTCCAGCGGTTGTACACTGGCAGCAGGTGTTTATAAGTATGGCTCCGGCTGCTTTCAGATGAGGCCTACACTGTCCATGAGACCACATCACTGGGCATCCTGAGATTTCCTTCTTGACTTGCTCTCGCATTCTCCTCACCTTGGCTGGATGGCAGGACTTTCTGCACTGAAGCACCTGCCAGCACCTGCTGCCTAGTCTCAAAGTTAGCATGTGGCAGGGCTGTGATTCTAGACAGCGCTCACTGAGTCTGTTTCCTCATTTATATGATAGCACCCTGCTGCCATCACACGCACAGGAAATTCAAAGGGCAGCATAAGGAAGGATCTGTCCCAAGCCTTTTGCTGGAATTCCTGGGTGTATACAGCGGGGTTCTGCCTGCTTCCACCTCCAGCAGTGGGAATGAACACACTTTGGGAACTGCTGTTTTTCTTTTCATCTTCTGGAAGCAGACTACTCCAAATGGTCAATATTCTAAGACAGGGCTAGAATTATTAGGACTGAGTTATTAGATACCAGGTTGAACTTCAGAAAGAGCTACATTATTTAATGTGGTTGTGGTAGAACAAAAACTTGGACTTTGTCTGAAATAAAATTAGAGAGTAAAAAACCCAGACTCAGTGAAAGAAGTCAGACACAAAAGGACACATATTATATGATTCTATTTATATGAAATGTTCCCCCCAAAAGGCAACTCTATAGAAACAGAAAGTAGATCAGTGGTTGCTCGGGGCATATGGTGGGAATAGGGAGAGATGGTAAATGGACATAAGGTTTCTTTTTTGGATGATGCAATTGTTCTAACATTAGATTGTGGTGATGGTTACACAACTGTAAATACATTAAAATTCCTTGAGGTACTGAAATGAGCGAATTTTATTAAAAATTGTATCTCAGGGCCAGTGCCATGGCTCACTTGGCTAATCCTCCGCCTGCAGCGCCGGCACCCCGGGTTCTAGTCCCGACTGGGGCTCTGGGTACTAGTCCTGGTTGCTCATCTTCCAGTCCAGCTCTCTGCTATGGCCCGGGAGGGCAGTGGAGGATGGCCCGAGTGCTTGGGTCCCTGAGCCCACATGGGAGACCAGGAGGAGACACCTGGCTTCTGGCTTCAGATCAGCGCAGCGCCAGCCATGGCAGCCATTAGGGGAGTGAACCACCAGAAGGAAGACCTTTTCTGTCTCTCTCTCATTGTCTATAACTCTACCTGTCAAATAAAAATAATAATAATAAAAATATATATCTCAGCAAAGCTGTTTAAAAAAAAACAACCATCACAGCAGTAAACCCAAGGCTCTACTTCTCGCTGGCAGAATAGGAATGATGGCCTCTTGGCCACACTGCCGTGAGCAGGAGCCCCGCAGTGGGCAAGCCCCCGAGGCAGAGCCTGCTAGGAGGGAGAGCAGTACTTAATGCCAATGGTACTCTCCTTGCCGGGTGCATCGACCCTCATACTCCAATGTCCATCAAGTACTTGGGCTCCTTCTATCCAAACATCTCATACATACACTAAAAGAATTTAGGAAGTATTCATTCTGGAAGAAAACTTCCTCTTCTTTATGTTATTTTCTTAAAGAACCTATGTACAGCAACCTTATGGATAGCTAAAATTTAAACTAAATGCCTTATTTTATCTATCCTACTTTGGAGAGTATCTTTTTTTTTTTTTTTTTGGCCTCAAGCATTTTTATGCTGGCTAATTTCCCAATGAATTGACTGAAGAGGTAATTACTGGAAAGGTGGCATATCCTGGTATGAAATCTAATTAATACAGAACAGAAGGGATGAGGGATAGATACAAAAGATATTTGCAGAGGCAAGCTCCTGAGATGGAAACCTTGTTAGGAAAAAGAAAAACGGCCCTTTGAAGAAGTGACATTTTTACGATCTCCATAAAGCGGTGACCAAGAAACAACCTTACAGAATCAAAGAACCATAAAATTGCAGAACAGAGTAAAGATGGAGAAATTACATGGCTGATCTACTGCAGCTTCTAGACGAGAAAGCTGAGTCCCAGAGAGCTCAACTGACTTCTGAGGGCCACACAGCAAGCGGAGGGCAGACAGACCAGTGGTGCTTCAGTGTCCGCCCTGCCCTCAACTCAGTCTGTGACCCCAGAGTAAATGTTGCATCTCTTTTTTGTGCTTCCTTCTTTCATCTGTAAAATCACAAAGTACATACACACACAAACATACGTAAAACTGGAAGTGAAATATTTGATGAAGCCCTTAGCCCAGGGCTTGGTGTATATGATAAGCGAGAGCGATGGTAGCAATCTTCTTATCATTAACAACAAGAAGGTAAAGCACACAAAGCACACCTCCCCATTTTTCTAACTGAAGACTCCCATGATGACACTAGCAGCTACCACTCAGGGAACTAGGCAGGGTGCCCAAAGCTGCAAGCTTCATCGCTGTAACTCTGGGAGATAGGTCATTATCATCCCTACTTAACATACAAAGCGGGGCCTGCCTGTGGCTTAACGGGTTAAGTTGCCTGCAGTGCAGGCATCCCACTTGGGCACCGGTTAGTGGCCTGGTTGCTCCACTTCCACTCCAGCTCTCTGCTGTGGCCTGGGAAAGCAGTAGAAGATGGCCCAAGTCCTTGGGCCTCTGCACCTGCAAGGGAGACCTGGAGGAAGCTCCTGGCTCCTGGCTTCAGATCGACACAGCTCTGGCTGCTGCAGACAACTGGGGAGTGAACCAGTGGATGGAAGACCTCTCTCTCTCTTTCTCTCTCTCTCTGCCTCTGTCTCTCTCTCTCTGCTTCTCCCCTCTCTGTGTAATTCTTTCAAATAAACAAATACATTTTTAAAAATACAAAGAAACAATTTCTCAGACATCAAGTCACCTGCCTCATGCCATGCAGCTGTAAGCAGCAGTCAGGATTCCCTTCAGGATATGGACTCCCAAATTCCTGTTCTTGCCAGAGGTGCCCTGCTGCCAGCACCCTGGAGGTTTACAGGACAGGTGTCTGAGGAGGAGCTTCAAGGGTTGTGTCCAGCCTCACAGGCTGTCTACGGCAGTTACAGAGCCCTGGCCTGAGCATGAGCACCCACTGGAGTAACTGCAGGCTTCTTGGCCGTGACCAACATGAAGCTGCAGTCAGGATCCAGCGCCTGGCCCCCAGGAAGTCCCCCATCACCCGTGTACAACTCTTACCAGACGACTCAGTGCCGCGGCTTTCTGGGCACGAGCACTGCTAACTGGCAGGAGCGATGACCAGAGTCACAGTGTGACACGGGATGGAGGGGTAGTGCCTTAACTACACAGCTCACATGTCAACACACAACATTTCCACAGAGTAAGCAAGAAGAGTAAGAACTACCTCTCCTGAGTGCTCCCACTATAGCCCTACACTAGCTACAGCTGTTTACACATAATACCCTGGAAATACTCCCGTGTGGCATCAGCGCCCACAATGCACAGACGAAGGAACTGGGACACAGCTGGGGTACACCACCTGCCCAAAGCTACACAGAAACGAAATTCAAAAGAAAAAAGGGCCCATAGACACATACTCACCTTCAACTGTTTGGTTCCTTTGGCTGTTTTGAGTCCTATGATCACATGGCTAATGGTTTTGCCATACCCTCCCATGGGGTTCTCTGTCTCACACGGAGTCAGTTCTGTAACTTCACCTTCATACACTTCCTTGGTCTCCTTTATCCGCAGCCCTGGAAGAGATGGCAGATGGGCCAGGGGGAGAAGCAGAATCCTCTCCCACAACCCAGAATCCCGCTTCCTCTTTAACCACCTGTTTAGCCCAAATCGCCCGTCACAAGAACCGACGTATCAGCCGTAACGACGCACGTTCAGAGGTGTCATCACGTATGGGGGGAGGCAACACACAAGTGCAACCAGAGGTGCTACTCAGAAATGCCAAACAGTCCTCTCTGTGAGCTTTTTAAGGGGACTTCCTAGGGCCAAATTCCGAATTCGACACACAAGCTGTCACTCTCAAAACTACTCAGACACCTGCTGCTCCTTCGAGGCAGGGAAAGTTAGCTATCGCTCCTAATGCAGCCTCTGAACCCACACCAGCCCACTCCTCAGGGCACTGACAGTTCACACTCTTGTGCTTGTTTCTTGCATTTTTGCTTAAAAGAAGTTTTCGAACTAATGGAAATACTTACTACAGATCTCCTGATACCATCAGGCCTTATACTGTAGTAAGTTGTCACTGTCAACAGCAGGAGATACTCAGTCCTCCCAGCTGTTCTGGGTCTCTGCACACCGCAAGAAGAAATGCCAAGTTGTCCTTTGCTATCTGCATTGGGCTGCTCTACAAATATTCCAAGGCTACAACCATAGAACCAACCTGCAAAGCACCTTTTTCCTAAGATAAAAGCACTTAGTTTTTACATTAGAATGTTGTAAGTGAAGGTAAATTTTTCTCCTACTTCTAAACATTACCCACATTAGCTGTTTAGTGTCTGCACCAGCCCCTATGTTCAGTTTCTGAGCACTCATCAGGCTATATCCTATGATCCATGCTCTTTTCTGTATGCATATATGTTAGACTCAATAACATTTCCATTAAAATGAGGAAAAAAGGGAATAGGGTTTACCAACAAAGCAAAGACAATTATTAGCAAGGTGAATGTTTTCTTAATCTGGAAGACAAACACACACACACACACACACAGCACTGAATGTTGCTTCTCTGAAAACATAAATAACATACATCCAATCACACATATACAGGGTACTTCCAAATATTTGCAAAAAATAGAATTAAAAGTCTATTTGAGGGGCCAGCGCTGTGGTGTAGCAGGTAAAGCCGCCGCCTGCAATGCCGGCATCCCATATGGGTACTGGTTTGAGTCCTAGCTGCTCCACTCCGATCCAGCTCTCTGCTATGGACCGGGAAAGCAGTAGAAGATGGCCCAAGTCCTTGAGCCCCTGCACCTGCATGGGAGACCTGGAAGAAGCTTTTGGCTCCTGGCCAATTGGGGAGTGAACCAGCAGATGGAAGACCTCTCTCTCTCTGTCTTCTGTCTCTCCTCTCTCTGTGTAACTCTGACTTTCAAGTAAATAAATAAATCTTTTTTTTTTTAAAAAAAGTTCTATTTGATGTAAAATTTTTTGATATCCATGCACAGGATTTTTATCACCTGTGTTTGCCGTGGGTTTTTGAAGACCCCTGGTCTACATGCCCACACATTCTTTTGTACCCACACACACATTCACTCTAGTTTCCAAAGTCTAGGTCAAGGTATCCAGGTGGCTTCTCTGACACTGAAACCATGCCATCAGTAAGTCAACAGCTATTCAATCTGTTTTCAGGGGATTCTAGAAACATCAACAAGAAAGCTGTTCTGGGTTGCTGTGTCTGCCATTAATTCAAAGATGAGATGGAAACATTCTAGGGCCAGCTAGTTGAAGATTGCTCAGCAGCGGTCCCAAAAGTCAAGGGAAAGCTGTCAGACCACACCACCTGTAATAAACCATGCATTCCTGCAGCAGTGGCCTCTGCACCCTCCTCATAACAAACAGGAGGCCTTCCCATCACTGACCCTCATCCGGTCGTCACCCCACTGCACAGAAAGCACAACAGGAAGCCCTGCCACATCCACTCACACTCAGCAATGTGCACAGCCAGGATGAACGCTCTTTATCTCCACCTTACGGATGGGAAGCCACTTTCCCTTTTAAAATTTATTTATCTATTTGAAAGGCAGAGTGACAGAGAGAGAGGGAAAGACATAAAGAGAGATCTTCCACCCACTGGTTCACTCCCCAAATGGCTGCAACAGCCAGGGCTGGGCCAGGCTAAAGCCAGGAGCCAGGAACTCTATTCGGGTCTCCCACCTGGACGGCAGGGGCGCAGCACTTTGAGAACTTAGTGGATGGGAGCTCATGCTCTGTCTCTCTACCTCTTAAATAAAAGATGGAAGACAAATATCAACCAATGTATTATAATGACAGAATTTAGAATTTTTACCAATTTTCTTCAAAAGGCAGAGAGAGAGAGAGAGAGAGAGAGAGATCTCCCATCCACTGCTTCAGTCTCCAAATGCTGGCAGCAGGCAGGGTGGGGTCAAGGACAAAGATGGGAGCCATGAAGGGACCCAACTACTTGAGTCCTCTCAGGATGCAAACACGAAGAAACTGAAATTAGGAGTGGAGCCAAGACTCAAGCCTATTAACTTTGATATGCAATGTGGGTGTCCCAAGTGCATCTTAGCTGCTATGCTAAATGCCTGCCCCAACCAGTGTGACATATACACCCTTATTTGTATCCTTATTCAAACAATGAGACTATAAAAGAAAAACACATCATGACATTTATGAAACAACTGGAAACCTGAAAACTATACATTAGACAATACTAAGGAATTGTTCTTTTTTTTAGGTGTAATACTGGTGTAGGTATGATATCTTTTTAAGTTCTCATTTTTGAGACATATATTGAAATATTTACAGAAAAATATTTATGAATTAAAAAGCAGGTCTGCAATTTGCTTCAAAATGATTTGCTAGGGGAATGAGGGGGTCTATGATACCAACCAAAATGAACCACAAGCAGAAGCAGGTAACAGGACAGACACATCATACCACTCGATAACTTATAAATATGACATTTTCCATAATAAAAGTTTAAAAAAACAATAAAATATGAAATACTATTCTTTAGCCTTCAGAACTGCTGTAATTTTTTTTTAAACTGACACTACTAAGAGTTGGGGGAAGCAACAGAAAAACAGGAAGAATTATACAACTGGTGGGAATGTAAATTGGTATAAATACTTGAGGAACAACGTGGCATATTAAGCTAAAGTTGAACACATGTATTTTCTAAGATCTTGCCATTCAATTCCTAGGTATATGCCCAATGGGAACCGTGTGTGTGTACACTAAGTGACACAGACTGCAATGACCATAGCATCACACATGATCACCAGACATGGAGAGAACCAAACCATGGCACAGCCACACAGCAACAAGAACGAATCACACCCAGAAGGCATAAAATCACCCAGACATTTTAGAAACAAATATTTTAAGTGAATAATATTAGTGGGGGCTGGTAACACAAGAACATTTATGGCTTAAGACCAGTGAACAGGGCTCTAATGCTCCACTGGAGTGTGCGGTCAGGGTTCTCAACCCTAACACTCATCTGAGGGGCTTCTGCTGCCCTCCTGCCCTCGCCCCACCCAAACCATTCATCTCCAATCTCGGGGCTAAGACTATGCAGTTATTATTAGACAAGTTGCCTGGATGATCCCAAAGTGCAACCACAGTTGAGAACCTCTGATTTAAAGAATAAGTTCAAAACTCTCTTCTCTTTTAAAGATTTATTTATTTATTTGAAAGGCAGAGTAACAGAGAAGAGAGAGATCTTCCATCTGCTGAAGAACTCTCTGCTACCCACAAATCTGGAGACATAAAGTCCTTCTGATGGCAGGGAGCCCAGATATGAATTTGGCCTCCTTGCTGTTAAGCTGCCTCTGTTCTGATATGGAAATATCCCCATGGCACAGACAAATTGCCAATGGTGTCAGGTGTTCTCTCAATCACTTCCCACTTTCAAATGTGGTCATTATCTTATCACTGGGTCAGCTGCCTTCTTTCTCCCAGAAACCCAATCAGGACAAAGACTCTCAGATAGTGAAGTTACAGTTTTACTCTACCTTCATTCCATTTGATAGCCTATAAATGGAAGTGTTGGAATAGCCCCAAAAGAGAGGACGTACTTCATTTTTGCCCTATCAAATTCCTGCTTCCTGAACGTCAAAACAAAACTTTCCAAACAACATGAATGTATCAGAAAACTGCTATAAACCTGGAAAATTCAACTTCGACTTTTTTTTAATGAAACCTTTTCTATTCCACAGAGATAATTCCTTCAGATGGAATGCTTACCTATATTTACTGTTGGATGGCTGTGACATGAAATTCCTTGAGCAGGGGAAGAAAGGCATTCCCATCTCTCACTAGTGCCCGTATTTATTTAGAAGTTGCTTTGTGCTGACAAGCGGGCAGGGGATGTGGCTGACGGACAATGAAACCGGCTGTTCGCCAGGAAAGGGGCTGAGCTGGCGCTATCTCTGGCAACGACAACACAAATGACACAGGTTTCATCTGCTGGCTCAGGTTTCTAAATCCCTGACAGGGACCTTCATCACATCAAGGAAATAGCACAGACTCCTTGCTTTTTATTTCTGGTCGGCTTCCCGCTTCCTCCCCACCCCCTGCCAACTTCACAGGAATTCAAAGGCGGAGGAAGATGGGCTGGGCTCCTTTTTAGGACAGTCAATGGCCTGTCTTTATTTGATGGTAGGATCAAGAAATTTCTCTTCACCTTACAGCCATCAAAAAAGGTACTGCTTCCTCTCCTCAAAAATGTAATCATGAAACAAATGCCAAGGTAACTTCTCCCTGTTCTAATTTTATTTAAGTTACCATTAAGCAAGCCAAACATATGCACCCTACCTATGTGAAGGCAGTTTTGTCAGACTTCATCAATGTCAGAAAAATATTTTAGGGGCCAATGTTGTGGTGCAGCAGGCTAAGTGGCCTCTTGTGGCACCAGTATGCCAGTTTGCGTACCTGGCTCTGGCTTCAGCCTGGCCTAGCTGTTGTGGCCACCTGGAGAGTGAACCAGCAGATGGAAGCTCTTTCTGTCGCTCCCTCTCCCTCTAACATTCTGCCTTTCAAATAAATAAATAAGTAAACCAACAAACCTTTATTATCTATCTCATTAGCTGAGTTAAATACAATGTTTAAACAAAAAGTACCACGCTGAGGGGTGGGGCCGGCACTGTGGTGTAGTGGGTAAAAGCTGCTGCCTGCCATGCCAGCATTCCATATGGGCACTGGTTCTAGTCCTGGCTGCCCTACTTCCAATCCAGCTCTCTCCTATGACCTGGAAAAGCAGTGGAAGATGGCCCGAGTCCTTGAGCCCCTGCACTCGCATGGGAGTCCCAGAAGAAACTCCTGGTTCCTGGCTTCGGACCAGTGTAGCTCCAGCCGTTGCGACCATCTAGGGATTGAACCAGTGGATGAAAGACCTCTCTCTCCCTGCCTCTGACTCTCTGTGACTCTGCCTTTCAAATAAATAAATCAATCTTTAAAAAAAAAAAAAAAAGAACCAGAGTAACGTGTAGGCGCGGCAGTTTTAAGTCACTGCTTGCATGCCCACATCCTATATCAAGTATGCCTGGGTTCAAGTTCTGGTGCCTCTGCTTCCAATCTGGCTTCCTGCTAACGCGAACTCTGGGAGGCAGCAGCTTCAGCTTGGCCCAGCCCTGGCTGTTCTGGAGATTTGGGGGTCCAGCTGATGGGAGACCTCTGTGAGTCAAAACTCCAAGGAGGCCACTATCTGTTACAATGTGGGCTCAACCTTACAAACATAAATGTTTAGCTACAAGAGCCAGACACAAAACACAGGAAGTATGATCTCACATAGATAGAGTAGAAAGTTAAGCCACTCTGTTTAGGGACACTAGTGTTGAGAGCACGTGTCATTCCACACACATCACACATCGTGGGTTCCGCCCAGCAGAGAAGACACTGATCGGCAGGAGGCGCGTGGCATCTGAGGTGCTGGTTTGCTCTGTGCCTTGAGCTGCAGAAGCATTTATAATTAATTTGTGTTGTACATACTCTTCTCTATAGACGTCATACTCTACTTTAAAATGGGTACCAAAGGAGCCGGTGCCACGCCACAGCGGGATAAGCCGCCGTCTGCAGTGCTGGCCTACCACATGGGCACCAGTTCTAGTCTCGGCTGCCCCACTTCCAATCCAGCTCCCTGCTAATATACCTGGGAAGGAGTGGAAGATAAACCAAGTACTTGGGCCCCTGTAATCACATGGGAAATCCAGATGAAGCTCCTGGTCCTGGCTTCAGCTTGGCCCAGACAAATAAATAAAACTTAAAAAAAAAAGGGGGGTACCTAAAAATTCCAATATTTCATGGTAAAAAATATTTCAACTTAAGAAGCATTTTGCAGTTTTAAGAAGCACATACTGGGGCCGGCGCCATAGCTCACTTGGTTAATCCTCTGCCTGCGGCGCCAGCATCCCATATGAGCGCCAGGTTCTAGTCCCAGTTGCTCCTCTTCCAGTCCAGCTCTCTGCTGTGGCCGGGGATGGCAGTGGAGGATGGCCCAGGTGCTTGGGCCCTGCACCTGCATGGGAGACCAGGAGGAAGCACCTGGCTCCTGGCTTTGGATCGGCGCAGCGCCGGCTGTAGCAGCCATTTGGGGGTGAACCAGCAGAGGGGAGACCTTTCTCTCTGTCTCTCTCTCTCACTGTCTGTAACTCTGTCAAAAAAATAAAAAAAATAAAAGTAGTACATATTGAGAGTAACACAAAAATTCAGCCTCTGGACACAATTCACAATCTCTGGAGTGGAACAAGAGTCACAAACTCCGATGCTGACAGAGGCCTGCTCAGAAAGAGGAGGCAGTGGGTGCGGTGGAGGCTGCGGTGGACGGGAGGGCAGTGCTTACTCAGCTCTGCCTGCTGTTCCATGCAGGGGAGGATCCAGCAGTGTCTGACCTAGCAGTTAAGACGCCACCTGCGACACCCACACATCGTCTCAGGGTGGAGGGCCTGAGTTCCCGCTTCCTGTAGATGAGCACCCTGAGCAGTACTGATGATGGTTCAAGTAGCTGAGTCCCTGCCCCGAAATGAAAGACAAGGATTGAGGCAGGCGCCGCGGCTCACTAGGCTAATCCTCCATCTAGAGGCGCCGGCACACCGGGTTCTAGTCCCGGTCGGGGCGCCGGATTCTGTCCCGGTTGCCCCTCTTCCAGGCCAGCCCTCTGCTGTGGCCAGGGAGTGCAGTGGAGGATGGCCCAGGTGCTTGGGCCCTGCACCCCATGGGAGACCAGGAAAAGCACCGGGCTCCTGGCTCCTGCCATCGGATCAGCGCGGTGCGCCGGCCGCAGCGCGCTGGCCGCGGCGGCCATTGGAGAGTGAACCAACGGCAAAGGAAGACCTTTCTCTCTGTCTCTCTCTCTCACTGTCCACTCTGCCTGTCAAAAAAATAAATAAATAAATAAATAAATAAATAAAAAAGAAAGACAAGGATTGAGTTCTCAATTCCTCCTCAGCTGTTGCAGACCTCTGGGGAGTAAACCAGCAGACAGGAAAGCAATCTCTTTCTCTTTGCCTTTTAAATAAGTTAAATTAAATAACTGTTTTTTAAAAAGAAGCCAGAAAGGAGTTTATGACATCTCTCCTTTCCTAAATACAGCCAACCCTCTATCTGTGGATTCTGTATCTGCAGAATCTGATTATTTTTTTAAAAATTGTATTTGTACAGATTTTTTTCCTTGTCATTATTCCTCAAACAATACAGTATAATAACTATTTACCTAGCATTGACATTGTATCAGCTACTACAAATAATCTAGAGATGATTAAAGTTATACAGGAAGACATGCACAGATTATATACAAATACTACGCCATTTTTATAGAAAGGACTTGGGCATCTGCGGGTTTTGGTATCCAGAAGGGTTCTAGAACCAAGTCCCTGAGGATATCAAGGAAACACCATCCTAGAAACTAATTCCAAATTCATAAGAAAAAAAATATAAACCAAACAATATATTCTTTAGTTAAAGATTTTTCTATCTGCTGCAGTCTATCTATTTCTCTTTCTTTTTTTTTTTTTTTTTTTATGACAGGCAGAGTGGACAGTGAGAGAGAGAGACAGAGAGAAAGGTCTTCCTTTGCCGTTGGTTCACCCTCCAATGGCCGCCGCGGCCAGCGCGCTGCGGCCGGCGCACCACGCTGATCAATGGCAGGAGCCAGGTACTTCTCCTGGTCTCCCATGGGGTGCAGGGCCCAAGGACCTGGGCCATCCTCCACTGCACTCCCTGGCCACAGCAGAGAGCTGGCCTGGAAGAGGGGCAACCAGGACAGAATCCGGCACCCCGACCGGGACTAGAACCCGGTGTGCCGGTGCTGCAAGGTGGAGGATTAGCCTAGTGATCCGTGGCACCGGCCCCTATTTCTCTCATTCATTCAGAAAAACCTTACTGAGTACTCACTATAGGCCAGGAGCAGTGCTACAAAGTTGAACACTGCACACTGTATCCCTACAGACACTGAATAAACACCCAACCTGGAGCAGATATCACAGCCCAGTGGTCTGGGATCAAGTCTCGCCTCAGCCTCCAACCCCCCTTCCTGCTACTTCATATTTCGGGGAGGCAGCAGGTGATGGCTAAAGGACATGGGTCCCTGTCTCCCATATGGGGAACCTGGATGGAGCTCCAGGTTCTTGGATTTGGCCTGGTCCAGCCCCAGCTGTTGCAGGCATTTGGGGAGTGAACCAGTGGACAGAAGACCGCCCCTTCTCTGTCACTCTGCCTTTCAAATAAACTTTTAAATAAACACACCCAACGTGCTCCTTCTCGTACCTTCCCACCCCAGAACCGGCCAATCCTGGGCATCATCTCCGACGTTTGTTTTCAGTGCCTACACTGCCTCCATGAGGAAATCCCGTAAGCTCCACCATACAAATACCTCCAGGATCTAACCACTGGCACCTCTGCCTCTGCCGCTCAGGTCCAAGCTACCCCTACACCTGCCCGGACTTCTTGCTCACCTCCCTCTTCTATGCTCATGCTTTTCACTGTCTTCTGTCTACACCCAGCCTGGAAAATCCTGTAAAACCAAAACCAGAGCCCACGGACATGTGGCATTCTCCAAATGCTTCTTTTGTTCAGCACAAAATCTAAAGCCCTGACCACGGCCCAGGACCCTACATGATCTGATCCTTAAACTAAAACTTACATGAGTCTTAGACTTCCACCATCTCCTCAGAGTTCTTTAGCAAATCTCCTCTCAGGAAGTTAGCTTGGTATGACAAACAAAGGGACAAACTAGCATCCATAGCTCATTACTCTAAAGATACTCCTACAAGCGCACAGAGACATGGACAGGGATATGTCTGGCAGCCTAAATGCCAAAAAGGCAGAAATGGCTTGGTAAAGGTACTGCTCTGTGACAATGACAAGGAAGAAGCTAGTTGTATAAGTGGATCTGAGGGATCTAGGATTTGCCCAGTGCTAGGCCAGCAGCCATGGAGCCAGAAGACTGGCCTGGAAGCCCCACCTGGCCAGAGGGAAACCTCCAGCAGAGGCCATTTTCTCCTCACAGTAACTCTTCAGAGTGCAGGCTTTAGAGATCAGGCAGACGGCAGTCCAAACTGTGGCTCTGCTACCTGTTAGCTGGGCCACCAGCAAATTATTTAACTTCCTGGGACGGTTCCTTCATACAGACTCTTCTTGGGAGAGTGAGAGACCTGGCCTGGTAAAGGCACTCAGTATGGTAACCCCAGGCCCCACGAAGCTCACGTGAGCTTCAGAGCTCTGCCAGCCCCACGTGGCTTCCTCACTCCTGGCTCTCCTGGCTGCAGGACCAGGGGCATTCTGGCAGCATGGTGCACCATGATTCGGCTTAAGTTCAAATCCTTTTCAGCTCTCAGGCACCCCTAAAAGCAAAACAAGGCTGCCAGGAAAATCTGAGTTTGTTTTTTTTTATTTTATTTTATTTTATTTTTTTTGACAGGCAGAGTGGACAGTGAGAGAGACAGAGAGAAAGGTCTTCCTTTTTGCCGTTGGTTCACCCTCCAATGACTGCCGCGGCTGGCGCGCTGCGGCTGGCGCACCGCACTGATCTGATGTCAGGAGCCAGGTACTTCTCCTGGTCTCCCATGGGGTGCAGGGCCCACACACTTGGGCCATCCTCCACTGCACTCCCTGGCCACAGCAGAGAGCTGGCCTGGAAGAGGGGCAACCGGCAAAGAATCCGGTGCCCCGACCGGGACTAGAACCTGGTGTGCCGGTGCCGCAAGGTGGAGGATTAGCCTAGTGAGCCGCAGCGCCGGCCTTTTTTTTTTTTTTTTTTTTTTTTTTTTTTTTTTTTATGTTATAGCCACATCTGTTCTGTTACATGAAGAATCTCCCTCCAGTCACCAGGTCCACCTTTGCTCTGATGGCTAAAGCGCTGCAACACTAAAGCTGGGCTGTTGGCTTTTGTTTTGTTGGCCAAGATAATGAGAATGCTGTCGAAAGAAATGCAGCAGGGCAAGTCCAAGGACACGTCCATGATGAAGAGGCTTCACCCCTCCCACGCACGCGCCACTCACCAATGGCCCTGCGGAAGTTCTCCATCAGCACCTCTGTCTTCTTGATCTCCGTCGAGTAAACTTCACTGCCCACCATGGGACAGAAAGGGACCTTACTGCCCAGCTCCTGAGCAATAGCCAGGGCCAGAGCCGTCTGCAGGAGAAAGTGGAAACACATTGGTTTACAGTCTTGAAAACCGGATGACTCAAACATTTCACACTAAAACAAAAAAATTACTAACCCAGAATGACTGAATATCTCTAGTCCTTTTCGTTTTCCCATCATTTGGCATGTCTCACATAACGAATGTTTGATGACTTTTGTTCACAATTTGCATCATGAATGGCACCTTTAATCATCTCCATAATTACAAATTATCATTCCCTGAGAGTCACCGGGCATACACCCAACCCTAAGTGCTTCCCAGGACTTTCACACTTGCCCCATGAAGCTGACATGACTACTCTCCTACATCACAGAGGAGAGATTAAAAAACACACCCTAGGTACCATCATTCACAGAGAGGCAGAGTGGAGATTCAAACTCTGGCAGGATTCCAGGGACCATGTCCCCACTGCCGTCAGTACAGCTTCCAGAACTGTTCCCTCAGTATCAAGGCAGGACCCTGCCCTTACTGCTCAGAACACCTCTGCCTCTCTGAGCTACTGCTTTCTGCTTTTACAACCACAGAAAAACACCCATCCACAGCACGTCAGAAATCAATAAAGAAGAAATGAATTGCTTGATGTCATGTAATGTGAAGGGGCCCACAAATAGTGAGAAATGATGCATCAGCTGGAACTGTGATGCGCTGAACTGGTCTTAACAAGATACACCTGGACATGCCCTGTGGCAAACAAACTGATTCTGGAATGATACCTACAGTTGGCAGATGCTAAACAGAACCAGACTGAACAAACGATGGTCAAATACCAAGTATGGAAAGCAAATGCTTTAAAGTTGGTACAGGGCTGGGGAATGCCATGGCCTTTCAATGCCATTTTCCTCTTTCCTAACTTCGAAACATGAGTCAGTTCCCACGTCAGGGCTAAGGAAGAAAACAAGCTCGCTACTGAAAAACAAAGTCTGAGACACTATTTTAAAACGGGCCTGGTAAAGGTTCCTCTCAGATTTCCTTTCCAAGGCCTCGTTGGAGACCATTTTGAGATGGCCACATCTGGTGGGACAATCATCCTGCAGCAGAGCCTAACCCAGGGGGCAGACACTAGGTTTTAGTCCTGCTTCTGCCATTAATTTTCGGCGTGACCACAGACACAGGGCAAATCTTTGGTGCCCAATTTCCTCATCTGTCAAATGGAAGTATTAAACCATTAGATTAGATCAAAGGTAGCAAACTAGTAACCCGCTGAGTGGTTCTGTCTGAGCTGCATAGTCTCATCTGAGTTTTTAACTCAATATAGTACCAGTTTATAAATATTGGGAAGTTTCATATAAAATCCAACTGTTTCACGCCTCTCATACTCAGAAGGTCCGGCCACCATGGGCCCTCGGTACCACGTGTCAGCAGCTGCCTGCTCTCATGAAGGTGTGCCCACTCCAGCCCCGCACAGCCACACTACACCTGCAGGCCTGTACCCAGCTTCTTCACTCAGGCCCACTGCCCAGTTCCTAGGCTTCTGGGTGGAGTCCCACGGCCGATCCCTCTAAAACTATATCTAAGAGTAAAGGAAAAATCTCTGGAACACAACAGGACACAATGAGAGGAATGGCGCCCTACACCAGGACTCCCAATAGGGGGTCACAGGCTGGTGATGCCCACCTTTTATGCAGAATCAACATCGCCCCAGTCACTCTTCCTTCCTTTCCCTGTATTTCTATAGGCCCCAATTCCCCACAGTCAGTTTCAACTTTCAAATTCAGTGACCACATCTGATTCAGTCCTATCTCCGCTCCTTCTACTTATTACAGGAGAGATGATCAATATGCTTCCATTAACATATAGGGGCTGGCACTGTGGCATAATGGGTCAAGCTGTCACCTGCAATGCTGGCATCCCGTATGTGCACCAGTTTGAGTCTCGGTTGCTCCACTTCCAACCCAGCTCCCTGCTAACACACCCAGGAAAGCAGCAGAAGATAGCCCAGGTCCATGGGCCCCTGAACGTAGGTGGGAGACCTGGAAGAAGCTCCTGGCTGCTGGCTTCAGATTGGCCCAGCACCTGCCACTGTGGCCATTTGGGGAATGAACTAGTGGGTGGAAGGTTCTTTCACTCTTTCTCTCTTTCTCTCTCTCTCCTAACTCTGCCTTTCAAATAAATAACATAAATCCTTATTTAAAAAATATGATAAACACAGGCATTTAGTACAGTGGCTTAAGTAGCCGCTTGGGACGCTCACATCCCATACTAGAGTGCCTGGTTCGAGTCCCAGCTCCTTGCTTCTAATCAGCTTCATGCTAATGTGCATCCAGGGAGGCAGCAGACGGTAGTTCAAGTGCTTGGGTCCCTGCCAGCCATGAAAGACTCAGACTGAGTTCTGGGCTCCTGGCTTTGGCTTGGTCCAGCCTGGCTGTTGCAAGCACTTGTGGGAGTGAACCAGAAGATCAAAGAGCCTATTACCTCTCTGCCTTTGAAGTAAAATAAAAATAAATAAAAATGTAAGAATAATAAGATACGACAGCTGATTAGGAAATGCTTCCCATGTCTAGTTTCTTCCTAAAGGATCCCAGAAGGTATATGATACAGCCAGTATCCCTACACCCACTATATAGTGCTATATCGATCTCAACGAATTCTCCCACACAGCCCATGAAGTTGGTAATCTAGTTTATATTTTACAGATTAAGAAACTGAAATGCAGAGGTTACCAACCCACCCAGGTCAAAGGGTTAGCAAGCAGCAGAGCCAGGACACACATGCCAATCTCTACAACCATGAATTCTTTGTGCCCACCTGCCAGAAGAACGCCAAGTAACACCAGAAGGAGGCTGCTGCTCAAAGATGAAGAACATCTACTCTGTTTGCAGTCTCATCTGAACATCTCCTTTATCTAAAACCCAAACCCCAAGCCCACTGTTAACAGTGAGAGGGCCTCAGAGGGGAGCACCCCTGGAAACAACGCACCTGCAGCTGGGAAGCGAGCACTGGATCACTGCCCAGCACTCCAGGAAGGAGCCAGACCTGGGGCCCATCAGCACACTAGACAGCAGGAGAGGCCCACACGGCTTCATGCCCAACAGAGGGGACTGGACAAACCTGAAGGCGATACCACAGTGCTGAGAACTTCCACTGTGTCCTGGGAGGAAAACGGTATAATACCCCAAAGGAATGCACGACTCATGCTTTCAGCTATAGGTCATGCTACATCCACTGAAAACCCCTCCTGCCACTTAACACCTAGAAATAAATAAATAGATAGACAAATAATCCATGCAGTAAACTACTGTAGTCGTGAAGGTCTGGCACATGTAGATACTGACACTCCAACAAGGTACAGGAGGAAGACAGAAACTCCTGAATGGAAACAGGACCTCCAAGGACCACACATCAGAAGAAAAGGTGGGCTCTAAAAAGAAGTCGCCTGGGGCACAAAGCGGAACCTATGGGGCCTGTCTTGGCTCTGGCAAGAAAATCCCTCCCTGGCATGCTCTCAGACAGACTGAGGCTCAGAGTTTAACTTCCCTGATGGTGGTCCAGAAAGCTGTATTACCAAGCTCCTGCCAGGGAGCCCTGGACTGGCATGGTGGGGCCCCTCACAAATGCTCTTAGGAGGCACTCAGCCCTGACTTGAGGGGATTAAAGGAGCCTCAAAGATCTGATCAGTCAAACTCAAGTCCATAAACAAAGTACAGAACACGAAATAAATGTCAACATCATAAGAGAAAACAAAAAACCAAATGCTGGGAAGGACAAGCATTCTAGAGAGACTAAGCAGACATAACCATGAACAGTGGGTGATCTTTGATTGTATCCTGAATTTAAAAAAAAATTTAAAGCAGCCAAAATGGGAACATCTGGAGACTTTAAAAAATTTCTACCATTTTTTTTTTATTAAAAAATTTAACCTTGCTACATTTGGAAGACACCAGCTAACTGATCATGCAGTTGTGTACTAAGAGAACTGACAGGCTCCTTAATCACAGTCCTCCTTCCTCAGCTCCCGACATGACACTGGCTCTGCTCCAGATTTTTTAAAAAGTACTGCTTTTTTCGTTAACAAAAAATATGAGAAATTCTAACACAAACTACACATTAGCTACTACGGCAGCAACATTAAATTTGGTGGGTGTGATGATGGTGTCTCAGCCATGTCTTTGCAGCTTACTTTCTAACAGTTCAAAAATAAAACAGAGAAAAAGCAAATGTCACAAAACATTTGCAATTAGCTTTCTACATGCAGAGGATAGAGAGGCTCCTCATACTATTCTTTCTATTTTTTTTTTTTTTTGGACAGGCAGAGTGGACAGTGAGAGAGAGAGACAGAAAGGTCTTCCTTTGCCGTTGGTTCACCCTCCAATGGCCACCACGGCCGGCACACTGTTGCTGGCGCATCGCGTTGATCCGAAGCCAGGAGCCAGGTGCTTCTCCTGGTCTCCCATGTGGGTGCAGGGCACAAGGACTTGGGCCATCCTCCACTGCACTCCCTGGCCACAGCAGAGGGCTGGCCTGGAAGAGGGGCAACCGGGACAGAATCCGGCACCCCGACTGGGACTAGAAGCCGGTGTGCCGGCGCCACAGGTGGAGGATTAGCCTATTGAGCCGTGGCGCCGGCCACTATTCTTTCAACTTCAGTAGGCTTCAGACTTTCCAGAATGAAAAGGAGGAAAATAGGAGAGGCAGATGGCGCACTGTTTAAGATACTACTTGAGATGCCTGCATTCCACATGGGAGTGCCTAGGCTCGAGTCCTGACTCTGCTTCCTTCCTGTTAATGTGCACCCCAGGAGGCCACAGGTGCTGGCTCAAACACTTGGGTCACTGCACTCATCTGAGAGACCCGGCTTGAGTCCTGGGCTCCTGACTTCAGCCTGGCCCAACCCCAGCTATTGCAGACATTCCCATCCATTTCCAGTGGGTGGATAATCTCTCTCTTTTTTAGAAATGCAGAAAACTACCCGTGAATTGATTTAATCAGCAATTCTTTCACAGCTTAAGGAACACTGAGACTGGAACTGAAGCCTAAAGGAAGATATTCAGAAGGCAGCAGAGTCAAAAAGAGAAAATATGGAGGAGATGGAACCAGCACTGTGCACAGCAAGGTAAGCCACGGCCTGCAGCCCCAGCACCCCACATGGGCTGCTCTACTTCCAATCCCTGCTAACGCGCCTGCAAAAGCACTGGAGGACGGCCCAGGCCTTTGGGCCCCTGCACCTACATGGAAGACCCGGAAGGAGCTCCTGGCTTCAGCCCAACCCAGCCCTGGCTGTGGTGGCCACCTGGGGAGTGAACCAGTGGATATTCGATCTCTTGGGTATCTCTCTCTGTAACTCTCCTTTTCAAATAAATAAAACTTAAAAAGAAAAAAAAAGAAAAGATGAAGGAGAGGCTGCCAAGAAAGACAAAAAGGTCAAAATACGGAGCTCTAGGTCCCGCGTTTCTCAGCTTCGGCTCTACTGACACTTGGAGTCAGACAGGAGCCGATTCTGGGGCTGCGCTGCGCACTGCAGGGTGTACAGCAGCGTGCTAGCCTCAAGAAGCAGAGGCCAGGAATACCCCCAACATGTCAGCAGACAGTGCCAAACGTGCCATGGGAGGGCCAGGGCACCACTGTCCCAGGATGAGACCCACTACAGTCCTAACCTCATTTCAGTGGAGTAGAGACTAGGGTAAGATTATCCCCACAACTGATTAGAGACATAAGACTCAGATTCAGGAAACACAATTAACATTAAGCAGGATAAATAAAAATAAATCCACTCTTTGATGTATCACTGTAGAACATTAAAACCAAAAATACCTCAAAAACATCCAGAAACAAGTTAGAACCCTCAGAATCCGCCTTCTTCAAGGTGAACAATGGAATCCAAAAGTAACAAATGCATACAGAAAAATAACACTGAGGAAAGCGTCTGTCCAGCACATCACATATTCAGCACCACTACCGTCCAAAACTAACGCAACATCATACATACAAGTCTAAGGCTTTCCTGGCAACAACCTGTGGAAGAAATTCTAAAACGACGAAGTTTATGAAGAAGGAAAACGCGGAGAAGAAGTCTACATATGAGGAGTGGTAGGTAAGAGGACACGGCTGGACGCGGCTCATGGTGGCATGGCCCTTCCCAGTGCAAACCAACTTCTCACAAACACAGCGCTTCCTCCTCCAGGGCGAGACACCAAAACAAGATACCCCATCGGCTCAGTAAGAGGATTTGAAAATTATAAAAATAAAAGTTCTTATTTCACAAGGGATTAGTTTCCTAAGTGCCTGAAACAGGTAAGGCACGTGTAGAGGTGGAATTTAAAGCTGGTTTCTTTACACAGCCCCAGGCTCCTACTCGGTGGCACTAAGCAGCCCTGTGAATAAGCAAGGCTCAAAGTTCAAACCTTGCTCCACGCCATGGGCTCTGCCCAGAAGGCCTCTTCTTCCCTGCAAAGTCAGGTCCTTTTCCCAACTGTGAAGGAAGGGCAACTGTCAAATCTCAAGCCTGCCAGCTCCACCAGGCCTCAGCAGAGCCTCCTGCTCAAACTCCAGCTGCATTTAAGATCAGTCAAGAGCTGGAGGCCCAGCGCTCATCTGACTCATCTTGTGCTGTCATGGTTTCCTGCCTCCCTGCCCTGCGGGGACCGTAAGCCCCTGGAAGATAAAAATCACGCATCTAATCTAATTCTTTTTTCGATATTTTTTTTTTCATTTCTCACAGAACCAAAACAGTGACGGGTTAAAGCAAACATTTAGAAAATGCTTGCTGACTCATTTTCTTTCCGCCTCAAATAAGCTGTCTCTCCAAAGATTTTTTATGAAGCCATGGGCCAACAGAAATGTATTTCCATAGCAAAGGAGACTTGAAAGAGATAAAGGACAAATTCTAGTGACAATGAGGCCCCTCTGAGGACTTCATTCTTTCTTCTCTGGAGTTGGGCCAGGATGATCTGAAATTTAGAAGCATGGATTTTGGATACTCAATTGTATTACTGCACATTAGCTTTTAAAACATACACATAACCAATTTAGCTAAACAAAGACGAGTAAAGACATAAATTCAATTTGGCCTAGACATTCAAATCATTCTCTTGGGTAGCTTTAAAAATGAGAGAAAATGAGTACCTTGCCAGTTCCAGGAGGTCCTGCCAACAAGACAGCTCTTCCAGCCATTTTCTTGCTTTTGATTAATTCTACTATGACGCCGCATGCCTACACACCACAATGGAAAGAAATAATAAATCAGTATTAAAATGTTTCACAGGAAAAAAAAAATGTTTCACAGGGAGGAAAAAAAATTCAGTCCCTGGTCCACACAACTGCAGACACTGTCCCAAGTCCCGGGCGGTACAGAAAACCCTCGTGCTCCTGGAACTCAAGTTCAAGGAGCAAACACAAGCTGTGCACAAGATCGCTAATGTGAAGGAAAAAGGTAATGAGAGCATGAGTGGCTGGGGAGAGCCATCCACCAAGGTCACCCTGCTGACGCTGTACCTGCTATCAGACACTCGGGGCAGAGCCCAAGTCAGTGTTCCGGGCAAGGGGAACAGCGAATTCAAAACATCCAAAGCAGAAATGAGCCTGGCGTGTCCGAGAGGCAGAAAGGCTGCAATGATCAAAGAAGGAGAATGGGGGGAGAGGGCCCGGGCAGAACAAAGAACAGGAACCAGGGGCTTGGATTTTATTCGAATGTAATGGGAAGCCACTGAAATGCTCTTATCTATGTGTCATGTTATGATTTGCTTTTATTTTTATTTTTTATTTGAAAGACAGGGTTAAAGAGAGGCAGAGGCAGAGAGATCTTCCATCTGCTGGTTCACTCTCAAATGGCCACAACAGCAGGAGCCAAAAGCTTCCTCCAGGTCTCCCACGTGGGTGCAGGGACCCAAGCACCTGGGCCATCTTCCAACGCTTTCCCATAAGCAGAGAGCTCGATCAGAAGAGGAACAGCTGGGACACAAACTGGCATCCCTATGGGATGCTGACGATGCAGGCAAGGCTTAGCCTACTAGGCCACAGTATGATCTTTTAGCTCCAGGATCCTGATCAGCCCAGCTCCAGCCATTGTGGCCATTTGGGGAGTGAGCCAGCAGATAGAAGACCTTTCTCTCTGTCTCTCTCCTCTCTGTCTATAACTCTGCCTCTCAAGTAAATAATAAATAAATGGTTAAAAAAAAAAAAAAAGATCATGCAGGCTGCTGTGTGAACGCACAGTAGGAGTACAAGTGGGGGTAGTGATTTTTAGCCTAGAATACAGAGAGAAACTTCAGGGGCCCACACAGCACCTGAAAAGAGAAACAAAATTCTATCTATATGTCCTTACGCACATTTTTTCCAAGATGCAGATTAATAGCTCTCATTAGATTCCCAACTAACCCACTAAAGGTTCAGCATCAATGATACTGGGGCCAGTGCCGAGGTGCAGCAGATTAAAGCCCTGGCCTGCAGTGCTGGCATCTCATATAGGTACCAGTTTGAGTCCCAGCTGCTCGACTTCTGGTCCTGCTCCCTGCTAATGTGCCTCGGAAAACAGTAGAAGATGGCTCAAGTCCTTGGGCCCCTGCACCCACGTGGGAGACCCGGAACAAGTTCCTGGCTCCTGGCTTTGGATCAGCTCAGCCCTGGCCGTTGTGGCCATTTGGGGAGTGAACCAGTGGATGGAAGATCTCTTTTACCTCTCTCTGTAACTCTTTCAAATAAATACAATAAATCTTAAAAAACAAAAACAATCCCTGATACCAGCACCTAGATGGCCATCAGTGAACTGTGCAAAGCCAACACTGGACGTGAGCGTAAATCTGTGGCACCACTAGATCCACCGATGCCTTCTGAATACCCAAGATTAAAGTATTCAATTCCCTGTCAGTGTATTCTACACACACACACACACACACACACAAATGGGTTACCAGTCCTCAGACACTGTAGAATATTTGACACAAAGGTGTAAGGATGAGAAAGTCACAGTACTGAGGACCCACATCCCAGGATCACATAATACAAGCTTTGTTCCCTTGAATTAATAACTGATACAAAACCTAAAAGGTACCTTCTCCTTGCCTGAAGGAAGGCAGTGGTCATACTGTTCCCTACTGACAAGATCTTGTGAACGCGTTTGCTCTCTCTATTCCTTGTGGACTGTGAAGTACCTCAGTCACACACTATAGCAGCCCCTAAAACGTGTGTGCAAGGACTGTGTGTGCACGTGCTAGATTCACTGCTGCTTCAATGAGCAGAGTGCCCGTTACAGAGCCTATTAGGTATTCTTCAGATGCTATATTGCTAAAAAGGATGGAGACTCTCTGTGGTCTCCCATATAGTCTTCATATGATCCTCAGCACTGGAGCTCCTGGGAAACTCAAAATAAGGCAGAGACGGCTTTCCAAACTTTGCACTTGTAACTCTCTTACAGACAGAACCTCTTCCATGTATTCTCCTTCAGTTTACCCTCCAGCTTCCCTGCAGTGAGACACATCGTGAACCCTGACATCGAAAAAGAACCGAACAGGCCTTAGAGTCCATGTTGGCTCTCAGACGAGCACACTGAGCGCCAGAGAGGCTGCCGACACCACCAGCCCCATACAAGAACCTGGCAGCAAAGGTGGGCCTGAGAAACACAGCATCAGAGTTCTGAGCGTGGATTCTGCAGCCACACAGACCTGAGTTTAACTCCTGGCTCTACCGCCCACCAGCACAGGGACCTTAGCCCACATAACCTCCTCATCGGCCCTAAAGGGTTTAGGGGTGAGCTGTACGGATGTTTACCATCTACTCTGAAATGTCAAAGTGGATTGGCAGCTGGATAGATGAATAGATGCGTGACAAAGCAATGGCAAAAATATTAATTGTAGATTTTTGGGCAGATATCTACTGAACGAGCCAACATTTCCTACGTTTGAGGAAAACTGTACTAGAGTGGGGGAGCAAAATTATTAGACTGCAAGTGAATAACAAGACAGTGGGAAAGGGCCGGCGCCGTGGCTCAATAGGCTAATCCTCCACCTTGCGGCGCCGGCACATGGGGTTCTAGTCCCGGTCGGGGCGCCGGATTCTGTCCCGGTTGCCCCTCTTCCAGGCCAGCTCTCTGCTATGGCCAGGGAGTGCAGTGGAGGATGGTCCAGGTGCTTGGGCCCTGCACCCCATGGGAGACCAGGAAAAGCACCTGGATCCTGGCTCCTGCCATCGGATCAGCACGGTGCGCCGGCTGCAGCGGCAGCCATTGGAGGGTGAACCAACGGCAAAGGAAGACCTTTCTCTCTCTGTCTCTCTCTCTCACTGTCCACTCTGCCTGTCAAAAAAAAAAAAAAAAAAAAAAAAAACAAGACAGTGGGAACACAGCTGCTTAGCATGGTGCTTGGCCCAATCCATGCTAGCTGCTTGCAGTAACAGGTGCTTTGTTGAGTCAGGGTCAGACGTTTCCCTACTGGAAAGATGATACTCAAAACAGAAACCAGGGGCTTGTCTTTGGCCCTTTCCATGAGCAGCATCGGGCTGAGAGGCATGTCTTCACTTCATATAAAGTGCAGGGTTTTGTAGCTGTCTAGCCTCTAGGGCAGGGCTCTTAGCCTGGAGCGCAGGGGGCTGAGAAAGGGCGGCAGAAACACATGGACGTGCGAATGCCAGTTTTACCCTTTAAACTAAAGTGGCAAGTGGACTAGCGGCCTCTCCCATCCTTAATTTTTCCGCCGGTAAAACAATATTGTAGGGGAATGGACTTGGCATCCCTGTCACTTTAATAAAATCAGGACCGGAGCGACCAAGAAAGATGCTTGCAGGAGTGGGTCAATCAGATCACTCCTCTCACAGCTCCCGGGCCTGGGAACCAGAGCGAGCTTTCAAACTCCTAGTTTCCCTGCCATGCCGACAACACCCTGCACAGAGGACCCCTACCAGGACACAGTCATTTTATCGGCCCACACGTTTATCCTCTCAGCTCACCGCACGGAAATGTAAGCGCCGGGAAAGCAGGGACCTTTTCTATCCTGTTCCCCGCCGCATCCCGGCGTCGCCAGCCGAGGCCTGGCACGCAGCCGGGAGCGCCATCAACACCTGTCGGTGAACTGGCACAAACCGCCCCCTGCTCCCCGCGGCCCGTCGCCTTTCACCCACCCCCACCCTGCCCTGCGGAAATGCGGGGCAGACCCCCGGCCCCCGCTTCAGCGGCTGTGGCGCCGCAGCGGCCCTGCCGGAGCCCCCAGCTCCCCGGTCCGCCCGCCACACCTCTCGCGCGTTCTCCTGGCCCACGAGCCCTGAGGCCGCCTGCTTGGCCAAGCCGCTCTCGTCCAGCCCCAGCCCCTTCACGTGGCTGTGGGAGGCGATGCGCTGCGTCTTCGTGGTGCTCTTCACCTCCTCAATTTTCATTTTTGCAGGCGACGGGAGCCAAAACCAACGTGGAAAATCAGAACCTACAACTGCGCGCCTGGCGCCCGGGTAACCATGCGGCTGTTACCACGGCGGTTTGCAAGGGCCCGCCCAGGTCCTTGCTCTATTGGCGGAAGCGGAAACGCCTCCGTTCCCCATTGGTTTAAGGCCGCGTCCATCGCGATTGCCGGTGGAACCCCGCCCATTTACTTCCGGCTGTGTCACTGGGTTGAATTTCCCCCGAGCCGCCACTTCCTGCCCCGGCCGGTGGCGGGAAGGCAGAAAGGTAAGCCGCGGTGCGAGTTTGGAGGTGGTGCTTCAAATCTGGATTTTAATCGTTCCATCTAATCTATTATCATACTTAAACGTCACGCCTTTCCGCGGAGCTCAGGTTATGGCCTCAGTTTGGACATGCAGGAACTGAGGCGAGCTTAAGCTTTGACTTTGGGTTGGTTACTCCGAAGTTTTCCAACTCCCAAGCGTTTGCACGTCCCTGCGAAGGTCCCGCTCAGCCAGCCATTCCCAACGCTGCTCCGCTCAGAATCCTCCGTGGAACTGGCTTCTCTGCTTCTCTCCTCCACCCTCCTCCTCTGCTTAAGTTGCCTGCGAATAGCGTTGCACAGCCCTGTAAGGTGGTATAATGCCTAACGCAGATAAAAAGGCTCATGAAAAAAGGTCCAGTGACCTGCGCTGGAACACACAGCGATCAGCAGAACGGGAAACCCCAGAGGAGACTGAGCCCGTGTAACCCTCAGCCCATCCCAGCACCTCAGAAAAGACCATCACTCTCCTGTCGGCTTCATAATGGATTCAGCACCACCGGGATGGAAGCTTCTGACGTTCTTCAGAGCCCCGAGGGACGGGGGCCAGGTCTTGGAAGGCTAAAGTTGTTAGTGGTAGTGTGTGATTAATCAGCCCTAAAGACACCCCCTCAGGACACCCAGAGATGCTCAGCGTATCATTGACTTAGGCCTGGTCGTAAGTGTTGCATAAAGAACTGTTCATTTCAGGGTGTGGAAGGAAGGCTTTCCACCAACGAATATCAAAGTGAGGTGCTCTGTAGCAACAACCTGTGTGTGTTGTCCAGTGAGGAGGAAAGACTGGTTTTACATTTATTATTTTAAGCCCTCAAACTCTTCTCTCTTTTGGCACTGAGCAAAGAGAAGAATTTCCTGGCAGCCAAAAGAGGTTTTTAGGGCTCAGAGGAAGCCCCTGGACCACTTGGTCCAGTGGCTTTCAAAGTATACTCCCTGGAGTTATAGAATCGTTTTGTGGCCAGAATGGGTAGTGAAGGGGAAGGCTGAGAATTTAGGACACTACCTCCATTATACCCCAGCCCCCACTCCTTGTTCCACCAGAGCTGCTTTGGTTTTTTATGCTATTGACCTGGTCAAAAGTCACTGATCCATCCTGGCATTTTCATATTACAGGTGAGGAAACCGAGGCCACAGGAGAGGAGAGGATTTGGCCAAGGTTACAAACTGAGCAAATGCCTGGCACAGGTCCAGGATGAACAGATGCCAGGCCTAGTTTTAGAGACAGGCTGTTCTTTTCACATCACCAGAGGATGATGTGGTGGGCCAGTGTCCAAGATATACAAGGTGAAAGTAGAACAGGTGAGTCCCACAGTGGAGGACATGAGCTATTTCTGCCTACTCAGCATCCCTACCTCTTCTGGCCACCTTCAATCTGATTTCCTTTACCCTGATCTTTTAGCATCCAAGTGGTTGAGTTGACTGACCCCAATCCCTAGCTTTGTTTCAGTGGTGAGCACGTGACCTTGGCCTGACCTGGCCTATCAATAGTTATCCTTCAAGACATGGTGATTAGTTCATCCGTACAGTGACGCTCCTGACAATTTACAGGAAAGAACTTGGGTTGTTGGTTTTCAGGCGGGTGATTGCCACTTCATGGGGACTATGCTTGAGAAGAAAAATTTAAAAATGTGTGGAGGCCAGCGCACAGCTCACTATGCTAATCCTCCGCCTGCAGCGCCAGCACCCTGGTTTCTAGTCCCAGTCAGGGCACAGGATTCTGTCCCGGTTGCTCCTCTTCCAGTCCAGCTCTCTGCTGTGGCCCAGGAAGGTAGTGGAGAATGGCCCAAGTCCTTGGACCCTGCACCCGCATGGGAGACTGGCTCCTGGTTTCAGATCAGTGCAGCGCACTGGCCATAGCGACCATCTGGGGGAGTGAACCAACGGAAGGAAGACCTTTCTGTCTGTCTCTCTCTAACTCCGCCTATCAAAAAAAAAAAAAAAGTGTGGAAATTAAATAATACACTCAAACAATTGGTCAAAGAAGAAATCACAAGATAAATAAGAAAATACCTTGAGATGCATAAAAGCAAAAATACAACATGCCAAAACTTAAGAGATGCAATATAAGTTGTGTTAAAAAGAAAATATATAGGTGTGAACACCTACAATAATAAAAAGAGAACTCCAATTAATGTCCTAAGTGTACACCATAAGGGACCAGGAAAAAAGAGCAAACTAAATCCAAAACTAACAAAAGGAAGGAAACAGTTGGAATTAGAATAGAGATTAGCATTATTCACAATAGCCAAGAGGTAGATGCAACACAAATGCCTTTTGACAGATGAATGAATTTTTTTAAATGTGGGGTGTCTGTATACATAAAACCCAGCCTTTATAAAGAAGGAGATTCTCACACATGGCAATATGGATGGACCTTGAGACCTTATGGTAAATGAAATGAACCAGTCACCAAAAACATAAACACTGCTTGATTTCACTTACTTGAGGTTCCTAGAGCAGTCAAATTCACAGAGATAAAAAGTGCAATGGGATCTTTAAAGAAAAAAAAAAAGAAAGAAAAGAAACTGGAATGGGATTGCCAGAGACTGGGGGTGGGGGAAGAATGGGTAGTTTATGTTTAATGGGTGCAGCATTTCCATTTGGGAAAGTAGAAAAGGTGTGGAGATGGATGGTGGTGATGGTTACACAACAACTTGAATGTCGTTAATGCTACTGGACTGTACAATTCAGATAGTTAAGATGGTATTTTTTTTTTTTTTGCTGTGTAATTTACCACAATTTTTAAAAGGTAGAATGCAGATAAACAGAATAGAGAAGAGAAAATGAACAAAGCCCAAAGTTGGTTTTTTGAATAAATGAACAAGCCTTTAGCTACATTAAGAAAAAAAAATAAGAGATTATTCAAATTGCTAAAGGGAGAAATGAAATATAGTTGACAGAATATTACTGTCAACTATACAGAAATATAAAGGAATATAACAGAATGTCATGAACAATTTTGAACAAATTGAATTACATGGCTCAAATGAACAAATTTATGAAGAACTATAAAACTACAAAACTGACTCAAGAAAAAGTAGAAAATCATACTTGCTACCAAGTAAGGAGATGGAATCAATAATCGGAAACCAGCAGATGGAAGATCTCTCTCTCTCTCTCTCTCTGTGTGTGTGTGTGTCCTTCTCTTTCTGTCACAATGCCTTTTAAATAAATAAATAAATAAATAAATAAGGAAGTAAAACACTAAAGTACTCCTAACAAGGAAAGCCCAGGACCAGACAGCTTGACTGGTGAGTTCTACCAAAGCCCTAAAGAACTAACACCAATGCTTCTCAAACTCATTGAAATGGTAAAGTGGATGGAACACTTTCTAGTTCAGTCTGTGAGGTCAGCATTGCTCTGATAATTAAGTCAGAAAAAGACATGACAAGAAAATAAAAACCAGATCAATATCCCTTGTGAATACATTCATAAATATAAAAATCCTCAAAATGCTAGCAAACCAAATTCAGCAACATATTGAAAGGATAATACACCATGGCAAAGAGTTTTTCCTAGGAATGCAAGGGTAGATTAACAGATAACAATCCATCAATGTAATACACCAGATTGATAGAATAAAGACCTCCAATTGATTATCAGATTTGATTCAGAAAAGTCGTTTGACAAAATCCAACACCCTTTTGTGATTAAAATTAAATAGGAATGTATTTAAAAGGTGTTTCTTTTGGTACAAATCCATGCATGGTTTCCTCATAGTATGCATTTTCCTTTAAAGTTTTTGAAGACCTCTTGAATGCATGGATTTAAAAAAAATTGCACCACAGTAAAATTTATTTCTATTTCCACAAACTTTTTAAATTTTATTTATCCCCCCTCCAAAGAAACCTTTTATTTAAGGAATACAGACTTCATGAATTTCATAAGTACAACATTAGGAATATAGTGATTCTTTCCACCATACCTGCCCTCCCACCCACTCTCACAGTTTAGTTTGTTAACGTGATGTATCACATTGATTGATTTGCAAATGTTGAGCCATCCCTGCATACCAGAGATAAATCCCACTTGGTTTGGGTCAGTGATCTTTCTAATATGTTGTTGGATTCGATTGGCTAATATCTTGTTGAGGATTTTTGCATCTGTGTTCAGGGAATTTGGTCTGTAGTTCACTTTTACTATTGTATCTTTTTCAGGTTTAGGAATTAAGGCAACAATCATATATTACATATGGTTATCTGATACCATCCATGTAGCCTGCTCTTCCAACCAAAAGGTTAAAAAATTTAGGCCAGCGCCATGGCTCACTTGGTTAATCCTCCTCCTGTGGCGCCAGCATCCCATATGGGCGCCGGGTTCTAGTCCTGGTTGTTCCTCTTCCAATCCAGCTCTCTGCTGTGGCCCGGGAGGGCAGTGAAGGATGGCCCAAGTGCTTGGGCTCCTTCACCCGCATGGGAGACCAGGAAGAAGCACCCGGCTCCTGGCTTCGGATCAGCTCAGCGCTGACCGTGGTGGCCATTTGGGGAGTGAACCAATGGAAGGAAGACCTTTCTCTCTGTCTCTCTCTCTCTCTCTCTCACAGTCTGTAACTCTGTCAAATAAAAAAACCCAAAAGATTAAAAATTAAATCACACTTAATGATGACGCCAATAACTCATGCCCATTGCTGAGTACTTTACAGGTCCCACTCACTGAGATAAGCACTACATACATAATTTATCTCACAGAGTCTACCACAAAATCTTCAAGACTATTCTCCCATTCTGAAGATGAGAAAACTGAGTCTCAGAGCAGTGCGTCTTCACAAGCTAATCACAGGGATACAGCTCAAGCCTGGGGCAGCGTGCTAAGCTCTAGTTCTTTCCATGACTCCTTGCAGCAAAGCACAGCTACAAGTATAATAAAAGTCTCCCGTTGCTATTGTATTGGAGTTTATGTCTCCCTGTAGATCCCTTAACATTTTTTTAAAAGTCAGGTGCCCTGTAATTAGATGCATATATGTTTATAATACTGATATCTTCCTGTTTAATTGATCCCTTAACCATTACATAGTGCCCTTCTTTGTCTCTTTTTACAGCTTTTGTGTTAAAGTCTATTTTGTGTGATATTAGGATGGCTACATCAGCTGCTCTTTGGTTTCTATTATCATGGCATACCTTTTTCCATTGTTTCAGTCTGTGTGCATCTTTGTTGGTGAGATATGTTTCTTGTACGCAGAAAATGGATGGGTTTTGTTTTTTAATCCATTCAGCCAGTCTGTGTCTTTTAACTGGAGAGTTGAGGTCATCTACATTCAAGGTGACTATTGATAAGTAATGACTTTGCCCTGCCATTTTTCCATAAATAATTTTACTTTTTACTTTGAATTTCCTTTGTACTTTTATTGGGAGATTTTCTTCCTTTACCATCTTTTACAGTGATGGCCGTATTTCTGTGTTTCATGTGTAGCACATCATTAAACATCTTCTGCAGGGCTGGATGGATGGTGACAAATTATTTCAATTTCTGTTTGTTGTTATTTCACCTTCATTCATAAATGAGAGCTTTTCTGGGTACAGTATTCTGGGTTGACAGTTTTTTTCTCTTAATGCTTAAAATATATCTTGCCATTCTCTCCTAGCCTGTAGGGTTTTTGATGAGAAGTCAGGTGTGAGTCTAATTGGAGATCCTCTGTCATTTCTCTGTGCACATTTTAGAATCTTTTCTTTATGTTTTACTGTGGAGAGTTTGAAAATGTGTCATGGAAGATCTTTTCTGGTCATGTCTATTAGGAGTTCTATGTGCTTCCTATACTTTGATGTCCCTTTCTTTCTCCAAATTAGGGGAGTTTTCTGTTACTACTTCACTAAAAACGCCTTCTAATCCTTTCTCTTTCCATGCCCTCATGAACTCCCAGAATCCATATGTTGGATCATTTGATAGTATCCTGTAGATTCCCAACAGTGTTTTATCGTTTTCTAATTTCCTCTTCTTGTTTTTTGTCTGACTACGTAATTTCCTGCAATTTGTATTCTAAGTCAGATATTCTTTCTTCTGCTTCACTGATTGTATTGTTAAGGCTTTCCACTGCATTTTTTACTTGTTCTATTGAATTCTTCATTCCAAGATTTCATTTTGCTTTCTCTTTAAGATCTCAATTTTGGGGATTAAATTTTCTTTCATGTCATGTATAGATTTTATTAGTTCATGCATTTGCTTCTGATTACTTCTATGTAATCTTATGATCAATTTTTTGAATTCTATTTCTGGCATTTCTTCAAACTCTTCATCTTCACCATCTACTATTAAAGTGTTGTATTCTTTTGGGAGCATCATATTGTGTTCCTTATTCTTGTTTCTTGAATTGGTGCGTTTATTATTCAGCATTTGTGGAAATACTCATTTGTTTCTTCTTCTTCTTCTTCTTCTTCTTCTTCTTTTTTTTTTTTTGACAGGCAGAGTGGACAGTGAGAGAGAGAGACAGAGAGAAAGGTCTTCCTTTGCCGTTGGTTCACCCTCCAATGGCCGCCGCGGCCGGCGCACCGTGCTGATCCGATGGCAGGAGCCAGGTGCTTCTCCTGGTCTCCCATGGAGTGCAGGGCCCAAGTACTTGGGCCATCCTCCACTGCACTCCCTGGCCACAGCAGAGAACTGGCCTGGAAGAGGGGCAACCGGGACAGAATCTGGCACCCCGGCCGGGACTAGAATCTGGTGTGCCGGCGCCAGAAGGCGGAGGATTAGCCTAGTGAGCCGCGGTGCCAGCTGCTGTGGTGGCTTTTATCTTTGGACTATGTCTGTGTCTTCCACAAAATTTTAAAGTTACCTTCATATTTTAAAACCCTACAGCTTAGTGTGCTACTCAATTCTAAACTACTGAAATGTTCCCCTAAGATCCGGAATAAACAAGTATGCCCACTTTTTCCACTTCTGTTCAACATAGTATTGGAAGTTCTACACAGAGCAGTTAGGTAAGAAAAAAAATAAAAGTCTGGCAAATTGGAAAGGAAGAAATAAAAGTACCTCCACTCTGATATGATGTAATCCTACATGTATATATAGAAAACTCCAAATAATCACACACAGAGACATCTAATAAATTCAGCAAAATTGAGCATACAAAACCACACAAAAATCAGTTGTATTTCTATATACTGGAAATAATAATAATATCAAAAAGAATAAAATAGGAATATAAATTTAAGGGGATTCAATGCTTCTACACCAAAGGAAATACAAACAAAACACTGTTCAAGAAAATTAAAGACTTAAATACTGTAAATATAAAGACATTCTAGATTCATGGATTAAAAGACTTAATATTGTTTTGTTGTTGTTTCGTTTTGTTTTGTTTTGTTTTGACAGGCAGAGTGGACAGAGAGAGAGACAGAGTTAAAGGTCTTCCTTTTCCGTTGGTTCACCCCTCAATGGCCACTGCGGCCGGCGCACCATGCTGATCCGAAGCCAGGAGGCAGATGTTTTTGCTGGTCTCCCATGGGGTGCAGGGCCCAAGGACCTGGGCCATCCTCCACTGCACTCCCAGGCCAGAGCAGAGAGCTGGCCAGGAAGAGGAGCGACTGGGACAGAATCCGGCACCCCAACCGGGACTAGAACCCGGTGTGCCTGCGCCGCAGGCGGAGGATTAGCCTAGTGAGCCGTGGCACCGGCCCAAAAGACTTAATATTGTTAAGATGACAATACTATCTACAGAAACCAAAAGACTGAATACTTCCTGTCAATATCTAAGTGTCATAAGACTTTGAAGAAACAGAAAAGCCCATCCTAAAATGCATATGAAATTGTAAGGGACCCCAAATAGCCAAAAAAAAAAAAAAATTCTTGAAAAACAAGAATGAAATTGGAAGACTCACAATTCCTGACTTCAAAACTTAGTGCACACCTACAATCCAAATGTTTGATGTTTGCATAAAGACAGACATAGGCCAGCAGGATAGGAGAGAGAGTCCACAAACATGCCTTCACATATGCAGTCATGCTTATTTCTGACGGGGTGCTAAACCCATTCACTGAGGGAAGAGGCAGCCTGGCCAACAAATGCTGCTGGGAGAATTGGGTATCTGTCTACAAAAGAATAAAGCTGAACCCTTACATTATGTCAAATACAGTGTTAACTCTCAATGGATGTTAAAACCTTTCCAATCTGCCTCTGTAGTGCCACTGCCAACATGCAGATTTTCATGAAGACCCTTATGGGAAAGGCCCTTGTTCTCAGGGTTGAATCCTCCACTATAATAGAAAATTCAAAGGCCAAGATCCAAGATCAGGAAGGAATTCCTCTTGATCAGCCAAAACTGATCTTTGCTGGCGAGCAATCGACTACAACATTCGAAAGAAGTCTGCTCATTGTGTTGAGTCTTTGTGCTGGTACTGAAAGGAAGACATCTTATATGACACCACGAAGAATGAGCATAAGAGTAAGAAATGCAGGGCTGGCATTTTGGCATAGCAGGTAAAGCCGCTACGTGTGATGCCAGCATCTAATGGCCTGGGAAAGCAGCAGAGAATGGCCAAGTACTTGAACCCCTGCACACATGTAAAAAAAACCAGAAGGAGCTCCTGGCTCCTGGCTTCAGCCTGGCCCAACCCTGACCACTGCAACCATCTAGGGAGTAAACCAGCAGATGCAAGATCATTGTCTTTCCCTCGCTGTCTCTGTAAAACTGACTTTGAAATAAATAAATCTTTAAGAAAAAAATAGGAAGAAAGGCAAGCTGGCTGTCATGACATAAAAGGTAGATGAGAAAGGCAAAATTAGTTGCCTTCGTCATCAAAGCCCTTCACATGAATGTAGTGCTGGAGTTTTTTGTTTCTTTGTTTTGTACAGGCAGAGTTAGACAGTGAGACAGAGAGAGACAGAGAGAAAGGTCTCTTTCCGTTGCTTCATCCCCCAAATGGCTGCCACGGCCAGCGCTCTGCGCCAATCTGAAGCCAGGAGCCAGGTGCTTCCTCCTGGTCTCCCATGTGGATACAGGGCCCAAGCACTTGGGCCATCCTCCACTGCCTTCCCAGGCCACAGCAGAGAGCTGGCCTGGAAGAGGGGCAACCGGGACAGAATCTGGTGCCCCGACTGGGACTAGAACCCGGGGTGCCGGCACCGCAGGAGGAGGATTAGCCTAGTGAGCCACAGCGCCGGCCAAAGCCCTTCAGATGAATGTAGTGCTGGAGTTTTTATGGCACCCACTTTGACAAACGTTACTGAATTCAATGTGTTCTTATTGCTCCAACAAGCCAGAAGACAAGTGGTTGTGTATGAGGTAATAAAAGACATGAACTGACCAAAAAATGGATTTATTAAAATCCCTCTACTGGGGGGCTGGCACTGTGGCGCAGTGGGTTAAAGCCCTGGCCTGAAGTGCTGGCATCCCATATGGGCGCTGGTTCTAGTCCTGGCTGCTCCTCTTCCAATCCAGCTCTCTGCTCTGGCCTGGGAAAGCAGTAGAAGATGGCCCAAGTCCTTGCGCTCCTGCTTCTGCATGGGAGACCCAGAAGAAGCTCCTGGCTCCTGGCTTCAGATGGGCACAGCTCTGGCTGTTGCGGCCATTTGGGGAGTGAACCAACGGATGGAAGACCTTTTTCTCTGTCTCTACCTCTCTCTGCAACTCTGTCTTTCAAATAAATGAAATAAATCTTAAAAAAAAAAAAAAAAAAGCCGGCACCGTGGCTCACTAGGCTAATCCTCCGCCTTGCGGTGCCGGCACACTGGGTTCTAGTCCCGGTCAGGGTGCCGGATTCTGTCCCGGTTGCCCCTCTTCCAGGCCAGTTCTCTGCTGTGGCCAGGGAGTGCAGTGGAGGATGGCCCAAGTGCTTGGGCCCTGCACCCCATGGGAGACCAGGATAAGCACCTGGCTCCTGCCATCGGATCAGTGTGGTGCGCCGGCCGTGGCGGCCATTGGAGGGTGAACCAATGGCAAAGGAAGACCTTTCTCTCTGTCTTTCTCTCTCACTGTCCACTCTGCCTGTCCAAAAAAATAAATCCCTCTATTGAAGAGCTTAACCTGTAAAACTCTCAGAAGAAACCACGGGGGCAAATGTTCTTGACCTTGTGTTTGCAATGTTTTTTTTTTTTTTTTTTTTTAATATGGCACCAAAGGAACAAGCAAAATGAAAAATTAAGGGAGTTGTATACTTGACCAAAATGAAAAACTTTTGTGCATCAAAGGACACTGTTGTAGGTGAGTGTTTGGTACAACAGTTAAGATGTTGCTTCAGATGCCTCCAACCAACGCAAACGTGTCTGGGTTCGAGTCCCAGCTCAAGCTTCCTGCTAACGTCTACTCCAAGAGCAGCAGGTGGTGGTTTGAGAAATCAGGTCCCTGCCATCCATGTGGAGACCCAGATCGCGTTTGGCTCAGGCCCAGCTATTGCAGTGGCTGTGGCAGGCATCTGGGGAGTGATCCAGGGCATGGGAGACATTTCTCTTTGTGCAACATTTCACACTACCAACCACCCGCCATTCTGGAAACTCTCACCCAGCTTCGGGTGTCATTTTAGAATACTTTTGTCTTCAAGCCACACAAAACCAGACCCAGTGGTTTTTGCAAATAAAAAAGGGGGAATCATGCATCATGCAACATGAAGAACAAGTCATTTGCAGGGTCTGAATCTTTCGTCCTGGTTCCCCACCCTTAGTGCAAGGCTTTGGTTCTCATGCTGCAAAGGTGGCTGCTAAACATCCAGCCATCACTTCCACATGCCAGGTAGGAAAAACAAGGAAGAAGAAGAGCCACCAGTGAGATGAGGAGGACTCTGGCCAGCAGAAAGTGTCCCCTTTAAATAGCCTTCTAGGAAACCCGATCGCTCTCCAAAGCAGGGTCCCGTAGGCCTCTCCAATTGCAAAGTAGGCTGGAAATGTGACGGTGCTTTTACCTGAGCACGCCTCTTCCCAAAGCTCAATTGAGGTTCTGGCGGAAGGGAAGAAGGAAGAGTGAATAGCGAGTAGAATATGGCATCGGGGCCTTGGAGTGCAAAGATGTGGGCTTATTTTCAGTTAATATTGGCCTGCTCTCTGTGTGCTTGGCCTTCGTGGCTGTTTTTCTCATGCCTTTTGAATAGAAACGGTACCCCTGACCATTCACAGGAACTGCTTTGGAGCCCAGATGTAGCAAGTCAGGCTGGAAACAGGTCAGGGTAAGAGGATAAAGACTGCCTCCAGCTGCCAAGTCCTGTGCTGTCTAATGGGTTTTCTGTTCCAGCAGCTCATCCCCCCATGGAATGACCTGGTAACATCTGCTGACTTCCAGTGTCTTCCTCGGAAAGCAGCCAGAGCCTGGGCTGCCCTGAGTGGGTTCCATCTGCAAAACACGGTAGTGGGGCCAGAGGTCAGGGTAGCTTGAAGGTCTGATCAGAAGACAGGTGATTAGGTGGCTTCTAGTTCTGTAGTTCACTGGCAAACTGTGACCCTTGGGCCCCAGGATATGGGGCAATCCTTGTAAAGACCCTCCATACATCTCTGATGACTTGGGATAGCATTAAAAAGCACTCATTTAGTCAACAAATAGGAAAATAGAGTCAACACTCTACTATGTGTTTATATTATATGATTATACTGTGTATTTTTTAAAAGATTTATTTATGGAGCCAGCATTGTGGCATGGCAGGTAAAACTGCCACCTGCAGTGCTGGCATCCCATATGGGTGCTGGTTTGAGTCCCAGTTACTCCACTTTCCATCCAGAGCTCTGCTATGGCCTGGGAAAGCAGTGGAAGATGGCTCAAGTCTTGGGGCCCCTGTACCCATGTGGGAGACCTAGAAGAAGCACATGGCTCCTGGCTTTGGATCAGCCCAGCTCTGGCTATTGTGGCCATCTGGGGAGTGAACCAGTGGATGGAAGACCTCTCTCTATCTCTACCTCTGCTTCTATAACTCTACCTTTTAAATAAATAAATATTTTAAAATGATTTCTTTATTTATTTGAAAGGCAGAGTTACACAGAGAGAGGAGAGGCAGAGAAAGAGAAAGAGAGAGAGAGAGAGAGAGAGAGAGAGAGAGAAAAGAGAGGTTTTCCATCCACTGGTTCACTCCCCAAATGACCGCAATGGCTGGATCTATGCCGATCCGAAACCAGGAGCCAGGAGCTTCTTCCAGGTCTCCCACAATGATGCAGGTGCCCAAGGACCCGGGCTGTCTTCCGCTGCTTTCCCAGGCCTTAGCAGAGAATTGGATTGGAAGTGGAGTAGCCAGTACTCAAACCAGCACCCATATAGGATGCTGGCACTGCAGGTGGCAACTTTACCTGCTATGCCACAGCGCCTGCCCCACCTGTGTCTTTTTCTTTTCTTTTTAAGATTGTTTTTTATTTATTTGCAAGGTAGATTTATACACAGTGAGAGGGAGAGACAGAGAGAAAGGTTTCTGTTGGTTCACTCCCCAAACGGCCGCAATCGGCCAGAGCTGCGTGGATCTGAAGCCAGGAGCCAGGAGCCAAGAGCTTCTTCCAGGTCTCCCACGTGGGAGCAGTGGCCCAAGGACTCGGGCCACCTTTACTGCTTTCCCAGGCCATAGCAGAGAGCTGGATCAGAAGTGGAGCAGCTGGGACTCAAACCGGCACCCATATGGGATGCCGGCACTTCAGGCCAGGGTGTAAACCTGCTGTGCTACAGCACTGCCCCAAAGTATGGTAGCTTTAAAAGGAGAGACCACATGGAAGAGAACGCTCCCTCTCTCTGCTTCCTGGATCACCATGTGCTCTCCTCTCTACACATGTTCTGCTGTCTTCCACCATCACCGGACTCCAGATCCGTGGGGCACACCCAACTGTGCCCTGTGAATCTTCAAAACCATGGCTTGAAATAAGCCTTCTTTTGTTGAGTCGCTTTGAATTATTCTAGTTGTAGTAATAAAAATCCAACTAATACACCTGTCATGTCCAGGTTCCCCTCCTGGGGTCCCATCACAGCCCAAACCTGCACTCCCCAGGTCTTGGTCCAGCAGCAAAGAGCACACTTTTTATTTCAGGATTTGCTCCTAATGGGGCCAATTGGATCACATGATCACCACCAAACTCATGGCTGTGGCCAGTGGGATGAGCTATGCTGACTGCTTAGACTAGAAATCTCAAGCCCACCTTTGGAGCTGGGGTGTGGTTGGCCCTGCAGTGACCTGGGGGAAGAAGATGAAGAGCCTCCAAGGAGGGCCGAGGTGCTCTTACAGAAGAGGGACTAGGTGGTGACCACTGCAGACCATAGTGATTTTATAAATATCGTGGAAAAAATGGTGGTGCCACATAGCTGCCATGAAGTGGAGCCCACCTGGGATGAGTCCTTGCTACCTTGACCTCTTCTAAATGTGTATTGGCCCATCTATTTAGTGTGAGAATGCCAGGTAGCTAAGTTGGCGGCCTGGGTGGCAGCGTCCTCTGGCTTAGCACAGGACCTATGCAAAGCGCATGGTTAACATAATCACTAGCAAGGCAGGTACCCTCAAGAAAAGGGAAATTTCCATTTCACTCCTGAAAGAATCTTTAAAGCCAAAACTCAAATCAAAGAGCAAAGTATAATAACTTCCTCTGGGCAAATTTATAATTAATCCTGGATTAATTGGCCTTAATGAAGTTGAATTAATTACTGGCTGTTTGAAAAGAAGTTTGAACTACCTTAGTACAAAATGGCATTAAAGAAACAGAAAGGAACCAGCATCACATTAACATTAAGAACAAATCCCAAATAATCACAGTTCTGCAGGCTGTGTCCCATCAATTATTTTCCCAGGGACTGTGCCCAACCAGTGGAACTGCACGGAACCCAGGGAGTCTGCCAGAGCGGGGGATGTCTTCCTGGGCTACGGGTTTTAGGGGTGAGTCCATTCAAGAAGCAGCAATGGGGCAGTAGCATGTGTCAGGCCCCAGGCAATCAAAGATGTGGAAGGTGAGGGCCCTGCTCTCAAGTCACCCTCAACAGGCTAGGATGGGGGAGAGCACCAGAGCACTGGCCTGGTCTCACGCTAACCACACTCACTGCGAGAGGTGCTAGGACAGAGACGAGGGACATAGCAGGAGGCATGAAACATCCTACGCCTGGCTAAGGGCAGCTCTGCCTTTCCCACTGTACGGGCACTGTCCTTGTGTTTCCGTCTCAGTGCAGAGGCACACAACTTCCCAGGGAACAGAGACTCAAGCTGGGGATCTTGTAGGAGTGCCGAGTCCCTAAGTTTGGAACTGATAGCAACCATTTTCTCCCTAGGAGGAAAGAGCCTGCCTGGGAAGGGATGAAACTCAGAGGAAAGAGGAACAGAGAGAGGAGCAAAGTTGGTGCCTTCAAGCCATTCTCTGAGCATGGATGAAGCAAGCTCTCTGGACTTTTCAGTTTATTTATCTAACTTAACAAAGACTGATACAGTGGTCATGATGCATTAGGTATTGCTCTAAGTGCTATAGAAACACCAAATCGGTTATGGAAATGCCAACTCAGAATTCTGTAAATTCGGAACTATTTTATTCTCCCACTTCATGGATGAAGAAACGGAGGCTCAAAACAGTTTGGAGCTTGCCCGAGGCCTCACAGCTCTCAGCTGGTGGAGGCAGGGTTTGAACACCAACAGCTGGCCACCAGCGTCTTTGCCGCCACCACACCACGCTCAGTGCATTCCCTTTTTGCTCCCCTCAGTTTCATGGAGAGTTTCTGTCATTTGCCCTCAAAAGCTGTGACTGTGCAAGACATGACATGGAGGCAGCCCATCCAGGCCCAGGAGGGCAGAGGAAGCTTCCAGAAAGAGTGCCAGGCAAAGGAGCCAGCTGTAGGAAAGTGCGTTAGAGTGGCGTGGACTCGCAGGTTCCAGATCCCCAAGAGTAGGAAGAGCAAGAGAGAGGAGAGAGGTGGGCTGGGGAGACAGTCTGTTCCAGACCACAGAGATAAATGTCTTACCTCTCTTCCCAGTGGGGACTGCAAACCAAAGACTCCTGGTTCCACTGTTGTCTTTAGGGCTTTGTTTATGATTAGAAAAATGTGATTTAAAATTCAAATATTATCAATGTGTTTCAAGTAAAATCTCTGCCTCTCCTAAAACCAAACAATTCCTCCTCCCTGGAGACATCATTTTTGCACACCACCCACAGATGCTGTGCTAGACTCTTGGGATACAGAAGTAGCCCGAGTTCAAACAGTTGAGGGGAAGCAAAAAATGAATAATAACATAATAAGGGAATTATTTTATTTATGCAGGGGCCAGCATTTTGGTGCTGTGGGTTAAGCTGTTTGCAACACTGCCATCCCATGTCAGAGTACCAGTATGAGTTCCAGGTGCTCCACTTCTTTTTCTTCTTCTTTTTTTAAATTTATTTATTTATTTGAAAGGCAGATTTACAGAGAGGCAGAGGCAGAGAGGGAGAGAGAGGCCTTCCATCCACTGGTTCACCCCTCAAATGGCTGCAACGACTGGAGCTGAGCCAATATAAAGCCAGGAGCCAGTAGCTTCCTTTGGGTCTCTCACATGGGTGCAGGGGCCCAAGGACTTAGGCCATCCTCCACTGCTTTCCCAGGCCATAGCAGAGAGCTGGATTGGAACTGCAGCACCTGGGACCGGAACTGGTACCCATATGGGATGCTGGCACTATAGGCTGCGGCTTTACCTGCTACGCAACAGCGCCGACCACGTGCTCCACTTCTAATCCAGCTTCCTGATAACGTGTTAGGAAGGCAGCAGAGGATGGCCTATGTACTTGGGGCCCTGCCAGCCACATGGAAGACTGACAGAATTTCTGGCTCCTGGCTTTGGCCTGGCCCAGACCCAAAGGATGTGGCGATTTGAGGAGTGAACCAGCAGATGACAGACCTTTCTCTGTGTTTCCCCCTCTTTCTCTGTTTCTCTGCTTGTGAAATACATAAATCTAAAAATTTACTTGAGAGGTAGACAGACCTTCCACCCATCTTTTTGATGGCACATCTTCCATGCTCACAGCTCACTCCCACTCAAAACCTGCACCTCCCTGCAATCCTGTTAGCATCTCTAGGTTGCAAATCGCGTCTCTTGCAGCCCAACATTGTTCCAAGTTTCAATCATACTTTTGAAGTCAACACAACATTATGAAGTCTGTGAGGCCAATACCACAACATTAAAGTTACAAAACAGAACACTTCTTCTCATTTCATTGCCATTTGTCAGCATTCTGTGTAGAGCAGAGGCAAGAAAGAGGGATTATTTGAAGCCAGTCCCTGTTCAGAACATTTTGTTCATTGAAATATTTTTCACAGGCACTCAAGAGCCTCTGAACTATTACTACCTATTTATTAAGACTCTCCTTTAAAAATGTTGCTTTTACCATTGTGTTTTTAAAAACGGAAGACAAACTTTTCATGTTCCCTATTTGCAGGATGGGAAAATGAAGACGAACTCTGGTCTCTTAGTAAGAGGGCATGAATCCCACCATAAGGCCCCCACTCTCATGGCCTCACCTCACCCTAATTACCTCCCAGAGGCCCCATCTCCCACTCCCATCACACTGGGAGTTAGGGCTTCATCACATGACTTTGGTGAAGGGGAGGGGACCTGGGGAGGACCATTTTCTGATGCAGTCAGGAGTGCAGAAGGCATCAGGTAGCACTTTCTGGGAGGGCAGTGGTACGCCTGTGCGTGGCACAGCTCAGCACAGAGCACAGATCGGCTTCCCCGTAGGCTCCAGTGAATTTTGTGCTTGGCCACGGCAGTCTTAAAATTATGAGTTAAATTAGTTGCTGGTGTGTAAAAGTCAGATTTCATGCAGAAATCCTCTCTTCTCTTGAGAAATGGAAAGACTGGGCCCTGGGCGGGGCGAGGCGGGGCGGGTGCTGGGTTCCTGGGGTAGCAGCACTGCTGCCTGGTATCCATTGGCTGAGGCTGAGCCAAGGCTTTCCTTCTTTTTTTTTTCCTCCGAAAGAAAACTTTTACTTAAAGAACACAAACTGCATGCATTTTATAAGTGCAACTTTAGGCATATAGTGATTCTTCCCACCATACTCGCCCTCCCACCCCTCCTCCCTCCTCCCTCCTCCTCCCTCCTCCTCCCTCTCCCATTCCCAGTCCCATTCTCCACTAAGATCCATTTTCAATTAACTTTACACAAAAAAGACCAACTCTATACTGAGTAAAGAGTTCAACAATTTGCACACACACACAAAAAACAAAACTGGTTCTCAATAGTCGAGACAAGGCTGTTCAAAGTCACTGCATTTTAATTTCCTCCTCCACCTCCTCCCCCTCCCCTCCCCTCCCCTCCTCTTCTTCCTCCTTCTCCTCCTCTTCTTCTCCTTCTTCTCATCCTCCTCGTCCTCCTCCTCTTCCTCCTCCTCCTCCTCTTCTTCTTTTTTCTCCAAGGCCTTCCTCCTTACACAGGACCAGTGCTCTTCAGTTCCAGGGTCTCACCACTCCCGGTTAATGTCTCTCCTTTGAGGTACCTGCTGGGTCACAGCAGATACTCAGGTCTGTGGCCCCTGGTTGACTGTGGTGAGCGATGTTTTTGTGGTTCTAAACTCTGGGCTCTCATGCACATGCACATCCATTACCCGTCTCACCAGGACTGGGAGTTTTGTGGTTCCTCCTAGGGCCAGGCTACAGACCCCGGGTGAGCATTCCTGACTCAGTGATAGCATCACCTTCTCCCATCTTCTAAGACTTCCCCAGATTTACCCATGGCTCCTTCTCAACATGGCAGCCTCAGCACACAGCAACTCTGGGAGCTCTTTCCTCCAACCCATTATTCGGAAGCTATTCCTCTTTTCGTCGCTGCTTTTACTTTCCATAGAGGCTTTCTCACTCTTTGTAATGATCTGGTCCAATCACTAGTTCACCTGTGTGTTGTCCTACAGGGGACACTGCATCCCAGTGCCAGGAATAGACAGTGCCCGGTATCCAGTAGGCACTTAATAAGAACTTACTGAAATGAATAAATGAGTAGATGTAAAGATCCCCAGGGCTTCAGGTGGGCACAACCAGGCGAGCGAGCAGCCCTGAAGTCGGTGGCTTAGGTCAAGCCCCGTCCTTGGGCACCCACTTGGCGCACGGAGCGGGACCGAACCCTCGGGCTCCAGGCGGGCGGAAGCTTCGGGGCCGGAACGGGCGCGCCCGGCGCGCGGGTTGCGGGGGGGCAGCTTAACGGGCCGGACCGCAGCGGCCCCCGAGCGAGGTGAGGGGCGGGCCGGGCGAGTGTCCGAGCCGGCGGCGGCGGTATGGCAGGGCAGCGGGTGAACGTGAACGTGGGCGTGCTGGGCCACATCGACAGCGGCAAGACGGCGCTGGCCAGGGCGCTGAGCACCACGGCCTCCACAGCAGCCTTCGACAAGCAGCCGCAGAGCCGCGAGCGCGGCATCACGCTCGACTTGGGCTTCTCGTGCTTCTCGGTGCCGCTGCCGCCGCGCCTGCGTCCGGCACTGCCGGCGCCCGGGCCCGGGTCCGAGCCCGGCGAGCCGCTGCTTCAGGTCACGCTGGTCGACTGCCCCGGGCACGCCTCCCTCATCCGGACCATCATTGGCGGTGAGCGCGGGCCGGGGCGAGAGTCGGGCTCGGGGACGCTGGGCGGACCGGACGGGCTCGGGGTCCGAAGGGAGAGCGCCCCACTTCCCTCGCGGGGTCCCTGCGGCCCCAGAGGCGTGCGTGACGCCCCCAACGCGCCGCAGCACGTGATGGGAGGCCTCGGGACTCGAACTCGGGGCCAGCTGAGGCGGACGCTTTCCCGTCCCACACACCTGAGCGGCAAGGTGCTTCCCGTTTTCCCGCCATAACATGTGCCCGCAATACACGAGCAAGCTAGGAAAAGGGTATATGCAACAAATTCCTCCCCTCCCCCCACAAAGGACTACTTGCCTTACCCTGTGGCCCCCCAGTTCCCACTCTGTCAGCCACTGTTCCCAGTGTCGTTTCAGAAAAACCCCGCAGAAATGCAAGCATATCTTTGTATATGCAAATGCCCCGTGCTGATGCGAGGTTTCACTCAACACTGACTCTGTATTTGTCCCTTTAAAGCTCGATTCTGTTTCAGGCTCACATAGACCAACATTTTCCTAACTGGTCTCTTAACGATGGACCTTTATGTTGTTTGCAGTGTTTCCTAACCACGCTGGAATGAATATTCTAGAACATGCGTCTTGGAAATGTATGTTAATAAATCCTTAGGGACTTAGCCTAGTCCCTGGTGCTGTGAATTTTCAGACATGACAGGTACTTCCAAAATGCCCTCCCAAGATGTTGTCTCACTAAAGTTTTAGAAAAGATTTATTTAATTATTTATTTGGAAGTCAGAGTTACATGGAGAGGGAGAGGGAGAGAGACCCTGCATCCACTGGTTCGCTCCCCAATTTTCTGCAGTGGCCACCTTCATCTAGGTCTTCCAGGTGGGTGGCAGGAGCCCAAGTACTTGGGCCATCCTCTATTGCTTTCCCAGGCCATCAACAGGGAGCTGGGTTGGAAGTGGAGCAGCCGAGACACAAACCAGTGCCCATGTGGGATGCCAGCGTTGAAGGCATCAGCTTTACCCACTATGCCACAATGCTGGCCCTTTCATTCATTTTTAATTTTACAGATGGTGCATGAATGTATGTCACTTGTGAACAAATAGAACTTAATGAGTGAGGAGAAGGTCCTCACACTTAACCCTGTTCTCAGTTCTGGGCCCCTCCCATCTCTCCAGATGAAACCACTACTGCATGTTGAATATCATTTTTCCAAAATGCTTGAGGATGGAAGTGCTACAGATTTTTTTTTAGCGATTTGGAATATTTGCATATGCCTAATGGGATATCTTGGGGATAGGTCCCAAGTCTAAACATGAAATTTGTTTATATTTCGTACACAAGTCATACAGATAGCCTGAAGGTAATTTTATAGTGTTTTTAGTGCGCTTGTGTTCTGGCTGCAACCTGTCACAATGAGCCAGGTGTGGAATTTTGCACTTGGGGTGTCGTGCTAGTGCTCAAAACGTTTCTTCCTTTGGAGCAGTTTGGATTCTGTGTTTTCAGGTTAGAGATGCTCACCCTGTGCCAACCTTGTGGCTACTTTTCCAAACCCAGGTAACTCCTAAAGCTGTGGACAGGGCTTTGAAACTTGCTTTTCTTTTAGAGAGTGATGATACAATAACACTACGAGTACGTCTCTGGCAGTGTGTGCAGCTGCCAGGCAGCCCCGCAGCCACAAGGGGAGACAGCGGCACCCTGCAGTGTGCTTGCAGCTGAGCTGTGACGATCGGCGGGGAGGTGGGTTGAAGGCTTTTTCGACTTAGGATATGTTCAGGTTACGATGGGCTTATCAGGGTGGTACACTCAGTTTTAAGCTGAGGAGCATTTGTAGTGTAGGTGAATGGTGGAGGACGTGCGTTTGGAGTTAGAAGAGCTGGGCATGGAGCCTGGCTTTCTCTCTCACTAGCAGTGTGACCTTTGAACCTAGTTCTGAACTTTGCACATGTTGACAAATAATGGTAACTGCATAGCTACTCATTGGCTTGGTTTTTCTTGCATATTTGCTGCTTTCCAGCATACCCTGCTAGGAATGTGGTGGTTACCGTTTATCAGTTGGTGAAGTCAGAACTCAGGGAGGCAGCGAGGTCGTGGCCCAGTCCAGGATGGCCTAACTCCACAGCCAGGGTCCTCCCCATGCTTTCAACGTCACCGATCCTCTTCCTACTCCCTTCCAGTTTATACATCTGCAGAGAAACTTCATATGACCCAAAAAATTTCAGCACTAGCCTGATCCTCTGCAACCAAATCCTCATGTCCCAAAGAATTTGGCAAATCCTTGGTGTAGATGATAAAATCCCAGCAGAACAGGGGTTTTTCTACTCTTGTACGTGCACCGTTGTTCTTTCCTTTCACCTCCTGGGCGGTAAAATGTGGCCTGAGCACATTGGAGTGGTGATCTTCAGGCAGCTACCATTCTCCCTGAACAGATTAGAGTCTCCCTTTTCAGGGAAATGAGAAGAGTAGACTTTTTTTTTTCTTTTGACGAGAAGGCTGCTGCCATATAAATGCATGCTCTGACACAGGCCCATTGCCAGACTTGGATCCATGCACCATCCCTCTGTGGTGGGAGTGTTTGTTTTTCAGGTGGGGAAACGCAAGCTTAGTCTGCAAGGTGCTTTGGGCTGGTTTTGGAACCTGATTCTGCTGCCCCTAACCCAGGCATATACCTTTCCCATATTCTCATGACCCATGCATCCTTGTGACCTCATGGAAAGGCAGAGTTACGGAGGGGCACGGAGACGGAGACAGAGAGAGACAGAGACAGAGACAGAGAGAGAGAGAGACTCTATCTGCTGGTTCACTCCCCAAGTGGCTGCAATGGCCAGAACTGTGCTGATCTGAAGCCAGGAGCCAGGAGCTTCTTCTGGGTCTCCCATGTGGGTGCAGGGGCCCAAGGAGTGGGGCCGCCTTCCACTGCTTTCCCAGGCCACAGCAGAGAGCTGGGTCGGAAGTGGAGCAGCTGAGATTCAAACTGGCACACATATGGAATGCTGGCACTGCAGATGGCAGCTTTACTACCGTCTGTGCTATAGCACCGGCCCCTTTTGTCTTCTTGAAATGACTCCTGCAGCCAAATCCTGGACCCCTTCAATTCTGGACCCTACCCACCAGCCTTCCTCCTCCTTCTGATTCGCTCTCCGCACAGGAGGCAGTGCACTGCTTTTGCAGCTGTTCATCAGGTCACGCCAGGCTTCAGGGCCTTCCAGCGGCTTTCCATTGGAGTAGAACCCAGCCTCCTCATCACATCCCTCAGGACCCTCAGTCTCAGACCCGCCCATGACTCCTGGCCGTCGGTCACACTGGCCTCGTTCTCCTCCTCGAGTGGGCCGCGCTGCTGCTCCCTCAGCATCACTGCACCTGCTGTCGCCGCTGTGTGCTGTGTCTGACTGCTTAGTATCTAGGTCGCTGCATAGATGTTACCTCCTCTGCTGACTCACCTCTCTGAAGTTTTGTTTCCAACCTCACCCCCTCATATCATAATTTCTCATGTCTAATATCCATGGTCACCCTTTCCCTCGGACTGTCTTGATGTGTTTGCCAGTTGTCTTTGCTCTGCTAGACTGCGAGCGCAGTGCAAGCAGAGCAGGAGCCTTGTCTGCCAGATCCCCCGGTGTGCTCTCAGTGCTCGGGCCAGAGCAGTATGATAGGCTGAAACCTGTGTCCCCGTTACTGTCTGCTGGTGATGTGCGGGCTTGTCCTGCGAGGCCCTCGCACTGTAGGATGGTTGGGTGATGGCGCTCTTCGACAGGAAACACCGGGACAAGTTTCGGTGAACATGTCTGTTTATTAACAAGCAAACACACCTTTTAAAGGGGAGGCAGAGGGGGCGTAGCTAATTCAGGGCAACAGTAATTCTATAGGGTAAAGCCAATACTGGCGCCACTATGCTTCTCCAATCAGCTTGGAGGTCACGTAGCCTAGTAGCTTTCTAGGTGGTTCTGATGGGTCTGGGCCACAGCCAGGAGCTGTTTATGTGATTGGCAACTACAAGACCCTTCAACAGGGAGCAGCTGCCAGCAGTCAGGCCATCCCGGGAGGCATGGTGTGCCACACCCTGCTAACCTGCTGCGTGGGCTAGGCAGGCAGTCTCCCAGCCAGTCTCCCAGCCAGGCACAGGTTCACCCACAGTTATAGTGAGCACAGAACCTTCTTTGTGGGTTAGTAAGCAGAAGGCGATTAACATATGGCCTGGCCTGCTGGAGGTACGTCATGTATGCTGGTTCTCTTCCCTTTTCCCAGGGGCCTACAGCAGAACCCGGGAAAGGACACTGGACTGTGTGTAAGGTGACCTCCTGGCATCCTTTGCACACAGTGTACAAACAGGAATGACTCACTTTGCTGTGGGGTGGAGTATAGGGTACAAAGGGAAGAAGAGCTTTCCTAGGAGAGGGAGCTACCAGGGAGAGCTGTGATACAGAGACGCACCACTGTGTCTGCGCCAGAGCTAACTGCCAACATTGAGGCACGCTGGGCATCAGGAGGTGAGCCGGAGGTGTGCCCAAGATGAAGGTAGAGAGTTGGTGGGGCCAGAACCCCAGATAGTGGTCCTTAGTTTAGGTTTCCTCTAAGGGCCTGGGAGCACCTTGGAAGGCATTTATTTAAAGATTTATTTGTTTGAAAGGCAGAGTGACAGAGAGGGTCACACACAAGGGGGTGGGGAGGATCTTCCCACAGTATTACCCACAACAGCCAGCTATCCATCCACAGCACACAACAGCACAGCAGTGAGGTCTGGCTCAGGCCCAAAGCCAGGAGCCAGCAACTACGTCCTGGTCTCTGACATGGGTGCCAGGGCCCAAGTACTTGGGCCATCTTCTACTATTTCCCCAGGCATGTTAGCTGAAAGCCAGATAAGAAGCAGGACAACCAGGACTTGAGCTAGCATTCACCTACAAGTTGCAAGTGTCACAAGCCATGGCTTAACCCACTGTGCCATAACACCAGCCTCTTAGGAGGCTTTTAAATCAAGTTGCGATGCAATCATGGATAGACGGTTAGGTAGGAAGATGTAAGATCGCTGGGTGGGGACGCCCTCTGGCAGCAGGTGTAATTTTCTCTAGATGCACCTGCACCTGGGATCCTGGGGACTGGGCTCCTGTTAGAACTCTTGGCTTAGGTGATTGATTTAGACCCCTTGTAAAATGTGGTGTCTCCAAGAAAAGAAAATTAGAGTGATTGTCTGAATTACATTCTTTGAATGTATCTTTGAAGTTTAATATGTTTTAAAGCTGGTTCTTCCTAATCCCACAGCTCCTTCCAAAGTACTTTCACATACACACATAGGCACACACGCAAATTCTTTCCTAACTTGGAGAAAATTGAGGTTTATGTCCCCTGACCCATGCACCACCTAAGGGACACAGAGCAGTTTAACAGTGACAGTGGTGCTTAGTGTCCGTTGAGTGCTGTCCTTAGGCTGGTTTGTTGTTGTTTCCCATCCATTAGCCCTCTCTGCAGTCCTGGCAAGGAAGAGGAGGCATTGCCATTGTATAGGTGAAAACCCTGTGGCTGAGAGAGGTCAGAGCCGGGTTTGAACCTGTGTTGATCTGACTTTGCAGCCCAGGTTCTGGTGTTCTTCATGTGAGTGAAGAAATGCACCCGGCCACTCTGGGCCCTCGTGGTAGTGTATCAGGGCGGTATTTTTTCAAATCCATTTTAGAGTATATATCTTTCCGGGTCCGAACTTCAGAAAGATTCAGTAATGTATGTTTTAAAGACTTGGGTGGGGGTGAGGGACTTGGCCTCATCCTCAATCTCTCTCTGGCAGGGAAGAGGAGGGCTGAAAAATGCGGGTATCCCGGCTTGGCAATTTATAGTCCTCTGGTGGCTGCGAGGATTAACAGTGTATTGTCTCCTGGTCTTTTGTGCGGGTGGTTAATGAACAGCAGCTCCTCTGCCAGGACTTGCCGCCTCGATCTCTGGCCTCCTGTACCCACTGTTTAAGTGGCGCCTCCTGTGTGGCTCGGGCTGTCCCGGGTCCTACCTGCCCAGTGCTAATGACAGCAGCAGGTCTTTTAAGTCCCACTCAGGTTGCTGTCAACAAGTAAGTCTGGGAGAGTTTTGTCTCGCAGCCACTTTGCCTTTTCTGTTTTTTCCAGCTTTCTGTGCTCTCAGTGCCGATGTGGAGCAAGCTCTGTGCCTTTGCTTTGTTTTTGTCAAGTGTGCATCCACTCGTCCTGCGGTAGGTCGGAGATGCTGCTCTCCTTGGGCTCATGAATGAAGCAGGGGGCTCGTGGCTGTGAATGAATGTGTGTCTTCAACTTGATTTTTATGTGAGCCTTCAGGCATCTGCACATATGCCCAGAAAGCAGCATGGTACAAGCAGAGATAACAAACTGGGGGCTTGGCCATGCAGGCCTTGGCCGCCACGAGGAATTTGGGTGCTATTCTACTGTGTAACCAAAGAACCTCTTTTGCTTTTCTTTGCCCCTAAATTTAGTGTTTCTAAGGATTCCACAGAGGAATTTATTTTGCTAAATTGTGGCAATTATGTTTGTCCTAAAATATTGAAGCGTGTTTAAAGGAGCCGGTTTAAGTGGAAACACTTTCTCCTTAATTTCTTGAGCTCCCGCTAGCTGTCAGACCTCGGTTCCCCGTTCCTTTGTGCCCCCGCAGCGACAGCTCTGTTCTTCCTTCAGAGAGCCACACCGCACCTGGGAGAGTCCACCCTCCCCGTCCAGGGAGCTGAGGCTGATGCTGCAGGCCCTTGCCCTCTCTGGCTTCAGAGCCTCCTGTGCAATAGGAAGTCTGCCTCCCTGAGTACAAAGTGTGCTCTGTTCCAGCCCAGGCTTTCTGTTTTGCCTGGTACCTATCACACTCTGGCCTGGTCTCCTTCCAAGCTGGAGTGCCTTTCACTGTCTGCAGGAGACTCTCAAGTTGAGCTTTGTCTGCAGCACTTTCTCTTGGTGCTGGACAGCAGGTGACTTTGCTTTGGTCTGGGTGACAGTGTGGGGCAGCACAACATCAGAGACACAGCGTTGAGTTTAAATTAATGCAGAATATTTGAGCAGGAACCAACAGGAAAGAAAAATGGAAGCAGGTAGTCATATTTCATTCTGTTGGGGTACATTTTTCTTCTCATGGGGCTTGCCCTTGAGAACAAAACATATCAAATGTTAAATCAAAGAATATTTTTGTAGTCATGCTAGGAATAGAAAATAATGCAAAGACTGCCTTCTTGAGGCAAATATTTTGCTAGAAGGTCATAATCAAAGTCAGAAGGAACTCACAGCCATGGCTTTGGTAAAGCTGTAAGCACTTAAAATCACTTGCTTTTAAGCTTTTCACTAAGCATCTCCTTTGTTTTCTATCAGCATGTCTCAGGTTATTCTTCAAAATCACTCTGTCCGGGGTGGAATAAGATTTGGGCAGGCATCCCAGGAAACAACTCGTAAATTAAGCCCCAAGACGTATTCTCCTCTCTGTTGTTCTTTTGCTGGGTGAGGCCCCAGCCAGGCCGTCTCTCTTTTTCCTGGGTATCCCACAGGCCCCAGTCCTGGGGAGCATGAAGCCAGGCATTTCTATTTATTGATTGATTGATTGATTGATTGATTGCAGGCAGAGTTAGTGAGAGAGAGACACAGAGAGAAAGGTCTTCTTTTTTCCATTGGTTCACCCCCCAAACGGCTGCTACGGCCGGTGCATTGCAGCTGTCACGCTGCGCTGATCTGAATCCAGGAGCCAGGTGCTTCCTCCTGGTCTCCCATGCGAGTGCAGGACCCAAGGACCTGGGCCATCCTCCACTGCCCTCCCGGGCCACAGCAGAGAGCTGGCCTGGAAGAGGAGCAACTGGGACAGAATCCTGTGCCCCAACCGGGACTAGAACCCGGGGTGCCGGCGCCGCAGGTGGAGGATTAGCCTATTGAGCCGTGGTGCCAGAAGCTGGGCATTTCTGAGGCAGCCTCATGGGGGGACAGGGAGCAGGAGAATGAGCCTTCCGGCCGGCGCTGCAATTCACTAGGCTAATCCTCCGCCTTGCGGCGCGGGCACACCAGGTTCTAGTCCCGGTCGGGGCACCGGATTCTGTCCCGGTTGCCCCTCTTCCAGGCCAGCTCTCTGCTGTGGCCAGGGAGTGCGGTGGAGGATGGCCCAAGTACGTGGGCCCTGCACCCCATGGGAGACCAGGATAAGTACCTGGCTCCTGCCATAGGATCAGCGTGGTGCGCCGGCCGCAGCGCACTGGCCGCGGCGGCCATTGGAGGGTGAACCAACGGCAAAAGGAAGACCTTTCTGTCTTCTCTCTCACTGTCCACTCTGCCTGTCAAAAAAATAAAAAAAGATTTATTTATAAAAAAAAAAAAGAAAAAGAATGAGCCTTCCTTGTAGGGTCTGGCCTTGGCTTGTGTGTTGTTAGAGTATCACCCTGCTGTAATGACTGTGTCCACATCTCTGCTTTCCCTATGCCTGGAGGTATCATGGTTGGAGACAATGTCTGAACCATCTCGGTAACTCCAGGGCCAGCCTGGGGCCTGGCATATAGTAGCCAATATTTTAAAGCATTTTTATTTTTTTTATTTTTATTTTTTTTTTTTGACAGGCAGAGTGGACAGTGAGAGAGAGAGAGAGAGAGAGAGAAAGGTCTTCCTTTGCCGTTGGTTCACCCTCCAATGGCTGCCGCGGCCGGCGCACTGCGCTGATCCGAAGCCAGGAGCCAGGTGCTTCTCCTGGTCTCCCATGGGGTGCAGGGCCCAAGCACTTGGGCCATCCTCCACTGCACTCCTTGGCCATAGCACAGAGTTGGCCTGGAAGAGGGGCAACCGGGACAGAATCCGGCGCCCCGACCGGGACTGGAACCCGGTGTGCCGGCGCCGCAAGGCGGAGGATTAGCCTAGTGAGCTGCAGCGCCGGCCCAGCATTTTTATTTGATATATAATTCACATACCATAAAATGTACCCATTTCAGCTGTACACTCAGTGGTTTTCAGTATGTTCCTGGAGTTGCCACAGTCTAAGTTTAGAACATTTTTGTCATTTCTGTAAAGAGACCCTATCTCTCCCCAGCCCCCCAACTGCAGGCCCAAGTAACCACTAATCCCACTAATCTACCAAGTATCCGTATAGATTTGCCTTTTCTGAACATTTCATATAAATGACGTCATAAATAAAATTTTTATTGATTTTTGTTGTTGTTGATTTGAAAGGCAGAGCAACATAGAAAGAGAGACAGATAGATCTTCCATCTGCTGATTTATTTCCCAAAACCCGTAACAGCTGGAATTGGGAAAGACTGAAGCCAGGAGCCTAGAACTGCATCTGGGCTCCCACATGGCTAGTAGGTGCCTGCTGCTCCCAGGGTATGCATTAGAAGGAAACTGAATTAGAAGTAAAGTGGGGGGCCGGCGCAGCGGCTCAATAGGCTAATCCTCCGCCTGTGGCGCCGGCAAACCAGGTTCTAGTCCCTGTTGGGGCGCCAGATTCTGTCCCAGTTGCCCCTCTTCCAGGCCAGCTCTCTGCTGTGGCCAGGGAGTGCAGTGGAGGACGGCCCAAGTGCTTGGGCCCTGCACCCCATGGGAGACCAGGAGAAGCACCTGGCTCCTGCCATAGGATCAGCACAGTGCGCCGGCCGCAGCGTGCCAGCCGCAGCGGCCATTGGAGGGTGAACCAACAGCAAAAGGAAGACCTTTCTCTTTCTCACTGTCCGCTCTGCCTGTCAAATAAATAAATAAATAAATAAAAATAAGAAAAAAAAAAAAGTGGGAACTTTGTATCACAAAGCCGGCTCCATGACCTTTTGTGTCTGGCTTCTTTTACTTAGCATATGCTTTTAAAGTTCATCCACATTACTACATGAATCTATATTTAATTCCTTTTTGCTTTTAAAAAAATGATCTTGTCTTAGTGCTATGGCATAGCAGATAAAGCCACCCACTGCAGCACTGGCATCCCATATGGGTACTGGTTCGAGTCCTGGCTGCTCCACTTCCAATCCAGCTCTCTGCTATGGCCTGCGAAAGCAGTAGATGATGTCCCCAGTCCTTGGGCCCCTGCAACAGCATGGGAGACCTAGAGGAAGCACCTGGCTCCTGGCTTTGTATGGGCGCAGCTCCGGACATTGTGGCTACTTGGGGAGTGAACCAGTGGATGGAAGGCCTCTCTTGCTCTCGCGCTCTCTCTCTTGCACGCGCGCTCTCCCTCTCTGTTTTTCTTTCTGTAACTGTGCCTTTCAAATAAATAAATAAATCTTTTAAAAAATCTTTATTTCTAATTGTGATAAAATACATATAGTATTTAGCATCTTTTTAAAAAAAATTATTTATTTCAAGGCGAGAGAGACGTCTTCCATCCACTGGCTCACTCTCCAAATGTCCACAATGGTGGCTGCCAGCACTGCAGGCTTAGCTCTCTGGGCCACAATGCCAGTCCCCAGAATTTAGCATCTTAACCACGTGTATGTGTACAGTGCAGTGGTATGCGTGCTGCAGGTTGCCCCTTCTTTCTGTTAGATGCCTGGCTCATGGAGACACCTGGGCCTGTGTTTTGAAGGGAAAGGATCAGATGGGGCTGCTGCTGGATGTTTTCACTCGCTTAGAGGTTCTACACGTGCTGCATGGGCTTCTTCTCAACCTAGCGGCAGGTAGGCAGCCATGCCTGTCTTCCAGGGGCTCACAGTTGACAGCCAGGTAAGATAGGGTGAGGAATGGTAAGGGCTGTTGATGTGGAGGAGCCCAGGGACCTGAATGCCTGCCTGGGCCAGGCAGGAAGGGCATCCCACTGAGGGGCTGTGGGGCTGTGCCTGACCCAAGTCCTGGAGATTGCTGGCAGAGCCGAGCCAGGAAAGAGCCTCAGCAAAGTCCAGAGGTGTGAGTGTGGCCCTGGCTGGAGGATGGGCCTGGTCAGGGTGGCTGGCACTTGGACACGTGGGAAATGAAAGGAGGTGAGGCTGAGCCGGTGAGGTCACAGGCTCGCCAGGTGGGCTTCTTGGATATGGGGCTGTCTTGCTGGGATTTTGAAGGGTGGCTGAGAATTTGCTTGCAGAGAAGATTGGCGGCATTGCAGGCAGGCCCCTGAGTGGACAAAGACAGCAGGGCTGGAGGGTGAAGTTCACAGAGGGTGTGGCGCAGGGTGTGAGGCTGAGCTGCCGAGGCTGCCAGGAGGGTAAACCAAGAGGTTTCAAGCTGGGAGATCCTGAGTCTGAGTTGAGGGCCTGGGACAGTGGCCGCGACTGTGTGACCCAGATGAGAGAGGAGCCCCACATTTCCGCAGGAGGGAAAGTAGGAGATGCGCGTGCACGTGTGGGGGTGCTGGGCGGCGCTGAGGAGCATTCTGCCTCGCAGGGGCACAGAGGGAGGCCGTGGCTGCTGGGCTCGCTCTCTGTCCTGGCAGCCAGTCTGGAAGGCAGGCGTTTCCTTTACACTGTGCAGCAGCTCACGAGAGGCAGGCTGCCAGCCCGGGGGAGCAGCTTGCTGCAGGCCACGCAGTTTGCCGGGCAAGTGCTGGGGCTTTGGCTCAGCCTCTGGTTTCAGTGGCCCTGGCTTTGCACGGGAGCCGCTCTCAGACCCGGGAGAGAATTGCAGCTCCTGGGGAGCAGTTTGTGTACATAGTGGGTCAAATTGTCAAAAATAGAGATTTCAGCTTCCATTCTCTTCTGGATTATTGGAGTTTTATTTTTGTTAATTGGGTCTTTTATTTCCTTGTGCTGTGCGATTAGGCTCCTGCTGCTTTGAAGTGGCCTCTGTCACGTGGGTAGGGAGGACTCAGTTAATGTGGGTGATCCTGTCTTGGCAGGAGAAAAAACAACTTTTGCTGTTGAGAGAGAAGTTGACTTTCCCTCTTTCCATATCTCTTGTGTTGTGATGATGCCTCTCTTGTCTTGGGGCCGTCAGGAAGACTAAAATAATTTCCTTTGTCTCTAACCTACTTCCTGAGGATATTTATTTGGTGGCATGCACAGGTGCTACCTACAGATAAACCTGACTTTTTTTCTTTTAAAATTAGTGCTTGGAATTTGCTAGCATTGCCCTGCCTGGCCTCGCGAACCTGCCTTACGTGGCCTTGTGGCTTCATCCTTTACCATAGATTTATTTGGGTTGCTCAAAGCCCCGGCAGGGTCAATGGCTTGTCCTTGGTCATCTAACAGTTAGGTTGCAGTGTGGCACTTTAAAAAAATGTTGTCATTTCTGGATGAATTTCAGGAACTTTTGCCAGGGCAGACTGTCCTGTGTGTGTTCTCAGCATTGTCTCTCTCTCTCTCTCTTTTTTTTTTTTTTTTTTTTTGACAGGCAGAGTGGACAGTGAGTGAGAGAGACAGAGAGAAAGGTCTTCCTTTGCCGTTGGTTCACCCTCCAATGGCTGCCGCGGCGGGTGCGCTGCGGCCGGCGCACCGCACTGATCCGATGGCAGGAGCCAGGTACTTATCCTGGTCTCCCATGAGGTGCATGGCCCAAGCACTTGGGCCATCCTCCACTGCACTCCCTGGCCACAGCAGAGAGCTGGCCTGGAAGAGGGGCAACCGGGACAGAATCCGGCGCCCCAACCGGGACTAGAACCTGATGTGCCAGCGCCGCAAGGCGGAGGATTAGCCTAGTGAGCCGCGGCGCCGGCCTAGCATTGTCTCTTTAAAATGGTGACCTGGGGTGGTCTCCTGCACTCTGGTTCTGAAGAACAAAGACTGCAGGGGAAGCACCCACCCGCAGGTGGGAGAAGGGAGCCCAAGGTGTTTGGCACCGTGTTCAGCTCTGGGGAGGAAGGGCAGAGAGGCCCATGGGCTAAGGGCCTCTGGGGGTGGGCACAGTTGGTGAGCCCTTCCCAAGGGAAGTTTCCGCAGTGATGGGCACGTTCTGTAGCTGCAGGTCCAGTGGTAGCCAGGGTCCTCCTGTGGCAGGTTGAGCACTTCCGTCCTTGCGTCCTGGCTAGTGCACCAGAATAACTGAAATTTTCATTTGACTTAATTGTGACTAATTTAAACTCAAATAAGCACTATTCAGCTGTCCTGTTTGATGGTGTAGGACTGAATGGACTAAGGGCTGGGTCCTGCTTCCTACTGTGAATTTGGGTGTGAGCTGAATGAAATCTTTCTGGGAAGTCCTGGCCTGGGGTTCCTGGCCTTCCCTAGAATTGGTTCCGTGCTAGCGACCCGTGTGGTCCCTGAGACAGGGCCCTGTAGGATGCCTGTGAGGCCCTCTCTCACTTCCTCTCCTTCCTTTTCCCAAAGCACAGCTCTGGAAGTGGCGCTCAGCCTGGCCTCTGCCTTTCCCTCGGTGTGACACGGCCCCCAAGCCTCATCCCTCCTGCTTCTGCCACTGTGCTGACCCCCTTAGCTCCTGACCGATGAGTAGACATTCCCTCACACACACCCCCGATCCAGCCTCCTCTGTGTCCGAGCTCACCTTGTACGTTGCTGGTACGGTTATTTTACTCCTCTGTTTCAGAGTCTTCAGTTGCTCTTCGTGGGCTCATGAGGCTCTTCCTGATGGCTTGGTCGCCCTTTCTGTCTCAGGACTCCGGCCTGCTGAACTGCCTGCCGGTCCCTGACAGACAGACCAGGCTCTCTCACACTGCCTCTTCCGGCTGCACCTGCTACCTGGGAGGCTTCATGGTCCACACTCCCTGGTCTGGAGCTGTCCCTGGCTGTCCCTTGAGGGCCTAGAACATCCTATCTGTGTCCCTCGGATCTGCTTTTCTCCTCACCCAGGGCTGCCTCCTGTTGACCCTCTAGAGGCCAGTCTCCACTGGAGAGAAGATCTCCTTAGAGGCCAGAACCTGTCCTTACTCAACTTCCTCTGGTGCGGGACAGGGCTTGACAGAGGAACAATTTGAGCCTGAATGAATGAATGATTGAGTGTGTGAATGAAGAGGTCATTTCCCACTGCTTGCACCAATTACCCACCGTCTTGTGGTGCTGTAAACAACTGGCCAAATGCAGAGTTCAGCACTGGAGGAAGCCTGCCTTGAGGTTAGACAAGTTAATCTTTCAATGGAAATTCAATCCTCATATTTCATTTTCAGGCCACTTTGCGTAGCAAAGTAGTTTAACTCATAGCAGATTTCTGCTGTGCTGATGGTTAATTTCATGGGCTACAGAGGGTCAGCACACTAATGCCGGGAACACGGCGACCTCAGCGCAGCCCACCGCACACGGTGAGGGCCCGGCGGCCCTGTTGTTGTAGAGCAGCAGTATCCAAACATAGTTCAACAGGCTGATCTGGAGGTAACAGCGGTGACCCTTTCAAGAGCGTTTTTAAAAACTATAACATAGATCCCTCCCAGACCGTATATTTTCCTTTCTTCACACAGTTCAAAGGGGCTGAGTTGTCTCACAGGTTTTTGCCGGCAATCTTCAGCTTGACCCTGGCTGTTTAAATCTGCCGGAGGAAATTTGAACAAACTTGTACTTTGGTAATTCTTCTGCCTCTGTGAACCTTTAACCTTAAGGTTTCTTTCAGAGCCAGGGGCTGCATTGTCACCAGTTGTCCCTGCTGGGGCTTTCAAAGGGCATTGTCTAGTACGTCTGTTTTCACTTTGCTACTGGAGTTCTTTGGAGGAAGGGTATTAATTCAGACCTGATTCCGAGACAGGACGAGGACTTTTAAACTTGCCCCAGAGCTTGGGGATGGGGAAATGAGCATAATGCAAGCCTGTGGCTGAGGCCAGTGATTGTTCTGCAAATAGTCTGTGAAGGTGAAGGGCGAGGGGACCCCTCCAAAGGCAGATCCTGTGGCCCAGGTGTCCAGTGGGGACCTCAGCTCTCCCTGTGTCTTGTTGGACAACGTGACAAAAAGAGGCCTCCAGAGTTCCTCCTGAATGCAAAAGTCCTGGAGCACAGTTCTTTAGAAACCTGGGGGGCTGGAGGTGAACTTGGGGGCTACGTGCCCTAACAGAGCTTCCTGAGGAAGGCTCCTTGAGGCAGAGGGAGGGAGCCTTGCTGCTGTGACCTGACCCTGCCCGGAAACTCCTGGGTGAGTGCCCCTCTGACATGCCTCAGTTCTCTCTTGAGTTCCTCCTGGGTTTTCTGGGAGGAAACCCAGAAACACTTACCTGTGTGTGATGTCACGGTCACAGGCCCTCACAGGCTTGGGGGCTGATGTCACAGGTGTTTGAGACTGGGATTCCAGGATCTCTCCAGGCAGCGCCTCACTGTTTGCTCTCCTGCTGTGTAAGGCCAGCTGGGGACTAGTTAGGTACCTGGCCTACAGTGCTGTGGCACAGTGGATTAAGCCGCTGTGGTGCTGCAGGACCAGCATCTCATGGGCACCTGCTCTGCTTCTGATCCAACTGCTTGCTAATTTGCCTGGCAAAGCAGTGCTTGGGCCCCTACACCCATGTGGGAGCTCCTGGCTCCTGACTTCAACCCGGCTCAGCCCCAGCCGGCTGTGGCAGCTATTTGGGGAGTGGACCAGGGACGGAAGATATTCCCTCTCTGTAATTGACTTATAAATAGATAAAATAAACATTTGAAAGAAGAGTACCTGGCCTAATTCCTTGGCTTTCATTCTTTTTTCCCCCCAGCATTTTAAAAAATTTTTTTGAAAGATTTATTTATTTATTTGAAAGAGTTACACAGAGAGAGAAGGAGAGGCAGAGAGAGAGAGAGAGGGAAAGAAGGGTCTTCTATCTGCTGGTTCACTCCCCAGTTGGCCACAACTGCCAGAGCTGCACTGATCTGAAGCCAGGAGCTTCTTCTGGGTCTCCATGCGGGTGCAGGGGTCCAAGGACTTGAGCCATCTTCTACTGTTTTCCTAGGCCATAGCAGAGAGCTACATCGGAAGTGGAGCAGCTGGGTCTCAATGTTGGCACTGCAGGTGGCAGCTTTACCTACCACACCACAGTGCCCACTCCAAGTTTAGTTTATTTCTTTCAGGGGCACACAGTAAGAGACAGAAAGAGAGGAGAAAGAGAAAAAGCACACACGAGAGAGAGCCTGCTTTCGTCTGCCGGTTCACTCCCCAAATGCCTGCATTGATTAGGAGTGTGCTGGGGCTGAAGCCAGGAGCCAGGGACAGAATCCAGGTTTGCCATGTGGGTAGTAGGAACCCAATTACTTGAACCATCACCATTGCCCCCAAACATCTGCATTGGCGGGAAGCTGATGTCAGGAGCTAGAACCAGTTATCAAACTCAAGAAGGTTGAATTGGGATGTGGGTGTTTTAACTACTAGGCTGAATGTCCACTCCCTCACTAGGATTTGTAGTGTCCTAAGATTTGGCATGGTGACCTTGTTCCTTAAGCCCAGTGTAGAAGGAAAGGAGGCCATTACTGTAATCCATTCCGCAAACCCTGAGCCACGTGCTGTGTGCCAAGGTTGGATTTCCAGTGGCTAGCAAGGCGGAGCTGACTCCTGTTTTCTTGCAGCTCACTTTCTAAAGTGGAGGCAGATGCTATCGAAGTAAACAAAAAGATATAAAATTAAGATTGTGCTAAGTGCCAGGAAGGACAATACAGGATGTCCAGAGAGACCTTTTTGGGGCAGTGAAATTGAAGCTAAAGTCTGAAGGAGGACCAGGGCCCAGGCATGGGTATGCTGGGGAAGGGAGGGTGTTCCAGCCAGAAGGAAGAGCACTTGTGAGGGCCCTGGGGCAGGAGGTACCCTGGGGCTTGTAGAGCCAGTTTCCACAAAAGAGACCTGGTATTGGGCTATTATAGGTTTATTTAGACAAAACCTAAGTCTAGATGTGCTGTCAGTCCCTGCCTTGGCCGGAGCACAAATGGTGGCAGGTCTCGTGGCTGTGCTGTGAGGGGACCATCCAGCCTTCTGAGGTGTCTGGCCTCAGCCTCATCTTGGCCATGGCCGTCAGTGTCCTTGGTGCTGTCTGCAGCCCGTCTTCTGAGGTAGGACTACAGGGGTTGGCAGGTATTCCCAGAGTCAAGTGAGTTAGACGTTTTCCACTGCTGTCTGATTATGTTTGGCCGCCAGACAGTGGCCCACTGGCTACTTAGCTTCACAGGCCACGTGGAGCTTAAGGAAACATGCCTGAGCCAGCGAAGCTGCAGCTGGGCAGAGGTGTTGAGTGAGGGGTCTGTGAGTGGAGCAGTGGCTGAGATGACTCCTCAGAGCTTTCCCTGCCCAGCAGGCGGGGCGCATGCTGTTCAGCAGCCCCCTCCGTCAGCCCCTCTCCTTCTGGGCTCCCCCTGGGTTGGAGGAGATGCACTGCACACAGATTTTTGCCTTCTCTGTCTCCCCCTGCGTATGGGTCAGTCCTTGGTTGTGCTAGGAGGGTAAAGGAATGGGTGACTGTGCCTCAGGACCAGACTGGAATCATTTCAGAGATTCCTGCTGAACAGCCCCGGCCTGGCCTTGGACTGTGGGGATCTTTCTAAACATTATTTATTTGAGGGGCTGGCACTGTAGCGCAGTGGGTTAATCCTCCGCCTGTGGTGCCAGAATCCCATATGGGCTGGTTCTAGTCCCAGCTGCTCCTCTTCCCATCCAGCTCTCTGCAATGGCCTGGGAAAGCAGTAGAAGGTGGCCCAAGTCCTTGGGCCCCTGCACCTGCATGGGAGACCGGGAGGAAGCTCCTGGTTCCTGGCTTTGGATCAGTGCAGCTCTGGCCATTGCGGCCATTTGGGGAGTGAACCAGCAGATAGAAGACCTTTCTCTCTGTCTCTCCCTCTCACTGTCTGTAATTCTACCTCTCAAATAAATAAATAAATACAAAATCTTTAAAAAAATTATTTATTTGAAAGGCAGACACAGAGGGAGAGACAGAGAGATCCTCCCATCTGCTGGTTCACTCCCAAAATGACCGCAACAGCCAGGGCTGGGCCTTTAAGGCTTTCCTGAGATGCCAGTGTGGTCTTCTTTGGGCAGAACCCTGGCTGCAGGTTAGGGAAGTTTTTAAGTCCCCTCGCGCCCTCAGGAGGGGAAGAGCCTGTGGCCAGGCTGTAGGGGATGTGTCTGAGAAACAGACTCTGGTCCTCCACCTCCTGCCATTGGCTTCCTTCAGAGTTAAGTGGAACGAGTCTTTCCCTGGCAGAGGTTTTCTGTATAAAAGGACGTACTACTTTCTCATTATTGTGGGTCCATTAATCGTTTCTGAAAGTTTTTAAAAGACCATAACAAGAAAACTTCCCGTGACAACCAATAAAATGTCTTTTCGAGGAATGAATATTTTCTAGGAAAGATAAGAGTCAGTTATGTTTGGTCTGATTTCTTCAAGTGAATCTTCCCCCTGAGTCTTATCTCCAGATCGGTCTCTGAAGGCAATCTGGGGACACTTCAGCGAGCGCTCTGGTAACAGATGTGTGTCATCCTCCCTGACATGTCTGCGGGCCCGGAGACCCAGCTGTACCTTCCCAGGCCGGCCACAGGGCGGAGGGGGAGACCAGCTCCGTGCCGGCTCCAGAACCGCTCAGTAGTGCACAAGAGGGCAGTGTTTGCTTACAGTCTTGGATCGGGATGATTAGTGTGGAGGTCCACGGGTCAGCATAGTTAAAATGACCTCGGACTTTTTTAAGACAAAATAAACTGTAAAGCCGTGGCCATGATGGCTTCCCACATATGCCCTTAAGTGCCTGACCTCTCTGAAAACATTGCTGCTTGCTATCTTTTTCCCTTAAAAAGAAAAATATTGTTTCTTTCAACGTTTATTTTTAATTTTTTTTAATCAATGAAAATAAGGTTTGCAGGCTTGTACCTACAATGGCAGAGGTTAAAAAGTGTTGCAAAAGCAAAACAACTGCTTTCTAATTAAAAACCAGATGGAAAGGTTTTCGTTTGAAGCAAGGGGTCAAATGTATGTTCTCCCCCTTTCACATCAATGTAAAGATTATGTGACTTAACTTTTAAAGCAGTTGAAGATGTGGGCTTCAGTCATCGACTCTTCTACACTCAGTTTTCTTTTTCTGCAAGTTCATGGTATTAACCGAAAGCAGGGAATTTCCAGAAGGAAGAAAAAAAGTGATCTCTCTGTGTTTCAGAGGTACAATGTTCTGTTTGGAATAGGCAATGTCCGTCTTTTGGAGAGGCACAAAAAGACTGGGGGGAAGAAAGAGAGAGAGCGAGAGCGAGAGCTCCCATCATCTGATTCATGCCCCAAATGTCTGTAACAGCTTGGGCTGGGTTGAGGCCAAAGCCCGGAGCTCAATCCCGGTCTCCTACTTGTATGGCAGAAAACCAAACTTGAGCCATTATTGTTGCTTCGTAGGGCACATTAGCAGGACACTGGAATTAGGAGCTAGCACTGGGAACGGAATCTGATACTCTGATGTGGGATGTGAGCTTCTTAACTGCTAGGCTAAATGCCTGTGCCTATATCTGCTAATGTATGAAGAATTACCTGTTTTCAACCATGCTGTGGCATTTTTCCATAGAGATCTACCCGAAAGACAGATATTAGTATGCAGCTCTTGTCCCACTGGACTCCAGCCTGTGCCAGACTTAGGATCTCAGATCCCCTCCCTGGTAGCCTGGAACTGCTGATTTCACGTGATTCCAGGACATCAGCACACAGGAGTTTACCAGAAAATGGTAGCAGTAGCAAGGCCCAGCACACTGAGGATCTGCTAGAGGCGGGGTGTGCTGGTGAGATTGAAGGAACCCATGTGCGGGAAGGGTCCGGCTTCGCTTTGGCATTCCAGTGGCAGTGCTACCTGGCCTCTGCTCACCTCAAGCACAGGTGATTACCTGTCTGGGTAGCTGCACAGAGCAGGGAGTGGCCATCATGATGGTCCCCCTGGTCCCTGACTGATTATAAGCATATGAGGTAGTAGGTTGCTGTTGGATGTGAGGCTAGAGATACAAGACACTGATTGGTGATTGGAGACAAACCACTTCTTTCTAAATTGCTCGTTTCGTTGATTCATTGAGCATGGCCATTGCTTGGCCTTTCTGAGCCTTGCAGCAGAGCATGGTAAATTCTAGGTGGAAGGAGCCCGGCTACCGCCTGGATCCTCTGATAGCCATCGAGGAGGAGCGCCGTCCTGAGGCTGAGCCTGTATGAAATCAGATGTCGTCTCCTGGTCTTCAGGAATCACAACACGAATCTGCCAAAGGGGCTGTGTCTGTGAGATAGATGCCCCCTGAGCTGTGGAGTCCATCAGGACGTGGGACACCCCTGGTCTTTGATTGATCAGTGGCATTTAATACAGCGTTCGCCTTCAACAGCACTGCGCGAGGGGAGATCTGGGTGGCCTTCTGGCTTGCTTCCCCCTGCAGCTCCTGTCCTGGATTTTATTAGAAGGGTCTGTGTAGGAAAGGAAGACTTTTGAGCTTCAGGCTTTCGAGAGAAGCTCACGCCACGTTTTTCCAAGAACATAATTTCTGAAAAATACCGGAACCCTGCATTTGCAGAGGATCTTAATTTGTGAGCAGGATGAAAAGTTGTGTCTGTGAGTGGATGCTGGGTCCTTTTCCATCCTCCCTAAGGCAGGACTGAGAAGCGGGGAATGGGCCCAGTGCTCGCTGGTAGTAATTTCCAGTCAGATTCTTGAATGCCTTGTATACTCTGGGTCACCGTCGGCTCATAATGGAGCAAAATTGAGTGAGAATTCCTGCAATGAAGGACGTGAGCGGCGCACCGGCGAGATATGATGGCAGAGATAGAGTGCATTCTGTGAGAAAACATTTCCCGTGCTATCTGTAAAATTCAGATTGAATAACCATTCTGAAGTGCTCCCCTTTTAAAAGAGTTTCCTTCCACAAGCATTGCGGGCTAAGTAAATACCAATAATTTTTATTTCCCTTCTCCTTATCGGCCTCTCTACTGAAATGTTCCTGCATAGCCTATCTGGTCTTTTCAAGTGAACATCAAATGATTAGTGTCAGCTTCCAGTTTGAATTATGATCCGCATTTCAAAACACAGGCTGCTGCCTCGCTTTTACATTTGGAGGTAATTATCAATATTTACCAATACTAGGGAAGTGTTGGGCATGGAGGAACATCACTGAGATCGGTGTCCCCAAAGGAAGAGGGTCGGGAGTGGTCATGTAAGGCCACATGTGTCACGACAGAGGCCACAGAGGGCCGCCTGGACAGCCTGCCTGCCTGGTTCCAGCTTTCTTTTCAGTCTCTCCCAGGTGGATGTGGGGATTGTGGGCAATCTCCTGGGCTCAGGGCTGGGAAAGCCCTTCCTGCCGCCCTTGTGAACACTCGTTCTGCCTGCCGCTCTCCGACCTGCCTGCCCCATTTCTTTAGGTTCTGGCTGACTTGCTGGTGGCCGTGGCCGAGGGCGGTGCCCTTTGGTGACAAGGGCTGGTGAAACCAGACTGGTTTGAGGCCTTAGTGGGCCTGAGGCCCACCCCGCGGGCTGGAAAGCAGACTACAGTGATAGAATGTGCTACCCTGCCCCACGAGACACAGTTTTTGATGCTTACTTCAGAGTTGGCTCCCAGGGTACAAGGTGGCATTCTCTCCCGTGTTCGTAGGCATTTAGTTCAACTTGGAGTAATCTGTTTCTGCAGTTTTCTATTTGTATTTTGGAGCCAGTAAAATGTTTTTATGTTTGCAAACACTCTGTAAGCTTTGGTGCTTTGCTTGTCGTGCCTAATTAACAGCTGCCTCTGGGAACAGCAGAGGAGGTTCAGACTTGCTGCGTAGAACTGCCAGAGAGCTAGGCAGCTGCCGTGCAGGGGCCCGGGCTGCAGAGGCAGGGAGGTTTGAGAAGGAATCTTGGCTCTTCTGCTCTGCTGCTTCCTGGGTGACTGTGGACATGTCGCCAACCTGATCCTCGGTTTCTTTGCTTGTTTAACAAAAGGGGAGAGAGAGAGAAAGAGAGAGAGACACACACACTCTGGAGTAGTGCCTACCTCCCAGTTTGCTGTTAGAGTGAGCAGTAGTGTAGTCACTCTGGCAGTGTGGGAGATGCCCAGGAAAGAGAAGTGGCCCTCCATGCCGAGGTCGCCTGCGGACTGACGTGTTACAGGGCCGGGCACTGGCATGTGTCCGCTTCTGAGCTTCTTGAAGCATTCAAATGTCTTCTTCTCTCAGCATTGCGGACAGCAGGGAAGCAATGAAATTATGCAAGAACTATGTTTCAAAGAAGAAAATGAAATTCTTGAATTTTTGTAAGGCAAAGAAGAGGAGGGGAAAAATAGATTCATTGTTTTACTTGGCTATTCAACCGATGCCGGACAAAGCTGGCCTCTCTCCTGTCTAATGTCATCATTGGCATTCTTTCTTTCTCTTCTTTTTCTCCTCCCCCCATCTCCTCCTCCTTTTTTCTCTTCTTTCTCCTCTTCCACCTCCCCCTTTCTCTCCCCCTCCTCCTCCTGCTAGTACTGCAGTGAAACTCCCCTTTTCTCCAAGTCCACGCCAGGTCCTGAGCCTAGGATCACATGTGATGCTCTGAGATGACCTGAAGCCAGGAGTTAGCTCTTTTGTGGTCTTCGGTCTCTCCTGCAGCATTTCCTGCTGTTTCAGAGGGAGGTGCCAGGAGCTGATGCTGTGGCTAGTTGGGCCTGTGAGGACTTCTGTTCAGCTCTCTCAGTGTTCCCTCATGGGGCCCGAGTGTTCCACAGCCAGGATGGCGCGGCAACGGGTGATTAGGAGGGAGCAGGGGCTGTGATGGAACAAGGTGGACTGCCCTCTGGGGAAAGCTGGCCTGGGTGTCCCGGCCGCAGCAGCCTGGAGAAGTGGGGGAAGTTCTCTGGGAGTGGCTGATAAACTTTCACATCACTTCACCATTAGTGAGTCCCAGGTTCATGTGCCATGCTAGCCTAACACAGTGCTAGCTTAGGGAAGCCTGAATGAAAAAGATACGCTCTCTGCTGTGGGCAGTGCTCAGTGTGGGAGAAGCTGCTCAGGCCTGTGTTTGAGGAGGGGGAGTGTGGGTTTGGTGGTGAGCTGCCCGCTAGGTATGCAGTGAAGCCTGGGTCTGCGTCCTGTCCTCTCTCTGACACTGGTCTGTTATACTTGTAGCTGCGCTTTGCTGCAAGGAGTCATGGAAAGAACTAGAGCTTAGCCGCTGCCCCAGGCTTGAGCTGTATCCCTGTGATTAGCTTGTGAGGATGCACTGCTCTGAGACTCAGTTTTCTCATCTTCAGAATGGGAGAATAGTCTTGCAAATTTTGTGTGAGACTCCGTGAGATAAACTATGTATGTAGTGCTTATCTCAGTGAGTGGGACCTGTAAAGTGCTCAGCAATGGGCATTAGCTATTGGCGTCATCATTAAGTGTGATTTAATTTTTTAATCTTTATAATGTTGTTTACATAAAAATGAATCATTTGTCAGAAATTCACTTTCCCTGTTTTTGATTGGAAGAGCTGGCTACATAGATGGTATCAGATAACAATATGTAATATATGATTGTCGCCTCTGATTTTAAATTATTGATAGTTTAGTTGGGGAGCAGCTAAATTAACACAGTTGGAGACGTCAGAGTGTAAGTGCTGAATCGTGTCACTCTGGCTATGAAATTGTAGCTCTGTCGAAGCTGAGAAGAGGAAGGCCATGACAGGAAAAAAAAAAACCGACTTAAGCAGAAGGCCATAAAGCACAAGAGAAATGTGGATGGTGTATCAGAAAGCCACGTGTTTTGTCTACCAGGAGAGATCATGCTGCAGGAAGCATGGACTGTTTTGTGTGTGTTTGGGAGCCAGTAGGTGCCAATCACTGCCAAATGCAAATGTACCCAAGAATAAGGGATGAAAGGAACTTAACTTTTCCTGAGCCAATTTAAGCATTAGTATTAAAGAAAAAACCCACAAAACAGCATAAATGCAAACACGATACAATTGAAAAGGCTTGGGGTTTAGAGTCTGAGAAGCTGAATTTGAGTCGTAGCTTCAGTATTTGTGAGCTGTATTATCTTGGGTAGATTATTTAACCTTTTGGGGCCTCAACTTCCTGGTCTGCGGAGTCAGAAGGAACGTTTTAAGGATTAGAAGAAATATATCTGGTACATGATAAGCATTTAATAAACATCGTTACTGTTATTACCACTGCTTTTACTACTGATAATAAAGGCTCCAGCCTCTCGCGGCTCGGCCTGGCCAGCTATAAACGCAGGCTTCCCCGAAGTGCTCGCTTTCCCTGCAGTGTAAGTGAACGCGTTCCGTCGTTCACTCAGCGACCTGGAGAGGCTTATAAATGAATTTATGTGACTACGTTTTGGAAAGCTCTTTTTTGTTGATTCCTTGTTTAAAAACCCGGACTGAAAAAGCCCATGATAGCTTCATGTTTTCAGAGCCTGGGGAGGCCTGGAGAGGGACACGTTCAGAGAATTCCACTGTTTCTGAAGACTTGTCGGAGTGTCTTCCTTTCACTTGGGGAAATAATTCTTGCCCCTGAACTCACTGTTTATATTTTAGGCAATGCCGATTTCCAAATACATCAAATATATATGACATATTTTCAAGTTTTAATGCTGTCAATAAAGCAGTAGACTTTTATAGCAGCTTTAACAAGTCTTGATGACGTTCAGTTTCTCCGCACTTCAGGGGTAAATTTCTGGAAACCTGACATTTCTAGCAGATCCGGAAGACGTGTCTGTCTAGGGATGGTCAAGAGCTTCACATCAGGAGTTCATCGAACTCCAAAGAACCTCCCACCTCCTTTCATTTTCTCTTTTACTGCAGCCTACATTGCTTAAACCAAGTGGGAAATTGAGCATTTTTTTTTTTAATGTAGATATGCTCATTTTTGTCCAATTTGTCTTAGAAGAGTGGGCTCAAATTTGTTTTTGTGAATGGGAAAATTGAGCTGCAAAGCGATGAGTGAAGAGTAACAGACAAGAGATAACACATTAGAGTCTGATTGGAGAAATCACAGCCATGAAGAATGGGGAGACATTCTTTATGTAAATGGGTAGGCCATCTGGTTCTGGAAATATGCCAACTGACACAAACACACTGGACTCCAAGGTGAACGGCAGGGCATTGATTAACTTACGTGCACATTGGCACCCGTGTGGAAACGCACCGCGAAGTAGGATAGCATCATCAGTGCAGGTATGGCAACACATCCTAGCTCAGAGTCGAGCTCCTCTTTGTTCCAAAAAAGATTCTGTTGTTTTGGAACCAGGTCTTTTTAATTGTCCCAGAGCGCTTTCTTCCGGTAGATTAGAGAACCGAAGATCATCTTGTTTTACATGAACCGTTTAAATGTCTCTTTTTTTTTTTCTCTCACGAACATTTCCAGCATATAAAGTGAAACTGGAAGTAGTTTTGATAAAGTAACTTGCACTGGGCGACCGAGGAGAAACACTGGCAAATTCTGCCCCAGGAGGCCGCTCTTCCTGGGGTTAGCAGCACCCGGATGGAACCCCACGTGGCTGCTTTGCAGCCAGCACCCAGCGTTGCTGGCACTGTATTGTGATTCAGACTCAGTTTAGCAGTGAGATGTCTAAAGGAAACTTCCTGAAGGTCGGTTCCCTTTTGAGCAGGCAAATTGGTAGGAGTCAGACTTAAAATCCAAGGTCAAAATGGCACTTTTTTTTTCCTGTTGAGCTCATCTCAAAAATTCATACTGAAACTTTACAAGGGGACATCTGTGATTCCAGAAGCCCACAACTTTCAGTGAATTCAGGTTGCCATAATGTTCTTTTCCTGTACGGTCGATCAAAACCCTTCCACTTTACAGCAGACCGAAAGCTTCTCACTGTTGGCTGTCCCTTAGTCTGTTAATCTCCAAATTTCTGTTGTTATTATGGTAATCGTTATTTTTCTTGTAATAATCATTGCTGCTACTGTTATCAAACAAGCTTTAGCTGTCTAGGTTGAAAACAATTCAGTCAAGTGTTTTGGTCCCGGTGATGAGGGCGTGTGTGTGACTGAGCACTGAGCAGAGACGCGGTGCAGGGATTTTATGCATGTATTTCTAGGGCATTTATACTGTGATGGCGAGGAGTAAGATACTTCGAGCTGGGAAGTTTGCTGTGAATTTGAACACTTGGGAATTACAGCTTTAGTTCCGCCTTGTGTTAAAATAAAAATTAGCCCTTGATACTGTTTAAAGCTCCCGAATGAATGGGACCTATTTCTGATTCTGATTGTACCGAAGCCGTCTCTCCGTTCCCCCCAAGTGCCACTTCCCTAGGTGGACAAAACATGTTCTGTGTGCAAGAAATGTGAGATGCAGGCTGCATGGGGGAGGAAGGGGGAGAGGAAGCTGTTTGCAAAACTACTTAAAATAAATTTGAGGGGTCAAACATGGAACACAGTTGCAAAAGAGAAAGGAAAAAATGCCTTAGGTCAGTTCAGCTAGAATAGCGCAGGCATTCACGTCGGCCAGAGGGTTATGTATTTCTTGCTAATCAGATACAATTGGGACAGATAATATTTGAGTATCTGCAACTCTATCTCATTGCCTCTATATCAGGGAAGTTAACCTCAAGGGACACATTTGTAAAGTTTCGTTTGGGGACACAGATGCCATTTGGGAGAAAGATGGCAAGCGGCGTTTACCTCATTGTCCAGACGCGCGGCTCTAACTGGAGTCTCAGCTCTGACTTGGAGCTTGTCCGTCAGAGATGCAGCCTTGGCGTGGGCTGGCACGGGGGCTTGCGTTAGCATTTCATTGAAAAGCGATCGGTACTTTTAAATTAAACATGCAAAGTTATCTTGGTGAGGCATTGAATGGGAGGTTGCTAGATTATTGAATTTGGCCCACAGTTTAGCTAGTTCAGCAGGGATTTTGGGGTCTGAAGCAATTAATATGCAAGTACGTTTGAGTCAGCAAGGTAGGAGATTATTGTCTTATCAGAGTAAAAAAAAATTCTTACCTCGAGATCCATACTTTTTGGAGGTAGATAAAAACCCATTGTTTGAGATATGTGTTTGAGAATGAATACCCCAAATTGCCAGATTTAACCATCAAAACACACAAGAGTATAATTGCATTTTTTAAAAAAACTTGGGTCTGTTACTTGCGTTTTGCTCTGCATAGAGGAGACCGCAGCTTCTTTCATCATTTTTTTAAATTTTTTTTCCCCGTTTCTTTCTTGCTCATGTAGGTTGGGAGGAAATTTCATTTTTCTTTGTTGAGAAAATAATTCACCGAACCGATCGAAGCACGTGAAGTTGTTTTTGTCCCGTCAGATTCAGTACTCAAAAAGACAAAGCTGAACAGGGCTGGATACATGGCCAGACCCTCGTGTGTCCTGTACCCCCAGACAGGCTCCATCTGAAGTGCTGTGTGGTCTGCAGACCGCAGGGACCTGGCAGGAACCTTCTACACCTGTTATTTCTCCTACCTGGCAGGCAGCATTTGGAGGCGTGACATGTATGAGTAGACTGAAGAAGTCTGTGGAAGACTGAAGAAAAAGATAAGTTTATTTTGGTGCAGAAGCACTGTGAGATCCATGCAGGTTGTTTTTTTTTTTTTTCATAATACGTGTTTTGAAGCCCTCTCATATGTATGGTTTTCAAACATTTTTGTGCCAGAGTGAACCTACCTATCTTTCCATTCCATTTTCCATGAACACTTTGAGGTACCCTCACATTTTTATTGTGTGACACTCAGCTTTGCATGAGTCCCCCCTCTGGGACGGGGGAGTGCTTGGCGCTATTTCTTCTTAAAAATGGGCAAAGGCAGGCCAGCCGGTCTTAAAGAGTTGTGGGTACAGAGTGAGACAGCAGCTGTAGAAAGTGGAGCCCAATAACAGTTGTGAGCGCCAGGAGAGCGAGAGCTACTTCCTGTGCTGTCAGTGAGTGGGGACACCAGGCTGTGGTGGGGCCAGCAGAGAGGAGCTGCAGGGGCTGGGGAGCACCACACTGCTGAGATCTGGGAATTGTGGCTTCATCTCAGGAGACGGGGACTCCCTGGCACAGCAGGAGAGCTTAGGCTTTGAAAATCAGATGTGACTCCAAATGAAAACTACAAAAGCAGCGGCTGGCGTGGCAAAGGCCTTTATTCCTGTGTCTTCTCTGCCTACTATATCCTTCTAGATGCTTTGAATTGCTCATCTGTCTGATTTTTTGAAATTTGGGGGCCTCAGTCACTCAGGAGGAGATCACCTCTGTGAAGCAGGCTGCCCTTTTGCCAGGGTGTGGGCTGCTTCAGGGGCACCCCAGGACATGGCCTGGGAACCTGTGGCCAACTGACCGGGCCCTGTGGCAGGTGACATGGAGACTCAGCCTGGGCGTGCGTGGGTGGGTGGCTGGCTCCCTGGTGAAGGGCTTCCAGGGTTTCCTAGGGGCCCCGCCTTCTCCATGCAGTGTGGCAGCCTTTCTATTTTAGATGAAGGATAAAATGTTTGGAAGAATAACTTTCATTATTCTCATTCCGCAGTCCTTCTCTGTGTGTGGACAGCATTCTGAGCGTGTCAGTCTGTTTACCGTCCTCCCATCAAGACCCACAGCCAGGGCCGGCATTCTTCCCGGCAGATCACATGCGCCTGGCAAACGGGTGGCATTCTGAGCACTTCTGTGTGTTTTCTGCTGTGGTCCTTAGTTCTCAAGGGATGCTGCCAGCCTCCATCCTGATTCTAGATTTAGAAAAAAACAACAGCAAAAAAGAAATCTCAGTAGAAAATGGAAGTAAAACTTGGCAGCGACGATTGGCAATGGAGATAAGGAGTTTGAAGTGTCTTTCCTCTGAAATGTGTTCCTTGTTGGAGAAGTACGTGGCCTTGCGGATGCCCCAGCCAGACGCATGGGGTGGGCTCCTTGTCACACTTGGGCCGGGGTCTTCAGCTTCAGAATTGTCCTGAGGAGTAAGACAGGAGATATGAGCAAGGCACGGTTACTGTTGTTAAATCTACCCCCCCCCCCACACCTTAATGGGAGAAGGGACCCATATGAAGACTGTGGATGGCAGCTAAAACTAAGAAAGTTCTGTGTTTAAGTGCCTGTTACTCTGTATCAGTTTATTTAAACCCTTCAAGAAGTCTGGAGGAGAGTTTTGTTTTTGTTTTTTGAATAAATGAAGAAAAAATGACTTATACAGGTTAAGTAACTGCCCAAAACTCACTCTTACAATAGAAAGATGATCAAACTAGATTTCTTTTAAAAAGTATTATTTTTTATTAGATTTTATACATCTGTACTCACCATGCATTCATCTATGGTAGAAAATTCAAATCTTACGAGGGTATTTCAAAAATTCATGCGAATATTGTTATTAAAACATAAATCTGTCTTGGTGTAAAGTTTATTTTTTGTATCTGTGCATAGTCTTTTTTTTTTTTTAAGATTTATTTATTTTATTTGAAAGTCAGAGTTACACAAAGAGAGGAGAGGCAGAGAGAGAGAGAGAGAGAGAGATCTTCCATCCGATGGTTCATTCCCCAATTGGCTGCAACGGCTGGAACTGTGCCAATCGAAGCCAGGAGTTTCCTCCGGGTCTCCCTTGTGGGTGCAGGGGCCCAAGGACTTGGGCCATCTTCTACTGCTTTCCCAGACCGTTAGCAGAGAGCTGGACTGGAAGAGGAGCAGTCAGGACTCGAACCGGTGCCCATATGGGATGCCGGCGCTTCAGGCCAGGGTATTAACCTGTCACGCCACAGCGCCGGCCCCATGCATAGTCTTTTTTTTTTTTTACAGGCAGAGTGGACAGTGAGAGAGAGAGACAGAGAGAAAGGTCTTCCTTTGCCGTTGGTTCACCCTCCAATGGCCGCCGTGGCTGGCGCGCTGCGGCTGGCGCAACGTGCTGTTCCGATGGCAGGAGCCTGGTCTCCCATGGGGTGCAGGGCCCAAGTACTTGCGCCATCCTCCACTGCACTCCCGGGCCACAGCAGAGAGCTGGCCTGGAAGAGGGGCAACCGGGACAGAATCCGGTGCCCCGACCGGGACTAGAACCCTGTGTGCCGGTGCTGCAAGGCGGAGGATTAGCCTAGTGAGCCGCGGCGCCAGCCATAGTCTTTTTAATAGGTATTTTTCATTCTGTTTTCCACAGTGTACCTTTGTGCTAGGGAATATGTTGGGAGAAGTATGTCTTCCTCCTGTCTCTGTCCCCTTGTCTGCTAATTCTCCTCACTGCTGACATTGTATATCAGCTTGGAGTTATGAATTTATTTTGGAGAGGGTTTTCTTTCGGTATATAATAGCTTCACCTCATTTTTTAAAAGAAGATGGATTTATTTATTTTGAAAGAGTGACAGAGAGAGGGAGGGAGGGGGAAACAGAGAGACAGACACAGAGACAGAGAGAGAGATTGATTGATTCTATTCTGCTAGTTCACTTCCCCAAATGTCTGCAACAGCTGGGTCTAGACCAGGCTGAAACCAGGAGCCAGGAACTCTATCTGGGTCTCCCATGTGGGTGGTAGGGCCCACGTATTTAGGCCATCTTTTGCCACCTTCCCAGGTACATCAGCAGGAAGCTGAATCAGAAGCACAGTGAAGCTAGGATGAACCAGCCCTCCAATGTGGGATGCAGGTGTCCCAAGGGCAAAACAGTGCCTGCCCCACCTCATTCTTTTTAATGACATCATACTATTCCATCCCCTTAGGATAATCCTGTGCCTTTTCCCACTCAACACTATGGCTTGGAAGGGCATGGTTATTCTTTCTTTGTAGTTATGTGCATACATTGTCAAGTCAGCTCCTGGAGACAGAGCGCCCTGGAGCCTGATTGCCCTCACTTCCAGGCCTGTGCAGGCACTGTTGGCCTGTCTTCTCAGTCGAGGTCAGTGTTGTTGTCCCTGCCTAGAGAGGCAGGAGGGCTCCCACTAGACCTGGTGACAACTGCTTTGGCTCTTGGCCTGCTTCCAGCCAGCCACTGAGGTGGGGATGGTCTTGGTTGAGAGAGGTTGCTGGAGAGAAGAAGGAAGAAGAGTGTTTCTTTTAAATTTACCCTCTTTGTGCACTCCATGATATTGTTCTTCTTTGGAATATCATTGACCTAGACTTGAATTCTAGTTCTACCATTTTCTATTAGCTGAGTGATGTTAGGTAACTTCTGAACTTCAGGCTTATCCTAGGTAAAAATGGTACTCATTATGCCTACTTGTCAAAGGCGCTCTGAGAATGTAGAATAAGTACAGCGCTATTGCTCATTCTTCTAGTAGTTAGGGTTATTGAACTTCGACTGAGTCAGGCACCATCTGAAATCCTATAACCTGCATTAACCCATTTATTCCTGATACGTTCCTAATGAGTCAAAGGTTCCTGTTCTTCTCATCTACATGACTTGAAATCTAAAAAAATTGGGTCCCTGGGTCTGGCCTCGTGGCACAGGGGTTAAGCTATCACTTGCAACATCGGCATCCCTATTGGAGCACCACTATGAGACCCAGCTGCTCTGCTTCTGATCCAGCTCCCTGCTAGGATGCCTGGGAAAGCAGTGGAGGATGGCATATGGGACACTGGCACTGCAGACGGCAGCTTAACCCGTTACGCTACAGCACCGGCCCCCCAAGTGGTGTCATAACCACTGCACCAAACACCTGTCCCAGAAATATAAATTTTAGAAAAAACTGTGGTAAAATACACTTAACATAAAATTTTCCTTTTTAACCCTTTTTAGGTGCACAGTTCATTGGCTTTATTTATTTATTTATTTTGACAGGCAGAGTGGACAGTGAGAGAGAGAGAGACAGAGGGAAAGGTCTTCCTTTTGCCATTGGTTCACCCTCCAATGGCCACCGCAGCCAGAGCACTGCAGCTGGCGCATCGCGCTGATCCGAAGGCAGGAGCCAGGTGCTTATCCTCATCTCCCATGTGTGTGCAGGGCCCAAGGACCTGGGCCATCCTCCACTGCATTCCCGGGCCACAGCAGAGAGCTGGCCTGGAAGAGGGGCAACCGGGACAGAATCCGGTGCCCTGACCGGGACTAGAACCCGGTGTGCCGGTGCCGCAAGGTGGAGGATTAGCCTATTGAGCCGCGGTGCCGGCCTCATTGGCTTTAAGTACATTCACATGGTTTTGCAATCATCTCCACCACCCCAGAACTTTCTCATCTTCCCAAACTAAAACTGCCCTGTTAAACAACAATTTCCCATCCCTCCCTCCCAGCCCCTGGCAGTCACCTTTCCACTTTCTATCTCTTTTAATTTCTGTGTCTGGCTTCTTTCACTTTGCATAGTGTCCTCAAGTTCATCCAAGTTGAAGCATGTAGATTTCATTTATTTTTAAGACTAATATTCCATTTTTTGTGTGTATGTATATCTATCTCTCTCTATATTTATTCTTCCAAGATTTTTTAGAAGTCTTATTTATTTACTTGAAAGGCAGAATAACAGAGAGGGAGAGGGAGAGGGAGAGGGAGAGGGAGAGAGAGATCTTCCATTCACTGATTTATTCCCCAAATGCCCACAACAGCCAGGGCTGGGCCAGGATGAAGGCAGGAACCAGGAACTCCATCTGGGTCTCTCACATGGGTGGCCAGAGCCCAGCTACTTGGGCCATCATCTGCTGATTCCTAGGTCCACTGGAAGTGGAATAGCCAAGACTTGAATGGGCACTTCAGTATGGGATGGGGACATTCCAAGCATCAGCTTAACCCACTGTACCACAATGCCTGCCCCACTGCATCATATTTTTAGAAAACTTTATATAACCGTTTTATTGAGATATAAGTCACATACTATACAGTTCACCCATATAAAGTGTCAGTTCATTGGCTTTTAGTATTTTCATAGAGCTGTACAACCATCCCCATAATCAATAATTTTAGAATACTTTGATTACTCCAAAAGAAAACCCCAAACCTGATAGTAGTCACTCCCCATCTCCCCCTTTTCACTTGCCCAAGGCAACCTCTAGTCTCCTCTCAGTCTCTAGAGATTTGCCAGTTCTAGACATTTCATATGAATAGAATTGTATTCAATAAATGTCCTATTATACTTGGTTTTATTCATTTAGCATAGTGTTTTCATCAGGCTTCATCAGTATTGTAGCATCAGTCTGTATTTTAACCCTTTTTTTAAAAAAGGTTTTTATTTATTTACTTTGAAAGTCAGAGAGAGAAAGAGAGAGAGAGAAAAAATCTTTCATCTGCTGGTTCACTCCTCAGATGGCTGCAACAGCCAGAGCTGGAGCCAGGAACTTCATCCAGGTGGCAGGGGCCCAAACACTTGGGCCATCTGCTGCTGTTTTTCCCAGGGAGCAGGGAGCTGGATGGGAAGTAGAACAGCCAGGGTATGAACTGGCACCCATACAGGATGCCGGCGTTGCAAGTGGCAGCTTCACCTGGTGTGGCACAACAAATATGGCCCCTGTATTTCATTCCTTTTTAAGGCTGAATGATATTCCACTGAATGTATAGACACAATAAAAATCCATTTATCAGTTGATAAGCATTTGGATGCTTTCCAGTTTTTGACTATTATGACTAATGCTGTGAACAGTTGCATATATGTTTTTGTGTGACTATGTTTTCAGTTCTCCTGATTTTCTTCCTGTGGTGCAATTGCTGGGTCATAGAGCAAGTCTGTTTACTTTGTGAGGAACTGCCGAACTGTTTTCCAGAGCAGTTGCACAGTTTTATGTTCCCATCAACAATGTGTAAAAGTTCTAGTTACTTCATATGCTTGCAAACATACCTATATCTTTATATAGATATAAAAAAGATGTCTGTTTATTTGAAAGGCAGAGTTACAAAGAGGCACAAGGGGGGGGGGGGAGGGACTGGGACGGATGGAGAGAGAGAGAGAGAGAGAATGTCTTCCATGTGCTGGTTCATTCCCCAAATGGCTGCAATGGCCAGAGTTGTGCCAATCTGAAGCCAGGAGCCAGAAGCTTCTTCCAGGTGTCCCATGTGGGTGCAGGGGCCCAAGGACTTAGGTCATCTTCCACTGCTTTTCCAGGCCATAATAGAGAGCTGGATCAGAAGTGGAGCAGCTGAGATTTGAACCAGCACCCATGTCAGTTGCCGGCACTGCAGTCTTTGGTTCTACCTGCTATGCCACAGTGCCGGCCCCACAAACATATATTGTTGTCTGTAGTTTTGATTACACCCATTCTAGTAGATGTGAGGTGCTATCTCACTTTGATTTTGATTTGCATTTATTTCTCTGAGGGCTAGTGATATTGAGCATCTTTTCATGTGGCTATTAATATATTTTTTAAGATATTTATTTATTTGAAAGAGTGACAGAGAGAGAGAGAGAGAGAGAGAGAGAGAGAGAAAGAGAGAGAAAGAGGTATCTTCCATTCACTGGTTTACTTCTCAGATGCCGACAGTAGTGGCGGCTGGGTCAAGCTGAAGCCAGAAGCCAGGTACTCCATCCGGGTCTCCCATGTGGGTGGCAGGGACCCAAGTACTTGGGTCATCAACTGATGCCTTCCTAGGTGCATTAGCAGAAAGCTTGATTGGAAGTGCAGAGTAACTGGGACTTGATATGGGATGCAGGTGTCCCAAGTGGTGCTTAACCTACTGTGCCATATGCCTGTTCTCATTAGTGTGTCTTCTCTGGGGAAATGCTTATTGAGCTCTCTGCACATTTAAAAGATTTTAAATTTGTCTTTTTACTGTTGAAATGTAAGAGTTTAAAATATATTATAAATAGTCCCTTATCAGATACATTACTTGAAAATATTTTCTCGTATTTTGTAGTTTTTAAAAAACATACATTTTTATTTGAAAAAGAGAGAATTCTTCCACCTACTGATTGATTTCAACAAGCATCCAATAGTCAGATCTGGGCCAGGCTTAAGCCAAGAGGCTGGAACTCAATCTGGATCTCTCATGTGGGTCTCAAGGACCCAAGTACTGGAGCCGTTATCTGCTGCCTTCCAGTGTGCACATTAGCAGGAAGTTGGAAGCAAAGCCAGGACTCAAACCTGGATGCTGTGATGTGGGATGTGGGCATCTGTGAGTTGTTTTTAATTTTGTTTGTTTTTAAACATGAAAGCACCTTTTAAAAAATTAAAAATAGCAAAAGAAATTAAAAAGGCACCTTCTTTACATTGAATATAATAATTATATTTTGGGGTTAAAGTGTGATATTTGATATGTGTATACAATGTGTACTGATCAGATTAGAGTATTTGGCGTGTCCATCACCTTAAACATATAACCAGCCTCTCTTAATCCCCCTCACCCAACCCCTAGCCGCTGGTACCTGCCTTCTGTGAGAACAACCTTTTAACTCCCACATGTAAGTGAGAACATGTATTTGTCAGTCCATGCCTGTCTTATTTCACTTAACATAAGGTTCTTCCAGCTCATCCTTGTTGCTGCAAGTGAAATAATTTCATTTTTTTGTAAAAATAATCTATTTTTTTCTTTTTTGAAGATTTATTCTATTTATTTGAAAAACAGAGTTACAGGGAGAGATAGAGACAGAGAGAGAGAGAGAGAGAGAGAGAGAGAGAATCTTCCATCCACTGGTTTACTCCCCAGATGGCTGCAACGGCTGGAGCTGCGCTGATCCGAAGCCAGGAGCCAGGAGCTTCTTCCAGGTCTCCCAAGTGGGTGCAGGGGGCCAAGGACTTGGGCCATCTTCTGCTATCCCAGGCCATAGCAGAGAGCTAGATCGGAAGTGGAGCAGCCGGGTCTCGAACCATTGCCCATATGGGATGCCAGTGCTTCAGGCCAGGGCGTTAACCTGCTGCGCCATAGTGCCAGCCCCCCCTTTTTAAAACTTCTTTGATAATATCCTTAGAAGCACAAAAGTTTTTGATTTCAGGAAGTCTAGTTTTTTATTTTTTAGCTCGTGCTATTGTTGTTATTGTTTTATTTGAGACACACACACACACAGATAGACCCAAAGAGAGAGAGGAAGAGAGAAGGAGCACTTCCCTCCACTGGTTCACTCCCCAAGTGCCCATGATGGTTAAGGCTGGGCTAGGAGCCAGAGTTTGGAGCTGAATCCAGGTCTCCCATGTGGGTGGCAGGAACCCAGTTACTTGAGCCATCATCACTGCTTTTGCTGGAAGCTGGAGTCAGGAGCTAAGTCAGCCCCTGCACCTAGGCCCTCTGATGTGGAGCACAGACATCTTAACAGCTAGGTTTAACACTTGCTCTTGTTTTTGCCTTTAGTGTCTGCCATGATTTGAATATTTGTCCATCTAAACTTGAGGCTTTTATCTGCAAAGTCTTATGTTAATGATGTAAGGTGTTTAGAGGTGGGACCCTTGGCAAGGCATTAGGTTGGATTGAGTTTTTAGGGTGGCACCCTGTGATGATGTCCTGATGACTTCAGAGACCACGCTGGCATTGACAGACATGCATACTCTCTGTCTTGCCATGTGATGCTCTCTCACTTCAGGACTCGGCCAGCAAAGATGCCATCACCAGAAGCTGAACTCCTGGGCCCTGCGTGATCTTGGACTGTGAGCCTTCAGAACTGTGAGCTCTGTAAACCTTTTCTCTATGCGTGTTAGTTGCCTCAGTCACTGTGTTATAGTAACTAAAAGCGGAGAGGCTGTTCCATATCAAAGATCATGAAGATTTATGCCTGTTTTATTCTAAGAGTTTTGTAGTTTCATCTCTGACATTTAGGTCTTTGATCTATTTAGAGTTAATTTTCATACACAGTGTGAGGTAGATGTCTAGCCTAATTCCTTTGTTTGTAGACATCTGGCTGGCCCAGCAGGGTGTGTTGAAAAGCTTGTTCTTTCCTCCATTGGTTTGTCTTGGGAGTCCTGTCAGAAATCAGATAGACTGCAAATCTGAGAGTCTCCTTCCCGTCTTTGAGTTCTGTTCCATGGATTTATCGATCATTTTTCTGAATCACATCTTCAACAATTCTGAAACATGTTAGCCCCGGAGTTTCAGGGGCTAGGCTGTAACAGTGGACTACTCCTGAGCCCTGGGGAGGGCACTGTTGCTCTGGTTCCCCAGACACCACTGAACACACCTGTCCTGCCTGTCGTACCTGCCAGCTCCAGGGCTCAAACAAGGGGGCTTGCGGGTGGTGCTGAAGCTCGTGCCCATAGGCATGGTAGGAGCATGAGCACTGTGTCTCAGCACAACCATGCCGTTACCTTTAGAATACAAAGCCTGAATATGAGACGTTGGAGAAACCGGCTGGGAAGGTCGGAGATGTTTTGCCCTGGGAACTTGGAGCCGAGCAAGAAAAGGTAGAGAAATGGGGAGTCTCAGAATGTGGCGTGTTGATAGAAATGGTGTGGGAGACCCGAGCGAGGCTGCTGAGGTCCCAGGAGCTGTGCTGCTCAGGACTTTCCCAAAGCGTCTGTGAAGTACTCCAGATCCTTCCTGCGGAGTCTCCTTTTTGCTGAAGTTCGTTTCTGTTGCTTGTGAGAAGAAAAAGAAATCCTTCCATTAGTGAACAGGTCCACGTGATGGTAGAGAAATGTCTCTTTTTTTCTTTTTCTTTTTTTTACCCCTGAGAAACGTGCACCTAGCACCTGTACAGGGATTCTGAGTGCTGAGTACCAAGATCACCTGACACCCAGCAGGTGGCCCTGCCCCCATAGGATTCCCTGTTCACTGAGTTGGAGGGCAGATAGTAGACTTATAAAGCAAAGTGCTGAATACTAGATAGATTTGCCCTAGTCAAGGACCATAAAATGCATCATAGGGGTTCAGAGGTGGGAGACAGGGAAGCCTTCACAGAGGCGATGGCATTTGTCTGGGGTCCTGGTGGGTGAATTGGAGTCTGCCTGGTGGCATATGAGGGTCTGTGAGCTTCAGGAAATGGGCCCTGTCTACACAGAGCTCATGTGTGAAAGACGTCAGTGGGTTAGGATGCCCCAAGAAGACTTGGGCGCTAAGGTCTCAGGTGTGAGCAGCCAGTGGTGAGTCGTGCAGCAGGTCAGGAGCAGGTGGAGAAAGACCTGCATCGCGAGCCCAGACCGTTACTAGACTTCGTTCTCAAGTACTTGTTCCTTTGAAGGCCTTTAAGCAGAGAGGTGAAGATCTGTGGTTTCACACCTCAGTGGGGTGAAGGGAAGAGGGGCCAGGAGACCATTTGGGGGGACTGGCATCTGAGGGCAGGGTGCCAAGGGAGGGATGGAAAGGAAGGAAGTGGGGAATCCACATAAACTGACCAAACTGGGAGCTGCCATTGCAGGACAGAGGGAGGAGAAAGGATGCTTAGACAATTCTGTGAGGTGTGGGTATGTGGAAATGGGTAAGTCTCTGCTGCCGTCAGCATCACCATCACCATCACAGTGAGGCCTGGCAGGCAGGCAGGGCAGGGGAGGGCAGGCAGGCCAGCAGCCTCCGGGCCCCTCTTTTGTGGGGTAGATGAAAGGGGCTCCATTCGACTTTGTTTTATGCCAATCAGGTGCAGCTTTTGGATTCCTGGCTAGCTGCCATGCTGCCCCAGGCAGAAGTTTGACGGCCTTGGTATTGTTGACCCTTTGTACTAGATGGGGGAAGTATCTGCCTTGCAGAATGGGCCCTGGAATCAGGTATTTGGAATGCATAGCTAATGTGTTCCACTCGGGACCTTTGGTATTATTATTCCACAGTATCACGTCTAATTGAGTGTTTCTAAACGTCCTTGTACGTCTTGCCTGCACTAGCAAGGTGGGTGCCAGCAGCACAGCTTTGCTGGGCCTGCCTCATCTGCAGAGTCTGCTGACACCACCCTTTCCCAGAGCTCCTGGGAGCCCTGTGGCTCGTGCTGGGTCCCTCTCCCAGCCTGCTCACCTGCTTTCCATCTGGCTCTCCTCACCCCGGAGTTCCCTAGAGGGGCTATTGAGTGCAAGACATGGCTCAGCCCTAGCACTGCCCTTTCTCTCAGCAGGGGCCTCTAGGAGGCTCAGCAGGTGGAGTGAGCCTCATAGGCAAGATGGAGCCCAGAGCCTTGCCTTGGGGGAGGGGGGCTTCCAAAGTTGGATACCCCTGCCACAGTGAGACAGGTGCTGGTTTTAGGGGGTGCCAGGCCAGGTGACACTGAGTTACTCACTCAGCAAGTCCTTCCCTTCTCTGTCCTTTGTGGTCACTGTGGCCATGCAAGGAGAGAGCCTTGTAAGTGCTGATGCCCTGAGCATTGCTTACCACCCTCCTTGGCTAGGGCGGGCACCTCACCGAAGGCAGAGCTGCCAGGGTTGCTTTGTCATTTCTCTGGACGCCTTCTAATTTTGGCACACCATAGTTTCATTTGTGGCAGCTGTATACAGTTTCCTTTGGGATTTTTTTTATTATGGTAAAAAATATAGAACATAAAATTTACCATTTTAACCATGTTTAAGTATACAATTCAGTGGCATTAAGTCTGTTCATGTTGCTTAGCAACTATCATCATTTTTTCTAAAATTTTTCCATCACCCCAATCTTAAACTCTGTACTCAGTAAGCTCCATTGCCCCCTCATCCCCTAGAATCCAGCATTTTACTTTCTTTTTTATTCTTTTAAATATATATTTCATTTTGTTTGAAAGACCGAAAGAGAGAAATCTTCCATTTGTTGGTTTATTCCCTAAATGCCCATAGCAGTCAGCATTATTAGCCTGGAGCCAGGAACTCTGAGTCTCTCATCTGGATGGCAAGACCCAGCTAATGGTACAGGATGCAGACATTTCAAGAGGGGTCCTTAACCACTGCACCACTTACCTCTACTTTCTTCTTCTCCTTTTTTTTTTTTTTTTTTTTTTTTTTTTTCAATTTGGGAGGCAGAGAGAGAAAGACAGAGCTCCCATCTGTAGACTCAGTTGCCAGATGCCCAAAATGGCTGGGGTTGCATCAATCCAAAGCCAGGATCCAGGAACTCAATCCAAGTCTCCCACCTGAGCCATCACTTCTCGCCTCTCAGAGTTCCCATCAGCAGGAAGCTGGAATCAGGAGTGGAGCCGGGACTCAGACCCAGATGGTCATTGGTGCAGGTGTCCCAACTGGCGTCCTAACCACTCCGCCTTACACTTGCTGATACTTTCAATCTGTATGAGTTTGATATTTGTAGGGACCTCATGTAATTGGAATCATATACAGCTTGTCCTTTTGCAGTGGACTTACTTCATTGTCATTTCCTTAAAGTGCATCCATGTTGTACCACATGTAAGAATTTCCTTCCTTTTTATGGGTGAATAAGGTTCTGGTAGAGGTATGGATAGATCACCTTTGGTTTATCCATTCCTGACTTGATGGACACTTGGGTTGTTCCCATCCTTTTGCCTGTTGTAAATGATGCTTTTGTGAACTTTGCCATACAAGTTGTCTGTTCAAGTCCATATTTTCAATTTCTTTAGGTATGTACCAAGTGGTAGATTGCTGGATAAAGTGTATAAATTTTTCTTTTAAGGAAAAGCATGGTTTTAAAGAACAAGGCAAAATTAGTTTTTTAAAGAAAAATCTTAAGCAACAATGAGAGTGACATCGTGATGGAACAGAAATGTTGGAACTGGCCTTGGAGTGACAGCTGGAGTACGATGTCTAACCAGCCTGGCTGAATCGGAGCTGTTGCCCGTGAGGCCCTGGGCCATTACCTCACCTCCTGGTGCTGGTGGGTCCTCTGTGAAATGCGGCTGCTGCCTCATTTCTCTGTGGGTTGCTGTGAGTGAGAGGGTTCTCGCTGTGGGTGCCATGTACCTGATTCCTGCCCTGTCGGAGACTTTGGCTGCTGCGGTGGCCTGAGCCTGCTCTCCTTGAGCTCAGTCAAGGATGTGCCTGTGGTGTTCTCGACCCTGCAGCCCACCCCCTTCACCTCTCCCTCCTGGAGCAGACTTTGACAGTCAGGGGTCTCCTTGGACCTAACAGGTACATTTATAGCCTTGGACCCTAGTGCCAATTTTATCTATCTCTTGTTTTCTTATTCCTTTATCTTAAAAAAAAAAAATGATTCATGTATTTGCAAAGCAGAGCGATGGAGAGAGGGAGAGACCAAGAGAGAGATTCCATCAGCTGGTTTATTCCCCTGACAGCCAGAACCTGGAACTCCACCTGAATCTTGGGCAGGAGTCCAAGCACTTGGGCCATCATCTGCTGCCTTCCCAGCAGCATTAGCAGGGAGCTGGATGGGAAGTGGAGCGGCTGGGCCTCGAACCAGGACTCTGATCTGGGGTGCTGGCATCACAAGAGGCAGCTTAGTTTATTACCCCCCACAATGCTGCTCCTCCTGTATCTTTTGACTCTTGTCATTTAATTAATTGATTAACTCTTTCCACATTATTTATTGTATACCTTGGATTCTGGGAGGAGTGTGTGTTCTTGCAGAGGGGCTCACGTGAAATGTAGAAGACACATCCCATCCTGTGTAGAAAAAAAGAAATCCGCTGGCGCTGTGGCTCACTAGGCTAATCCTCCGCCTAGCGGCGCCAGCATCCCAAGTTCTAGTCCCGGTCAGGGCGCTAGATTCTGTCCCGGTTGCTCCTCTTCCAGTCCAGCTCTCTGCTGTGGCCTGGGAATGCAGTGGAGGATAGCCCAAGTGCTTGGGCCCTGCACCCGCATGGGAGACCAGGAGGAAGCACCTGGCTCCTGGCTTCGGATCGGCGCAGCGCACTGGCCGCAACATGCTGGCCATAGTGGCCACTTGGGGGATGAACCAACAGAAAAAGGAAGACCTTTCTCTCTCTCTCTCACTGTCTAACTCTGCCTGTCAAAAAAAAAAGAAAAAAAAAAAGAAAAAAAAAGAAATCCTTGGAATGGTAGATGTAGCAATAATTTATAATGGACTGGGGCCGACACTGTGGCATATCAGGCGAAGCCATCGCCTGCAGTGCCAGCATCCCATTTGGGCACCACTTTGAGTCCTGGCTGCTCCACTTCTGATCCAGCTCCCTGCTAATGTGCCTGGGAGATCTGTGGAAGATGGTCCAAGTGCTTGGGTCCCTGCAACCACGTGGGAGACCCAGAAGAAGCTCCTGGCTCCTGGCTTTAAATCAGCCCAGCTCTGGCCATTGCAGCCATTTGGAGAGTGAACCAGCAGATGCAAAACCTCTCTGATTCTCTCTCTGTCTATAACTCTGCCCCTCAAGTAAATAAATAAGTGTTTTAAAAAATACATAAAAATAATTTATAATGGACTCTAACAAAGATTTTTTTTTAGAGGCCAACCATACTATAGGGCCGGGAGCCCGGCTTGCTTCATTTGAGGGATTTACACAACGTTGTAGAAAAATAGGCATCATCACTTACCAGCCCATGATCTTACACGACATGGGAGTGGCACCGTGGCTGTCAGTGCCAAGGTGAAGGTTGAAGCAGGTGGCTCCTGTGAAGAGACTGGCAGGACAGGGTTCCTCAGGAGGTCCTTGCTGGCTGCCAGTGATCGTGTGTCTTCCCCAGACCTCCACTCAGGTGGTTACGGTGTCCTCCTGTCAGTCTGCGGGGGCATCGTGGCGCCCAATGCTAGTGAGGCCCAGCATGGGGCCTGCCACCACAAACCCCCTAGAGAGCAAGCTCCTCCAGGTCAGCCTCCAAAGACAAGCAGACAGGAGAGCGGCTCAGTTCCCTGTGCTGGTGGGGCGTGTCTGAAAGGTGCTGGTCTTGGGTCGATTCGGAGTGGCTTTCTGGGGCTGGTGCTGTGGCGGGAGGTGGGGTGGCCTGCACTCTCTGTCCCTGGTCAGGCTGTTGGCGCAAGTCTCTTCCCTGTGTTCATTCATTTATTCACTTATGCCATTTCCCTCTGCTCCGATGATCATTTGCCTGGCATTTAGGTGATAATAAGGATTTTAAAATATTAAAAAATGAATTCACTTTGTTCCGTGCCACCAGCCACTGAGCATCCCTATGTGTGTGACAGTAGTGCCTCCCCAAGAGCCCCACCCTGATGTTGTAAGGGTCACATCCTCACCGCCTGCTGCAGGTCCCACACTCACCGCCAGGCAGGATTTGGACACAGCTTGTCCACCTCTAAAGCCATTTCTCTTGGCCTCCCCTTGTCCAAAGGACGAAGAGATTTAGTGCCAAGCAGGTAAGTTGCTCCTCTGGGATGGGAGGACAGAGGGGAAGAGACCAAGTGAGAATGAGCCGTGAATACCGAGTAGCTGCTTTCTAGACAAGTGGAATCTGCTCTTGGAAGGGGCTTTAGAAGAGGAGAAAAGCCAACCACAAACAACACAGCAGGCTGGGGCTGCCACAGCGGCTGCTCCCATGCGTTCTTCCTGGTATAGCGCGCGCGTATTGCACCCCCTTCCTCTTCTCTTCCTTCTTGGGATGAGGAATCTTTCCAGTTTGCAAAATATGCAGGGCATCCTCATGGTGTTGCTAGTGGAAACAGAAACCAGGCCGGCAGTGGCTGAGCCTCTTGGGACTTCCTCAAGAACTGGGACATCACCACCTCCCCAGCGGCCCGGTGCTGACTCCCGCTGGGTTGGAGTTTGCCTGGTCCAGAGCTGATGTTCACTTTGCCGGCCCAGGACAGAAAAGGCCGTGGCGGGTCAAATACCCTTAGGGTTGCAGGGCCAGCGGTGGCTGGGGAGGAATGAGGTGTTTGTTTAAACAGTAAGTGTATTAGAAAGCTTGGGTTTGGCCCAGCCCTTCAGTGACTAATTGTGGAAAATGTATCTGGATCCTTAAATAAGTACTTAGTTATTTCATAATTCCTCTCCTAGGAACTAATCTGCAGTGAGCCAGAGCTTTATGCATGAAGATGTTCTTCATGCCTTTCTTAGACAAGCAAAAAATTGAGAGCCACCTAAATATAATGCAAATTCAGATACTCTGTGCAGTCCTTCCTTAAAATGGCATTTATGAAAAAAATCTTGAAAACATGAAAAGTCACATTAAATATAATGCTTGGTGAAAAAGCACAGAATTCCATCTCAGCTTAATCCAGTAATGCTCAAAAATACACCAGCTTGAGAAAGAGACTGCAAAGACAGATACCAGATGTTAACAGTGGCTGGGCCTTTTTTTTTTTTAAGTTATTTTTCCCAGTGTTATTTTCCAGCATTTCTACATTGAGCATTGTTAGTGTGATAGCCACCCTCCATGCTCACATAAAAATCCAAACGCAGCTCTGGCCGGCAGTCCTCTTCCCAGAGGTAAGCGGGTGCAGCCACTGGTCCTGCAGCTCCTCCTCTCCCTCGCAGCCCTGCCCGTGGCGCTGGGGCAGGACTGGCAGCGGCGTTGTGAAGAACGGCTGCACACTCTGCCCCACATCTCTTGGCAATTTGAGATACTTCCTTTAACCTAAATGCATTTTAAAGCTTAGGTGTCAGGCTGTTCTGTGGCTTCCTTCTATTTGTTTAAATATTAAGGCATTTAAAATATGTTTTTTCCCTTCTTTTAGATAACGCAAATGTAGCTGACTTTCCATTTGCTGTGCGGTCCTGGAAGCCAGCTCCCAATGTGTGTAATTAATTCCATGGTCATGGAGAGAGCCAGTTTTAAAGAAGTCATTAAATAACTCTCGGGCAAGTGTTGCTCTTTTGCCTCATAATAGCAAATCAAGCCTGTGTCTTGGAGCTGAGCATGGTATTCGGTGACCCATAGAAACAAGAATACTCCAAAGCCAACTGGAAGGGTGTGCAGGAGCTCAGAGACCTTGGTGGGTCCTGGCTGCGCCAGCTCCTCTGCACCTTGGTTTCCTCATCTCCACCAGGGGGGCCAGCAGCACCTCCATTCCCACAGAGGCGCCGAGTCAGTATTTCCCAGGGTTGGCTCTCTATTACCAAACCTTCCCGGGGTCTTTGGAAGATAGGCTGCAGATTGAGCATGGGATCAAGATGGGAAAGCCAAGGGATTTGTCCCACATGTCCTGGTAAGGCTGAGACTCGCGTGTCTAGATTAGTGGTTAGAGAGCCCTTGAGAGGTTGGGCAAACCTGGCCCTTCTCCCAGCAGAAAGTGCGGAACTTGTTCAGGGGCTGGTTGTCTCAGGCGAAGCCCTGCTTGCCCAGGAGAAGTGTGGCCTGACTAGACTTGGCAGTGAGTGACCTGGTGGGGCTTGCCCTCATTGTGGCTCCGTGGGGCCTGCAGATGGGAGTGTGCTTAACCAGGAGGCTGGCCTGAGGACGTACGTCTGTGACTCTCCACTTTTTTGTTTGTGTGAGTTTATATCTGAAGAGAAAAATGAAAAAGAAAGAAACTTATCTATAATAGTTTTTGTCTGTCATATGTTGCCCCAAATAACTATAAAGACAAGGTTCTAGCCAAATGAGATTGTTCATTTCTGATCAACGGGATGATGGGCGTAAGCACAAGGCTTCTCTTTGCTCGAGTCTTGGTCGGTATGTTTTGTGGTTCTACAACTTATGTTAGACTTTAAACTAAAATGAACTGTTGTGCGTTTGGGGGGATGTGTGTTGTGATATAGGAGCACAGTAACCAGTTTTGTGTTTTTAAAATACAGAGTCTTTTTTTTTTTCTGATTATAAACCTAATAGAGGCTTTTTTTGGAAATGTTGGGTAGTAAGCAAAACTATAAGGAAGAACATAATAATCATCTGGTTTGTATAGCTGAAATTATACATTTCAGGCAATTTTTTTCGGCTGCTTTTAAATTTTAACGCTGTAAAACTGTGAGTGTTTTTCACTTTAGTAAACAGGATCTTTTTTATGCCTGCAGGGGTTCCACTGTATGATTACACAATTTGCTTGAGCGTGCAGTGGCGTGGAAAGCATGTAAGCTGTGTTCCAAACCTGCTTCTGTCACTCAGTGGCTGGGAGGGGTCTCTGGAGCAGAGGTGTCTTTGTGTAATAGCTGGTCAGGTTCCTGAGACCCCCCCGGAACCTCACACGGGGAGGAGCGCCAGCATGTACTCTGCAGATAGTAGCTGCTGCTGTTACTGCTGGCAGCGGCGGCCGTCTTATCTTGGGGCCCCTCTACAGAGAGTTTGGGCGCTCACACTGTCTTAAGAATTTGCAGCCCTGCTGTAGCCTTGTTTCTTAGATGAATACTTTTTATTGTCCCTCCCGCTGCTCTGACTCCTTCTCTCGCCTTTCCCCTCTTTGTTCTGTGTATTTTTGTAAGCTGCTTTACATCCTTTTTGCAGTAAGGCAGATGATAAATAAATAAACACTAACTCTTCCCTCTAGCATTGGACATTTGGGTTACTTCCGATTCTTTGCTATTGTAAATAATGCTGCGTGGAATATCTTTGTGCGTCAAGGTCTCTTCTGGGCTGGGTTATTTCCCAGGGCTAGAATCCTGGAAGTGGAATTACAGGGCCAGGGGGCCTATGTGTTTTCACGCCTCTGACCTCGCCCAGCCAGAGTGCTTCTCAGGTTCCGCAGGCTACAGTCCTGGCAGCAGCTGTCCGAGAGGGAACCAGTGTCACCTACTTCTTGATGTCCATGTGAGTAAGTGTTTCCCTCTGAAGCTCTGCTTCCCGCCCTGGCTTCCCAGGGCAGCAGTGATCACATTCTCACCTGGCTGCTGGGGCTCGACGTCATCACCAGTAAGCGGAGCTCACGGCTGAGGTCTGCTTCGGCCGCCCCCCCCCCCCCTTGGTGAATCTTATTTCTGAGGGGAAGGCAGTTCTGTCGCCAGCCAGTCCTGCCTGCATAGACTGCCCCCTCCGCTAAACAATGGGCACATTCAGACCCAACTCGTGTTTTCAGTTATTAAAAAACGGAGCCGTCTGTCTCTGCCTGTGACTTTAATCTTTAAGCCTTTATTCCCTTTTCCCCATCCCCCTTCCCCTAACCTTTTGTTTGTGCAGTTCTGAGCTCCAGGATATGTGGGTCCAAGAGTTTCTGAATGTATTGTGCCTTTCCCTGGCAGCTACAGATGGTTGTAGCCCTGAGCCATGTTATTTCAGGGTAGGCAAAGGGGGGAGGATGCGGATGAGAGGGAAGGAGAAAACCAGAGGCCAGCTCTCCTTGCCTGCAGCAATCATTTTGACTTAGCAAAAACTATTTGTTTTTACATAGCTCTGGAGAGGAGTGTCTCCACTCCATTCTCTTCCCATTTTCAAATTTGGTAGACAGGCTCTGCCTCTGAGCTGCTTGGTCGTGATACAGCTCATGTCTTCCAGTGGCCTCTTACCATTTCCTTTCAGGAAAAGGTTCTTGTGGTTGAATTATGTATATAAAATAAATAAGAAGCAAAAATCCCAAGAAAGACTCTTTAGTAATAGCTTCGAGTTCCTTAAAATACAGCCAGGAAGTTCAAAACGCAGAAGGATCTTCCCGTTCGGACAGGGCACCTTCTGGCAGTGTACTTGGGTCTGCATTGTCTTCTGCAAGCGCTGGCTAGAAAGTTGGATGTGAAAACCAGAGACGTAGCCATGAACCCCGACAGGGAGCATGGGCTGCTGTTCTCTCCCTTGCAGGTACACAGGTGACATTCCTGCCCAAAGAAGGCTCCCTGCTGACAAATGGAGCTGCTCTTTATTCTCTGAGTGCTGCTGGCACGTTTCTCCAGGGGCCCACGGTGCTGGCTGAGTGGGTCCATAACCTGGGCGGATGGAGGTCCAGGTCTGCAGCCCATGGGAAGGAGATGTTTTCCTTGTTTTTTTTTTTTTTTTTTAATGTGTGTGGTTTTACATGGAATACCCTCAGTTTCAAATTTCCCGTACCATTTCAGCATTTCAAAAATGCTTTCAGAAAAACCAAGAGGCTTCCCACTCCTTTACAGTGGGTTTGACAGGCGGGTTGGTATGTATTCATCTGACTTTGTATACACTTATATTTGCAGTTATGTCAATGCATTAGCATTTTCATTTTAATATTTGTTTAGAAAATTCACAGTGGGGCCTGTACTGCACCTGCTGTATTGCCCTTTGTTTTCCTTCCACTTAGCAGTATTTTGCAGAACTTTTGACATAGTTCAGAGTTCAAATTCATGCACATTTAGTAGCTACAGGATATTCCCTTGTGTCCATGTACCGTTTGGTCAGTGTTTTAGTAGGTGACATTTTGGGTATCTTTTTGGGTGAACACATGTCTTTGCACCTTGTTGAAAGTGTTTCCTGGGAGTTTCTGTCTTATAAGTGGGAGTTGTTGGTACAGCTGCATTTGAATAGATACTGCCAAGTAACCCCTCTGCCAAAAGGTCACACTGACTATATTTGTTTTATAAAAATCACATTTTAAGTGAGTTACCATCCGTGAAAATTAAAGCATTGTCTGAAATACCAGGACTGCATTTATTCTATGACTCTGTGCCCTGACATGCCATCTTATACATTTGGGTTTGCAAAGTTGAATTTGAAAAACTCAGCCTTAATGTTGATCAGCTATCATTCATCATTTACATTTTTTGTGTGCTTACCGTGTACCAGACCTCCAATTTTGTAATTAAAAAAAGGGAAATGTTCTCTCTCTGAACTCTAACATGACTCTTTGTGTCCTGTGCTTTTCCAGCTTCCCAGCATGCCTTAGGCAGATGGAGAAAGCATATTAGAACTGGGGGAGAATTAAGTCCGACACATGGAATCGTACAAAAATGCCTTTAATGCAGGTTTCCTGTCACTGCTGAGGGATAAACCTTTGTTGTTGGCCTTCAGAGTCCTGGTCTTTATATCACCCAGGCTGTCCACTGGGATGTCTTTTACAGGACAAGTGTGGTCATTTGGGTGAACATGGCACTGTAGGGTCGAGTGGAAGGCTCAGTGATAACAGAAGTTAAAAGTCGCGCAAAGCCTTGGGGTGGGACAGTTTGCTGCTGGTGATCTGTGCTGGTGATGATCCCGGACTGGAGTGGGTCACGGCCCACTGTTGTGATTTCATCTTATCCATACTTAAATGCACTCATTTCTTGTACTTCAACTTCTCCTGAGTAATATTCTTGAAGTTATGGGTTTTGTTAAACTTCCTGTTCCATTTTCTTACCGCGCATATTAAAATAAATATAAAACCATTGCAATGAAAAATGTGTGTGCCCCTAAGATCCGATGGGCTGTGCCCTACCCTTTGGATGACACCACGTTGCTGTAATTGCTTTGTCCCCGCTTTCTATCCCAGGGCTGGGGGCCACTTTCTGGCAGGTGTGGGGTGGGGATGGAGATGCCTTTTATTTTCTTCTGTGTTTTTTTCTTTTGAGGTTTTACTGTACATAAAATGTAAATAGAATGAAACATACAGATCTTAACTGTATAACCCATTGAGTTTTGACAAACTCCTACCTGTGTAACCCAAAATCTGCCATGATGTGAAACATTGTCAGCTCAAAGAGCAGTTCCTAAAACTATCTGCAACCCTGGATCAGCTGGGGAGCTTCTGAAGAGTGGCGACAGAGTCTCACCTCAAGATGATCTCTTTGGTCTGGTCGCTCTGCCTGGGACTTTGGGCTTGTGCCGTGGCACTTTTAAAAAGCTTCCTAGATGATTCTACCTGAGACGAGTCTGGGAACCACTGCTTCACAAAGTGCCTCCATGTCCCTACCCCATTCCTGGTCCCCCAGGAATAGTCACTGTTGGGATTTTTCCCCACGCGGGTGAGCTTTTCCTATTCTAGGTCTTTGTAGGAGTGCAGTCAGACAGGATGTACTCTGGTGTAAGGCTTCTTTGGCTCTGTGTGAGATTTTTCTGTAGTTGCATGTGTCATTCATGCCAGTAGGAATATGCCACGTTCTCCCTCTGATTGGCACCTGGTTGTTCCAGCTTGTGCTGGTGTTTCAGTAAAGCTGTGCACATTCTTGTGCTTGTCTTTTTGCAGACATGTGTTTTCATCTCTCTTGGTAAATTCCTAGGAGTGGAATTGCTGGGTTGTAGGGTAGGTGTGTGCTTAGATTTAGGAAACACTCCTAGACTTCCCTACGTGTTTTCACGTTTTACACTCCTGCCAGCGTGTAGGAGAGTTCCTGTTGCAGCATATCCTTGGCAGTATATGATGTTTTGACTTTAAAATTCTACTAAGTATGTGGTAGTATCTCATTGTGATTTTTAATTTGCATTTCCGAGATGACTAATAATGTTGAATATTTTTAATGTGTTTATGGGCTTTCTGTTTATCCTCCTTTTATCTTTCAGATCTTTTGCTCTTTTTTTACTTGGTTTAAAAATTATTTTGCCGTTGAATTATTAGGAGTTCTTTCACCTGTTTACCAGCCCTTTGTCAGATGTATATTTTCCAAATATTTCCTCACAATTTGTGGCTTACCCATTTGCACTCTTGGTGGTATCTTTTTATAGGAGATGACTTTAAATCTGATGAAGTCTAGTAATTTTTATTTTTATATTTTGGTTTCACTTTTGATGTCTACCACTGAGTCATAAGGCTATTCTGTTTTGATCTGTGATCCATATTGAATTAATTTTTGTATATGGTTTGAAATGGGGGTCAGAGTTGATTTTTTTTCCCTATATGGCTAGCCAGTTGTTCCAGTTCATCATTTGTGAGAAAGTCTGTCCATTGTCCATTGCATTGTTTTATTACTTTTATTGAAAATCATATAACCATGTGATCTATTTTTGGACTCCATTTTATTACATTGATCTGTTTGTCCATTATTAGACCAATATCAATTGTGTATTAAGCAACATTATAAAATAAGCTTTGAAGTCAAGTAGTGTAACTCCTCCACTTCACATTTTCATATAAATATTAGACACAAGTGTTCAATTTCTACCAAAAAAAACCCTAAAACTTGTGATTAACGATTGGGATTTCATTAAATCTGTAGCACAATCTGGGGAGAAATTACTTTTAGCAATACTGAGTTTTTCAATCTTTGAACTTGGTGTATCTGTTCCTCACTTACTTATGTTTTCTTTAAGCAGTATTTTATAGTTTTTAGTACAGAAATCTTGTACCTGGTTTGTTAAATGTATTCCTAAGTGTTTTATGACTTTGATGCTGTTATAAATGATATTTTTATTTATTGCTAACATATTAACAATTTATGTATATTAATCATGTATCTTATAACCTCACTAAACTCTCTTATTAGTCTAATGGTTGTTTTATAGGATTTTTTACATAAATTATCATGTTACATGTGAATAAAGATGGTTTTTCATTTGCCTTTGCCTTTCTAATCTTTATACCTTTTTAAATGTAAGCCTTTCAAAAGCCTGTGTGTTGGGGCAGCTGTAAGAACTGAATTATCTGCTTAGGTGACATAAGTAGTGATAGAAACAGTCTTGGAGGCCAGGGTCAGCAGTCTCCAAAGCTGGTGGACTTTCCCCATGTATAGTGTACTTTGTATCCTCTAATCTGAGAAAATGTGAATTTAGAAATGAGCCTTTTTTTTTTTTTTTTAAAGATTTGTTTATTTGAAGTGGGAGGGGGGGAAGACAGAAAGATTTCCATCTGCTGGCTTGCTCCCCAGATGCCCAGAACAGCTGGGGCAGGGCCAGGCGAAAGCCAGGAGCCAGGAACTTCAACCAGGTTTCCCACATTTTGGCAGGAACCCAAGCACTTGGGCCATCCTGTGCTGCCTCCCAGGCATATCAGCAGGAAGCTGGACTTGGAAGTGGAGGCGGAACTCATTCCCAGGCATTCAGATGTGGGATGCAGGTGCCCCAAGCAGTGACTTAATCTGCTGGGCCACAACACCTGTCCTTGGAGTGACTCAGCTTTAGGAATAAAACTATAATAGAAGTTCCAGGTTAGTCTATGAGTTGATACTGTTGTACTTGACCTGTTGAATGTCAAGCTTGGTGTACTATTAGGTAGGAAAACATGTTGTTTTTTTTTTTAATAGAAAACTTTTATTTAATAAATATAAATTTCAAAAATACAACTTTTGGATTATAGTGGTACTTTCCCCCCATAACCACCCTCCCACTCGCAAACCATCCCATCTCCTACTCCCTCTCCCATCCCATTTTTCATTGATTCATTTTTAATTATCTTTATATACAGAAGATGAACTCTACACTGAGTATAGATTTCAACAATTTGCACCCACACAGACACACAAAGTATAAAGTACTGTTTGAAGAATAGTTTTACTGTTAATTCTCACAGTACAACGCATTAAGAACAGAGGTCCGGCTGGCGCCGCGGCTCACTAGGCTAATCCTCCGCCTTGTGGCGCCGGCACACCGGGTTCTAGTCCCTGTCGGGGCGCCGGATTCTGTCCCGGTTGCCCCTCTTCCAGGCCAGCTCTCTGCTGTGGCCAGGGAGTGCAGTGGAAGATGGCCCAAGTGCTTGGGCCCTGCACCCCATGGGAGACCAGGACAAGCACCTGGCTCCTGCCATCGGATCAGCGCGGTGCGCCGGCCGTGGCGGCCATTGGAGGGTGAACCAACGGCAAAGGAAGACCTTTCTCTCTCTCTCTCTCTCTCACTGTCCACTCTGCCTGTCAAAAAAAATTAAAAAAAAAAAAAAAAAAAAAAGGACAGAGGTCCTACATGGGGAGCAAGTGCACAGTGACTCCTGTTGTTGATTTAACAACTGACACTCTTATTTATGACGTCAGTAATCACCCAAGGCTCTTGTCATGAGCTGCCAAGGTTATGGAAGCCTCTTGAGTTCACAAGGCCATAATCAAAGTGGAAGTTCTCTCCTCCCATCAGAGAAAGGTACCTCCTTCTTTGATGGCCCCTTCTTTCCACCGAAATCTCCCTCACAGAGATTGGAAAACATTTTTTTTTAAGAATACATTAGTAATCCCAGGAGTCCTTAGCATGAAACACATTTAACAAATGTAAGTGAAACGTCAGAATTATTTGTGGGCATGTTGATTTAGAGGTAGGGTTCTCTAAATAGGTTGCAAGATGAATCTGTGAAGAAAGACTTATTTTCTCAGTGACTTCCATATTATAAAATTAAGTGATGGATTATAAAGCAAGAAGTCCTTCACAGATAGTGATTAACTTTTTTTCTTTTTCTTTTTTTTTAACTTTTTTTTTTTTTTTTTTTTTTTTTTTGACAGGCAGAGTGGACAGTGAGAGAGAGAGAGACAGAGAGAAAGGTGTTCCTTTGCCGTTGGTTCACCCTCCAATGGCCACCGCGGCCGGCGCACCGCGCTGATCCGATGGCAGGAGCCAGGTGCTTGTCCTGGTCTCCCATGGGGTGCAGGGCCCAAGCACTTGGGCCATCCTCCACTGCACTCCCTGGGCACAGCAGTGAGCTGGCCTGGAAGAGGGGCAACTGGGACAGAATCCGGCGCCCCGACCGGGACTAGAACCCGGTGTGCCGGCGCCGCAAGGCGGAGGATTAGCCTAGTGAGCCGCGGCGCCGGCCAGATAGTGATTAACTTTTATAAGGAAGGAACTTAGAAGATTCTGGACAATGTAGTAGAGCAGGAATATTAAGAGAAGACACTTTAGCACCATACAGCCAGGCTCTGAAGTGTGGCTCCGTCACTTGCTTGTTCTGTGATGTTGCACTGGTGACTTAACCACCTTATGCCCAGATTTGCTCACCTGTAAAATAGTAATAATCATAGTTCATGTACTTAGAACGTGAGGATTAATGACTTAACATGTTGAGTGCTTGAAATGAGGCCTGGTGAACAGTCAACTCTCAATAAATACTATATTATTATTATGATGACCAATTATTTGCAGTGAGTATAATTATGATACTTAGTTGTCAATTTTTGGCAGAACTTCCTGCCTGGTTTATCTTATCCTAAGCTGGGTATTCTCCTCCTGTCCATGTCTGAGGTGGCCAAGACCTCTGCAGTTGTGGTTTGTCACCGCACCTCACTGCTCTGGCACACGTGGCTGCCTGGGGCACTCCTGTGACTCAGCATCGGCAGTTAGCAAACACACTGCCCCTACCGCTCCCCCTTGGGAGCATCTGCGTGGTGGTGCATGCTTTCAAAGCAGGGCTGCCCACCACCAAGGTGGCGGTGGCAGGCTGTGTGCTGGCTCCCCGCCAGGCTCAGTGAGAAACGCACCCAGTCATGTTTTGCCTGATCCGGTAACAAATCAAGACTTAATTATAAAAGACTTATTAATCTGGTGATAATGAAAAGAAAGGAACCCACAGTTGCCGTACCTCTGCATTAGGGATTTTTGTGTGCTTAGTGATGGACTTCACCAGAAGGTTTTTCAGCTTGAAGCTGTAGATTGTCAGACTGGGTTCATTGTTTCCTAATTCTGTAGGCCACGTACAGAGTCAGCACTTACAAGTGTGAGTTGAAGAAACAGTTAAAACGTATTAAAATGAGGAATGTCACTCCTTGTCCCCTTGTTTGGTCATCTGTTGAGTTGTTCATTGGCTTGCTTGCTCTTCTCTTCACCCTCCTCTGGGCCACACAGGCCCTGCCCTGAGCCTGGGGACTCAGATATCTTCAGCAAGATTTCTGTCCTCTGGATGCCCCGGTCTAGTGAGGAGACAGACACAGATGCCCCTTTCCATTGCCACTGAGCAGGGCAGAAATGCAAGGGAAGGATCGGGTCAAGTGGAGCTCAGACTGGATTCCTGCTTGGGGACGGGGCGGGGCGGGGGCTGGCGCTGGAGGAGGGATTGCCTGGGTCAGGAGGGTAGTGGTGCCATCCTGCGGCACGTTTACTGCCATCACAGTGGAGTCTGCGTACACAAAGGTCTCCCAACCCTAGCCGAGGGTTTGCTGATCTCAGGCAGTATTTGTAAGAATCCTTTGCCCTGTAAACATTTTATGAGACCATTAGGTTGCCTTCTCTCCCACATTTACTAATGCCTGAGAAGGCTGAGCATACGCTTCCCATTTTTATGAAAACTCTTGCTTTTCCAGAGGCTTATTTTTTGACCTAATTTATCCTAAACCCTCATCCCACAGATCTGGCTTGCTTTTCGTGGCTGGGTAACTGTCTGGAAGGGAGGGTTTTCCTGGAGCCGCGAGATGGGCTAGATAACGTCAGGAGGCCCCGGCCTGCTGAGGAATTCTTGGGTGCATTCTAATTATATGCTTGTTAAAAGTGACTCTTCCTTATTTCAGGCATGGAAAGCCAAGACACTCTGGGGGGAAAAAAAACCTAAATGAAAGATCTCCACGAGTGAGATCCCAGTGGAAAGAATGGGTCATCAAAGAAGGAGGTACCTTTCTCTGAAGGGAGGAGAGAACTTCCACTTTGACCATGGCCTTGTCTAAATATGATCAGAGTCAGTGAACTCAGGGGGCTTCCATAGCCTTGGCAGCTCATGACAAGAGCCTAGGGTGATTACTGATGCCATAAACAAGATTGTCAATTTGTTAAGTCAACAACAAGAGTCACCGTGCACTTACTCCTCATGTAGGATCTTTGTCCTTAGTGTGCTGTACATTGAGATTTAATGCTATAACTAGTACTCAAACAGTATTTTTCACTTTATGTTTCTGTGTGGGAGCAAACTGTAGAAATCTTTACTTAATGTATGCTAAACTGATCTTCTGTATATAAAGAGAATCGAAAATGAATCTTGATGTGAATGGAAGGGGGGAGGGAGTGGATAAGGGGAGGGTTGTGGGTTGGAGGGACGTTATGGGGGGGAAGCCATTGTAATCAATATTCAGTACTTTGGAAATTTATATTCATTAAATAAAAGTTAAAAACAAAACAAAAAAAATAAAAGTGACTCTTCTTGTAAAGAACCGTTGACAGTGCCCCATTCTGGGAATGGGGTGTCCCAAGTGCACCAATTCGTTTGGATTCCATCTTTGTCCTCCTCTTTCAAGTGAAAGCATGATTCTGTATCTTCCAATGCACTGTAGTGTTGGTTTCAGAACCTCTGCTAAAGTCAGGGGAGAAAGTGCAGTCTGTAGATCGCCCTTGTATTTTGTTTCGCGTCCTGTGTTCCTGTAGGGATGTGGAACTGTGAATGACTGCAGTGAGTGGAGCTGGATTGTGGGAGGTCCGTGCAGTTAGGAATACCTTGCTGGGAAGAGACTGTCCAGAGAGCATATGTTCCTTGGCCTTAGGCAGGGACTCTCTTCTTTCTTTGAAAACAACTCTATGTTAGAATTCTCCTAGGTGTCCAGGAGGAGGCAGGCATTTCTCATTGTGGTTGGCTTGCTTGGAGGCATTTGGCCAGCCATTAGCGTCAATGTCTTTATCAGGCACGTTTTTGAACTTGAATCCAAGCACTAGAGGAAAGGGTGATGGGGAAAGGTTCCATCTCTGCTGTAGGAATTAACTTGGCTTGGAGCAAAGCAGTCACTGCTGTCTGCATGAGTGCACATCTGTTTCGTAAACTGGACCCACCTGGAAAGGATGGTGCAGGTATGGCACTTAAACAGCTGTGTGAAGCAGGCTGCTGTCTGCAGTTTCTCTTCCTGGCCGGTTGTCTGTTGCCGAGAGAAACCTTTTATTATGAGAAGAGAGAGACAGCTATCACCTTTGTTGTCTACTAAAGTTGATTGCTTGACATAGATTATTTCTTATCCTCGCATTGACCTGTAAGGTAGGTGGTCTTGTCTCTTTCTGACAAATGAAGACATTGAGGCACAGAGAGTCCACAGCTGGGACGGGGACTCCATGTTACTTTGTGCTGCATGGCTGACTTCTGATGGCAGCCAGGAGACAGACTAAGCCCAGCTGTAGTAGGGAGCAGCTGAGGGCAGAGGAGGGTGGTGGGTACACGACCGGGAGCTTGCATCAAGCAGGGGCTTTGCTCTCCAGGCCCAGAGAAGTGGCCCCTCCAAAGCTCTGGTCCCAGAAAATTGCATCTTTAAATACTAGAAAGGAGTACATTTACTGCTGTGATTCAGGGCTCCTTCATTTTACAGCATCAAACTTAGCGTCACTTGGGTGAGAGTATCATAAAACAGTATTTAAAACGGTCTGGCCCCTCCCTCCCTGTGTTCGTGCCCCCGTCTCGTTCCCATTTGTCCTCTGACTTCACTTCCCCTTGTTTCTGTGGAAGCAGCTCTCTGGAGGGTGCTGCCTTTGTACCCCCCCCCCAACTATAGATTTATTTGAACTGTCAACTAGGAAGAGGGGCAGTCTTGTTTGTTTTTAACATTCAGATGTTTATAAATTGCCAGGGAGACTGGGACACTTTTGGTCCACTTTGGAGATCTGAAAAATTGGGTCACGATCCCATGGCATCCTTTCTAAAGCCTTCTCCCTCTCCCTCAGACACATCCTGTCCACACACATGCACGTGCACATGCAGACTCGCCCTAGTTTAAGCAAAATAAGATAAATCGGGCTTTTCTCTTAAATCACTGTGTTTTCGTTGCCACATTGACCGCCATGTTGGCACTTGACATTAGAACGCAGGATGCTGTCTGACAAAGATTTTTCCCTTTGTTGTTAAGAATTTACATTTAGGGAGCAGTGTTGTTGCTCAGTGGGTTAAGCTATCACTTTTGACACTGGTGTTTTGAGTCCCGGCTGCAGGTTTGAGCCCTGGTTGTTCTGCTTTCTATCCAACTTCCTGCTAATGTGCCTGGGAATGTAGTGGAAGATGGACCAGGTCCTTGGGCCCCTGCCACCCATGTGGGAGACCCAGATGGTTCCTGGATTCTGGTTTTGGCCTGGCGCAGACCTGGCTATTGCAGCCATTTGAAGAGTGAACCAGTGGTTGTCTCTGTCTCTGTCTCTCTGCCTTGCAAATAAATATTTTTAAAAAATAGCATTGCTCTTAAAAAAAAAAATTTTGCACTTAGAGTTGACTGATCTGGAACTGATACTGAGTGGAGAGCTTAATAAAATTCTGGGTGAGAAGATATTGTCCATAATCACTAACCTCTCCTGGGTATTTCTGAAAGGTGCTGAAGGGAACTTCCCGTTCATCTGGCTGCCAAGTAAACTTCTGGGCTGCAGACTTCAGGGCTTATTGTTTCTGGCACCTGCAGACCTCAGTCCTGACAAGGGGTGCCAGGCTGGTGGTAGCATTGGAATCACCTGGCAAGATAGTTTGTCCCTTGTGGTAAATGCCAGATGTCTTGTCCCACTCTAGGGAGGCTTTCTGTCCTGGGAGCCCGAGTGGACACCACTGGGGAACTGCAGGCAGCTGGATTTTGGCTCAGTCCAAATAAGGATGTCCTTTCGGTGGAGTGGATGGCCCTTGTGGTGGGGGAGGGGAGCTTACTTCAGAGAATCTCCAGCAAAGGCTAGAAGCCACGTGGCCCGTAGCCACGTGGTTGGACGGCAGCCTTTAGCACTCAGGGCCTGTTGCAGATTCCACTCCAATAGAAGCCAAAGTCACCTGACCTTCACAGTTTCTCTTCCCTTTGTCCGTCATCTCATAGATACTCAATGCCAACTCTGAGTCAGGAACAGACAGACAGGATGGCAAATGTGTTCTGCGTTTATGGGACTCACAGTCCAGAGGGAGGGAACCAGGCAGCTACTGACTAGCTAGATCCAGGAAGTGGTCTGGGAGCACACCTGCAACTGAGAGCATTGAGGTCTAGTGTTAGTGCCCAAGGAGCATCCCACTTGCCCTGGAGCATCCTCTGTGAGAGGCTTGTTGAAGGGTAACTTCCCATTTCCAGTTAGCTCCGGAAGGAGGGGGGATTTTCCCTAGTGTCTGCTGTTTTCTTGTCTGGTGGAGCACAAGAGAGCAGTGGCTGATGTTGAGGAGCCGTGCTGTGTGGCAAGTGTCTCTATTTGAGATGTTAGAATTACAGCTCACCTGCATGGGAGAACATGAGCACTGAGACAGTCAGGAGTCACATTGCACATGAGCCTGTTAAATGGGGTAGTGGGCAGCCGTACTTTTCTCTCTCTCCTTTGCTTACATTTGGGTTCCTGTAAGTTAAATGCAGGTGTGATGTCGCTGCGTAAAGTCTCAAGGGAAAACAGATGAGCGAGAACAGCTGATTCTGTGCAGGGAGGCAGGGAACACTCTCAAAGCAAAAGCATTTAAGTAAGTAAGTTCTGGAAGTGTAAGCTGGGAAGGGGAGAATATTCTAGGCCAGTGTTTCCCAAAGCATACTTTGTAGAATGTTTGTTCCAGGGTGTTAATATACATCCTGGGGATAGATGAGGGTCAGTTATTTGAGAAATGCTGGTTATGTTCAGCCTTTAATTTTGAATACATTGTTGGGTGTTACGAATCTTACAGAGCAGGCTCTAATGTTTGCATTTCTGACACTTGTCTTGCAGACCTGATTTAGCACAGCAGACAGCATGTGCAGAGGCACGAAGGCTAGAAAAGTGTGGCTGACTTAGGAAGTGGGTTTGTGTGTGTGGGTGGAGGGGTGTTGGCGGGAAGGGCAGTAGAAAGGACTTGGAGGGTGCAGGCCAGCTTTTGAGAAGCGCTTTGGGTGCTGGTTCAGATGAGTAGTCGCACCTTTCTCAAAGTGCAGTCATTTTTAAGCCATCTGCACGATCTCTGTCCTGGCTCAGTGCCACCTGTGTTCTGACTTAATAGATTTTTATAATCCAATTTTAAAGTTTCAGATAATTGTAAGGAAATTTTGTCTCGCTAAGGCAAATGGAAAACCCATTTATTTTTCTAAGAAATAAGGATAGTACGAAATATTTTTCTCACTGAGAAATTTTGTCACATGGAGGCAAATGGAAAACTTATTTTTCGTAAGTTGAATAAAGACGCATGCATGCACACACACACACACTGAAAGCTGAACAGTTGTCAGATTCTAGCCTCCAACATGCTGTGAGTTTGGGCTATGATCTGCCTTTGTTCTAAAGGGAAATCAGAACATTTTAGAGACATATAAAGTAGATTTTGCCTCCAATTGGGCCATATTCATTGTTCAGTCAGAGAGATTGAAAGAGAACCAAAAAATTAATAACCATCTTGCAGCTTAATGCCAGACTGGTACACCACCAAGATTATCACCCACTTTGAAAACATTGCTCTGGGAAAAATGAGAATTTTTAGGCAGGGGCACCTTAGAGCCAGTACCTTAGAGCCAGTCTGTGCAGTTTCACAGATAGCAGTTTGGAGTGGCCAAGATGGGAGGCAGGAAGGCTAAAGAAGACCAGGGGAAAAATGCAGAGCTCTGAGCCTTGGAGCTGTGTGTGTCCATAACCTGGGAGGGAGGACTGTTTGGTTATTTAGCAGAATCTGAGAATAGTAGCTGGAGAGGGGTTTTCCACAGCTGGCTTGGTCTCCTGGGTAGTCATAGTGGCCCCAGGTGAGGCTAGCAGTCAGCAGAGAGGTGAGTGTAGGGGAAGGTGGAGGCACACTGGCTTTGTATGCTTCTGCAGAATGTCTGATCTATGTGCTTGTCTGTACCTAGATTTCTCTGGTGATGGAAGCAGCAGTAGAGGTTAGAACCAGGTAAATCTGACCTTGACTCATGGCTCCCCCACCCTGTTTGCCTCTGGAACCCTGCTTTTTTTCTTTGGACAGTGAAAATTGCATGCCTATGTTTCAGGACTAGTGGGAGCCTTATTACTAGGGGATAGAGTACCTGGGTTAGCTCTGGCTCAGAGTAGATGCCTAGAAATCAGTAATGTTTGTTTTAAGCTGCCTCCTAGTTTCCCAGTTACATCTTGGAATTTTTTGGAGAAAGCTAGCTTTAAAACCTCCACTCCATGTATATTCCCCCTGGAGTGAAGCATTTATTCGTTTGTGTCATGACACTGGGCATGCTTGGGTTTGGTGGGCATCTTGGTGTGGAGGAGCTGCTTGCTGACCTTTGTCTTCTGGGAAGAAGGTCCTTGGTGCTGGAGTTCTGAAGCTCAGGCCTCAGGCCAGCTGGGTGGCACTGGCATTGTTTCTGCCCTTTTCTGTCTGCTTTTTGTAAGTGGCAGGAATGACAGGGCCCTGCCAATCTGCTAGAGGGATTCCGCCAGCTGCCACATGGCCTGGAAAGGAGCATAGGGCGAAGCCAGAGTGTGGCAGTCAGTCGGCCTCTGTCCCTCATTGGCTGCAAGCCTGGGCAGTGGCTCTTCCTTGAGTCTCTCCATTGTCATTTGCAAACCAAGGCTAGTAGTACCCATTCTGCAGAGTGCTTGGGAGGGTCACAGATCATGCATGTAGAGAGCTGGCTTAGGGACAGGTGTGTGCTAGGGGCATCAGCAGTCATGTGTGAATTTCCTTGTAGTAGACGATTTCCCAGTTCACAGACATGTGGGGAGGCTACTGCTAATAGGAAGCACGCAAGCTAATGCTCTGTTATTTGACAATACAGCAGGTAAAATTTTCAACTGATCAGAAAGAAATACACTTGCTTCTTACCACACAGAGAATGTTGGTGGGGAGTGGGACTTTGAAAGATACCTGTGACCTTTTCTGAGGCTGTGGAAGACCCAGGGAGGTATCAGTAGGCTGATCCTGACTTCATCTGAGGTGTCCTGCCACTGTCCTTCCATACTGGAGTCAGTTGCATGCACTTGTTCCTTCCAGTTCTGCACCTATGGTCAGAGACCAACTCCGTGCCTGCAGCTCGGCTCATGAGTCATGGGTCTGTGATTATAGGAGCACCCAGTGAGAAGGACTTCTAGGGCTTTTGTTGCACTTGAAGCCTTGGCCTGTGGTCCCACTCGTGGTATGACTGTGTACAGTAATGACATGAGTGCCTCCTGGAAGAAGGACTTGTAGCTGTTGGAGCAATCACATCCTCCTAAGAGCGTTGGTTCAGAGCTGGGTTGACATGGAGACAGATCTGGTTTACAAGCTGAGAGCTTCTGCTTCAACCTCGAGTCTATGTTTTGGAAGTGACTTGTGAGAAGACAAGAAGCTGATTTGGAGGTAAAGTCTCTACTTCTGAGATAGCAGAATCCAGGCTTAGATGATTCTGTGAACTTAAACAAAGCCAAAGCTATCAGAATGAAATGAAAGAGGCATGAATGGAAGGAGTGTTGACACTCTCTGGCTATCAGCTGTCCCACTCAGCAGTGGGCTGGTGCTGCCACGTTAGCCAGCTGTTCATGGGGCCGTTGTCCCTTTGAGAGCCAGGGTAGCATGCATCTGGAATACCATTGCCATTCTGGTAAGCAGGCACTGACCCTGAGGAGGGCTTTGGCTGCTCATCACACTGCATTGCCCCCAGATGGTGTTTCTCCCATGAGAACCCTGGCTGGGCAGGGTGAGTTGGAGATGGGATCTGAGACTTGAGCAGTGATAGCCACTCTTACCTACAGGCTGTGCAGCTGCCTCATTTCCAGATACCTGTCCTGTAACATGCCAGGAGTTGTGGGGCTGGTGGGCAGCGATTCTTCCAGGAGAGGAGCCAGGCTGAGGCCCAGGTCTGGGCTGAGGTCGCTTCTCAACAGTGCTGTCCAGGATCGTGCTACAAGGGTCAGCAGACACTTACATTTCAAAGTTCCAACCTGGATTCTGCTATCTCAGAAGGAGTAGAGACTTTACCTCCAAGTTGTATTCAATTGTATTGAAGAAAAAAAGCCAAGTAACCAAATTGACTGTCACATATCATGTCTGGGATTCTAGAGCCTTCCATCTCCCATTCACCCTGCTTGGCCAGGGTCACCCAAAATTCTGTCATACCTGTAATTTTTACAGAAACTTTTGCTTTCTTTCTGACTTCATTTCCTTTTTCGATATGGCAAAGTGTGTTAATTTTATTTTTTATTTTTAAGTTTCTAGTTTATTTTCATGTATTTGAAAAGCCAAGAGACAGACATAGAGAGTTCTCATCTACTGGTTCACTCCCTGGAGGCCTCCAGTAGGTGGGGGCTAGGTCAGGCCAAAACAAGCAGCCAAGAACTTAATCCAGGTCTCCTGGATGGGTGGCAGGAACCCAAGTACTTGAGCCATCACCTGCTGCCTCGCAGGGTGCACTTTAGTAGGAACCTGGAATCAAGCACTGCGGTACGGGATGTGAGTGTCCCAAAAAGTAGCATCTTAACTGCTGTGCCAGTGCCTGCTGGTAGCATGTCAAATTTTTAAAAATCTAAGTAAATAATAAACCAGGAAAAACTCTTTAGGAATGTCAGAGTCCTGAGAGAAGCCCCTTGCCACCACCCCCAACCACAAAGGGCAGGTGCCACTGCTGGATTAAAGGAAACTGAAGAGACCAGATCTGGAAAAGAGGAAGAGCGAGTCTGGAAGATGTAATGGGGACCCCTGGGGGAGACCTTGGTGACACTATAGTGTCCCTGTTAAAATTTTGTGGGTGAGGAGAATGTCCTGTTTTTGCAGTGACAGATGTGAAGGGCTCAGGTGTCATCGTGTCTGCAGCCCACTTGAGAATGGCTTGGGACCCACGTATATATAACACTATTATGTGTAGTAAATGTGCACATACGTGGAGAGAGCATGCACATGGGGGTGGGTGCACACAAATATGGCACACCAGTAGTCCCTGGGAGCAGGTGGGTGGGGAGCACTCTGAGCTCATTACTCTGCTCTTTGAGCTATTTCATCATGGTCGCACAGTAAGGACCGACATTTGAGATCCACTGTGCTGTGACTTCCCTTCAATTCCTTTTGGGATCTTTGCTGACTTTTCATTTCTGGGACATATCTTTAATATTATATTATAATTTGATAAGAAAAAATTTTGACCTAAGAAAAATCATTCAGTGACACATCACTAATATAATGTAAGTTGGTTAGAAAATATGATATGAGATAAAAAATTCAGTTTTCTCAGTTATATAAAATGAGATGGCTAAATTAAAAATTTTGTCTCAATCATTGAGGCAGATTTCATTCAGTACCTGTATTTGCAGCCACCAGTAAAGATACTTATTCAATAGAAAATGACCTAGTACAGACCCAGAGGCCATCAGTTAACACTAGAATATTAATGATGTAATGTAGGATTATAGAATTACCCTGGATCTCTATTTCCAGGAGGGAAACTGGAAATTATCTCCGTCTGTGCCAGCTGAAAGCTCTAATTAAGGCACTTTTGAAGAAGGTGGTAGGCAGTGGTTGATGGCTGTGATCTGTGTTCCTTCTAGCATACAGATGGGCAGGTCCTGCTTCTGCAGCCTGGGCAGGAGTGTGTAGCAGAGGAACCACAGCACACAGGAAACCTTCGTTGGAGATGGAGGTGGCTGGCAAAGAACTGAATTAGACGAAGTGGCGTTTCCTTATTGTGGTTGTGACCATGTTGCTGAGATGATACGCCAACATTCAGCTCTGAAATGTAGTCTCTGCCTCCCTGTTTTTTCTGCGATGTGAATGGTTCCCAGACCACACACTTGGAATCTCAAGTATACTGTGGTTTTTCAGTGTCCCTAACTGGGTCATGGACACGTCTCATTGCAAGGCAGTCACAAGCACTTGGAGGTTAGGGCTGAGGCATGTGCTGCTTTTGGGTCTCTGCCTGTGCTTTGGGTGAGATGGAGCACACAAAGACAGCACGGCCTTCCTGGGGGCAGAGGCCAGGGGTGTGGGATTCAGAGGACCTGTGTGTGGACCCTGGCTCTACGACCTCCTACCTGCATGGCTTTGGATGCAATGACATTGACTGTGACAGTGATGGAGCTGGGATTAGAATTCCTACCCTTCAACATTAGGGACCGAGAAGGGGGAGGAGGTGATCCCAATGGAGAAGAGAAGCTCTGAGACCGGGGAGGGGCTCTGGATGCGCATAACAGCGGGGATGTGGAGTTCATACACAGGTTTCCACATCCCTGTACCCAGGAGCTGTTCTTGGTCACCATGGAGCCGAGTACATCCACCAGTCTTCATTAAAAACCCAGCGTTCTGCAGTTTTTCTTGCCTTGGAAATTGTTGATAAAAACTGTCCTGTTTAGTTGAAACATTGCAAAAGTTATACGGGAAAAATAAACAAGTCTGCGACTCTGGCCAGTTGTGGAATGGAGGAACTTCAAAGCTTGGCCAGCCACCAAGCTCAGTTTCCACTGGGGTGGTTTCGTGTCCTCTCACAGGTCCAGAGCAGTTTTAGTTTGGGCTCCATTGGTTGTAGGAAGCAGAAACTTGCTCAAGGTAGCTCTCATCAAAGGATTTGTTAGGGAGTGGTGGAGCTGTACTTGAGCTGAGCACTCTTAAGCCCAAGTTGGAGCAGGTGGCTGGCCAAACCAGGCAGCCACAATGCTGTTCCTGTGAGGCCCACCCACCTGCCCCCCACCCCATGACGGATCTACCGATGCCTGCACTTTGCTGCAGAGTGCTGCTCTGGCCCCACCTCATGGGGAATTAACCATAACATTCATTCCTGGGGAACCTCGTCGGCACTTCTCCCAGGGATCATATAGGTCACTGGCTAGTTTCTGAGTAAGCCGCTTTTGGGAAGACCCAATGTGGTTGTTAGTGACTGAGAGCAGTGGGGACACTGGAATACAGTGTCCTCCATGAAAGGAAGGCAGGCAAGGGTGGTCTTTGCTCATTATCTTTGATATGCTCCTGAGAACTGTGTTCTGAGGCCTGACTTGGACCACGGATGTCCCTTGCATCCTGGGATGGGCTCAAAGAGATGGGGTCCAAGTCTTTTTATTATAAACTGCTTATATTGGTCACGAAGTAACTTTCCTATCTCATTCATTTGGAAATTAACATATAAAGGAGAAAATGGAAGTTTCCCACAATCCCACCTCCATGGATGTTGTTGACAGTGGCTGATGCTTTTGTAGCTTTTACTCCTCCAGCTGCCTCTGTTAACAAAGTTTGTAGGACTTTCTTAGAGTGGGGAACACGAGAGCCATGCCCATCTCTGCTGGGGACCAGCAGTCAGGTCTGTGATGGTAGTGGGTCAGGGGTGTGAAAGTACACCTATTGCCCAGCTTATGTGTTGTCCAAGGGTCAACTGTGTGCTATCTGGGTCCTGTCCGGTATCCCAGAGTAAAGTAGAGCTGGGTGGAATTGGTGTCCTGTCCCTCATCCAGGGCTGCCATATATCAAAAGATAGCATCTTGCCTCCCTTCCCCTCCCAGCAAGGGGCTTGAGGCTTGTCTAGTGAGAGCCCGTAACATTGACACTTGAACCTTGCCTCTGAGGTCCTTGGCCGTGGCACCCTGGGACTGCCCGTCTGGCTCCAGGGCCATGCAGATGTTTCAGTTACATGACTACCTGAGAGTCTGGGGGAAGTGGCGCAGTGCCCACTCCTTCTTCCCCACCGCACGTGCACATGTCACTTGGACTCTGGGCTTAATCACTCTCTCTGTAATCATTGTCCTCGAGACTGCCCTTGGCGGAACCTCAGCTGCGTAGGGAGAGAAACATTGGCCTGTTTCATTGAACACCTTCTGTTTGCACACTGCAAATGTCTTCTTCTCTAGACCAGCAACTCTCTCAGGTGCGTTTGATCAGCTCAGTTTGTCAGCGGGTGGAGGGGTTTGCTCTAGGCCATGTGGCAGGGCAGCAGAGAGCCTGTGTGGGAATCCAGATCCAAGTACATGGACTAAGGCCAAGCGCTGGAGACCACGGTAGACACATGTTTCTTTTCTCAGTGTTTTGAGTCCCCTTTTAAGGGGCTTTTTGGAAATAGCATTGAGAGCACACAGCAATGCTCTCCAAGGGCTTGTACTCTTTGTGATTCTAGTCAGTGAAACGCATGGGGAGAATTGAAAGGAAAAAAGCACAAACCACAACAAGCTGCCTCTGCAGAGCTCTCTGGCTGGCTCTGGCCCTGCCACAGACGGGGATTGCAGGATCCACTCCGGAAACAGCTGGTAACAGGACACCGTCCTCTCAGCCTCTTTTTTCTACGTTGCCAGAAAAATAATCAGCTCTATATCTTAAGTGCTTGATAAAGTGGCCCAGACACCAGCTGTAACTTAAAACAATTTTTGTTTTAGTTGCTTTAAGCAGATGCCGTGTCTTAGAGGGGGCTCTGTGAGCAGTGCGGCTCCCTTGATTCGGCGCTCATTCCTGCTCTAGATGTGTTCATTCAGGCATTGTTTTGGTTCGTTTCCAGAGGCTTGGGTTTGGACCTTACAGGGGTGACCCTGGGCAGGGTATTCACTTGTTCCTTTGTTTGTGCCTTCACTGTTCAGTGAAGAGGGTGTGCACTGTGTGCCAGGCACTGGGCTAATGCAGAGGACGAGCAGGAACTTAGACTCCCATGGAGAAGCCACCTGAGAGAAAGTAATGGGAACATTGGCTCTCCCTGCCCCAGAGGTAACCCTCGGACTGTTTTAATATAACCTTTAAAACCTGGGTCTTGGGCTTCTTTCTGGTCTAGATATTCTCGGTAGACTGCTGCATGGAAGAGCTCTTTTTTTCCCATCTCCTCCTTCAGTTGTAGCTGGGCATTCCTTCAACTGTTCAAAAACACTTGGGAAGAATTGTGCTGTGCGCGTAATGCCCATGCCTACTGTTGGGAACCTCCCAGCCCAGAGAGTCTGGAGGCGAGAGAGGACTGAGCTGAGGTGTGATGGAGGAGCCGAGGTTCTGTGCCAGGGTACAGCAAGGGGTGGGCTGATGGCCTTTGTCACCCTCTGTGGCCACGCTGGTTCATTCTGGCACGTGCCATCTCCCCACTATCTCCTAACCCCAGCCACCATCCTCTCACAATGAGACAATGGCAGCAACTTCCCTAGTGGCCTCTGTGTTTGTGTTCTTGCTTTCCAAAACCCATGGTCTACACAGTGACCAGAGTGAACTTTAAAAACCATGCGTCATGGTATTATATCACTCCCCTGCTTAGTATTGCCACTGTGGCCTTGTGTTCCCAGGAGAGTGTGATCCAGGCTCCCCACTGGGCCTGCGAGGCTCCCTGTGACCTGGCCCCACTGGCCCCTGGGCTGACTGTCCCGCCATGCTGCCTTCCTGCTCTGCCTTGGACTTCATTTCTCGCTAGGCTGCTCATCTGCTGGTCCCTCTGCTTAGCACACTCTTCTCTTTGATCTTCCAAGGGAACCTTCCTGACTACCCTTTTAAGAATAATATCCCCGTGGCACCCTGCCATTCTGTCCCATAGGCCTGTTTGCAGGAAGTATTTGTTACATAGCTCATACTGAAATGTTGATTCCAAGAGGACGGGGCCTGGTTTGTTTTGCTAAACTGCTGCCTTCCCTTCCGTAAGAGTAGTGTTTGGCACGTAGCACTCTGACTTAGTAATCCTTGAAGGTGTGCCCTCCTGGTGTGTTCCTGGGGCCCAGCACTGCCCCGCTTCTGAAGTCAGTGAAAAAATTGGCCAGTAGTACCTTTAGTTGTATGCAGGGGCTGTAGTATTATTGCTAACTAGCACAACTAGGCAGGATATGTGTAGTGCTTACTTAGCACTTGCTGGGACAGCTCTCCTCCACGCACCTGAGTATGGTAACATGGCTTTCTGACCATGGTGGAAACTGAGGGACAGAGAGGGTAATAACTTAATAAAGCATCAGCTTGACGAGTGGGGGAGCTGAGATTAGACTCTGGCATCCTGGCTCCAGAGTGTGGATCCCCAAGCACAGGTGCCGAGTTCCTGCCGAGGATGTTTCTGGTGGAAATGGGAATAGTAGCAGTTACTTCCCGCTACCGAGAGAACCGCTACCGTCATAGGGAACATGTCTTCATTGTCACTTGAAGGGGCTCCTCAGAGAGCTCAGGAAGCAGAAAAGAGCACAGCGTCCCTCGCAGAGGTGAGTCTGGCTCATCCTAGAAACCATAAGAACATCTGAAAGGGACTTTAAAATAATGTTTGAAAAACAAATGAATGAATAAAAACTATAGGAAGATGAAGACATTATGAAAAATAGTAAGTCAATTTGAAAAAGACTCCAGAAGAAATTCTAGATATTAAAAATCCAGCAATCATCATATTTATTATATACTTTTTTTTTTTTTATTTTTTTGATAGGCAGAGTGGACAGTGAGAGAGAGAGACAGAGAGAAAGGTCTTCCTTTGACGTTGGTTTACCCTCCAATGGCTGCCGCGGCCGGTGCGCTGCGGCTGGCGCACCGCGCTGATCCGATGGCAGGAGCCAGGAGCCAGGTGCTTTTCCTGGTCTCCCATGGGGTGCAGGGCCCAAGCACCTGGGCCATCCTCCACTGCACTCCCGGGTCACAGCAGAGAGCTGGCCTGGAAGAGGGGCAACCGGGACAGAATCCGTCGCCCCAACTGGGACTAGAACCCGGTGTGCCGGCGCCGCTAGGCGGAGGATTAGCCTAGTGAGCCGCGGCGCCGGCTCTTATTATATACTTTCAGATCAATTATCTCATTAATGCTTAGTGGGAACTAGTTTAAGTAGTTTTATTCATTGTGTGTTATTTAAAAAAATTTTTTATTCTGCTTTTGAAAGTAATTTGTATGTATTGAAAACCTGGGAAATGGAGGAAAATGCGAAGAAGAAATAATAATCTATCATCCTGTTACTGAGGGTAGCTCTTAACATTTTGATAGCTTTTTTTCTAATACAGATTCTACTAGATATAAAATTGTAGGTCTTGATTTGAAGAAATTTTGAACCATGAGCCTTATTCTGTATCATCGTTGAGTATTCCTTGGGAACGTGGTGGCTCCAGAGTCCTGCATTGTCTTGTTCTGCCATACTTTGTTTACCTGTTCCTCTTGTTGAATATGTGCGCTGCATTCAGTATTGCTCCCTGGAATAGCAGTGTGATGAGCATCTGCTTGCATTTCAGCTTATTCCTTGGAGCAGATCACCAGAGATGAGATGGCTTCATTGATGGATGGGCATTTTTATTTTGAGGGGATGAGGTGTGTGAGCATATTTTAGATGATTATTACGTGGTGAAGAATTTGTCTAGTCTTTGCCTTGTGTGTTCCAGGAATGGAACTTCTAAACTCACAGGAATTTCCTTAGTGACAGGAATGTCCCTGTTGTTCATGGTGGGTCTGGGACCATACCTGAGTCTCTGCTGAGGGCATGACTCAGCCTGGGAGCTGGCACGCCTAGAAGACTGATCAGTGATTACGAAGTTGAGCTTTTGGGCTATGTGGTACCAGCCTACCCTTGGCCTCTGGGGAGGGGAAGGAGTTGGAGATTGAATTCAGTCTTATGGCTGGTAATTCAGTCAATTATATCTATATAATGAAACCCCAGTGAAAACTCTGGAGCTTCCTGATCAGTGAAGGCGTCCGTGTGACCAGAGAGTGACACACCGTGACTCCATGCTGAGAAGGCACAGGAGCTCTGTAGCCAGGACTTTCTCAGGCCTCTCCCCATGTGTCTCTTCATTTGGCTGGTCCTGATTTGTATCTTTATAGTAAAACTGAAATCCTAAGTATAGAGTTTTCAGTGAGTTGTTCTGGTGAATTATTTAGCCTATGGAGGTTGTGGAACCCCTGCCACCACCCTCTGTTTACAGCCATCTGATGAAAAGTGCAAGTGGCCCGAGGACCCCTGAACTTGTGACTGCTGTCTGAAGTGAAAGCAGTCTTGCTGGGGATTGTACTCTTTAACTTCGGGAGTCTGACGCAACTCCAGGTGGTTAAATTCAAAGTTAGTTACAGTACACAATTTGTTCTTTTTTTTTTTTTTTTTTTTGACAGAGTTATAGACAGAGAGAGAGAGAGAGAAAGGTCTTCCTTCCGTTGGTTCACCTCCCAAATGGCCGCAACGAATGGTGCTGTGCCGATCTGAAGCCAGGAGCCAGGTGCTTCCTCCTGGTCTCCCATGTGGGTACAGGAACCTAAGCACTCGGGCCATCCTCCACTGCCCTCCCGGGCCACAGCAGAGAGCTGGACTAGAAGAGGAGCCATTGGGACTAGAACCGGTGCCCAAGTGGGATGCCGGCATCGCAGGCGGAGGATTAACCAAATGAGCCACGGCGTTGGCCCCCACAATTTGTGATACATATTACAGTTACAGTTTACATATGAAGTTACACATTTATCAGTTAACAGTTAAGTATCCAGGACCTCTGTGGGCCTCGGTTTCCTCCTCTGTGAAAGGGAAGATTTAATAACAGTAACACAGGATTGCTGAGTGAATGTCTTTATAAAGTGCTTAGGCAGGCCCCTGGTCCACAGAAAGCAGTCATGAAATGTCACTCTGTGTACACTATGTTTTTCTCTTTTATATTTATTATTATATATTTAGCCTTTTGTCATTATGGTCAATGCTTTAACAATGTTCTCGATGCTTCCTTGATCTATTCGTTGTTATTTTTCTATAGTATCTTCTCTCACTCATATTTTTTCTTTTTTTTTTAAGTTTATTTGAAAGGCAGAATTACAGAGAGGCAGGAGGAGAGATAGACAGACAGACAGAGACAGAGAGAGAAGTCATCCATCTGCTGGTTCACTCCCTAAACGGCCACAATGGCCAGAGCTGGACCCATCTGAAGCCAGCAGCTTCTTCCGGGTCTCCAAAGTGGGTACAGGGGCCCAAGGACTTGGGCCATCTTCTACTGCTTTCCCAGGCCATAGCAGAGAGCTGGATCAGTAGAAGATCAACTGGGACTCAAACCATTACCCATATGGGATGCTGGCACCACAGGTCGCACCTTTACCTGCTGTGCCACAGCAACGGCCCCACTAGTACTCTTTTAATTTGTGTCAATCTACAGTTTTTTGTTTTTTGTTTTGTTTTCACTGTAGAGCTAATAATGGTTCTACCAAGGTTCACTTTGAAATCTCTTCCAAGGCTGTGTGGGCCTCGCGTTTCCCAGCTGCAGATTTGAGAACGAGGACTTGAGGATGCAGCCCTCTGTGACACCTTCTCTCCTGGTCTTAGCTTGTTCTGCTCTGGCACTTTTCCTCAGCCAGTTTTAGTGAAATCATTTTTGTAGTGTGCATTTCTTCTTTCTAGAGTGATAATTAATGAATATGTAAGAGATGCTTTTTTTTTTCTTTTTAATTTAAGAAAGAGAGAGATTTTCTATCCGCTGATTCACTCCCCAAATGGCCACAATGGCCGGAGCTGAGCCGATCTGAAGCCAGGAGCTTCTCTGGGTCTCCCACGTGAGTACAGGGGCCTAAGGACTTGGGCCGTCCTTTGCTGCCTTTCCAGGTACATTAGCAGGGACCTGGATTCAAAGTGGAGCAGCCAAGACTCTAGCCGGGACTCCAACCTGCACCTATATGGGCGTAGTAGGTCAGGCTTTAACTCACTGTGCCACAGCACTGGCCCCAAGAGGCATGTAATTTAATGAAAGAATAAATATCACCTTCTTTGGGTTTAAATCTGTATTTTTTTAAAAAATAGTTATTTATTTATTTATTTCAAAGGCAGAGTTAGAGAGAGAGAGAATATCTTCCATCTGCTGGTTCACTCCTCAGATGGCTGCAACAGCCAGAGCTGGGCCAATCCAAAGCTGGGAGCCAAGAGCTTTTTCCAGTCTCCCATGTGGGTGCAGGGACCCAAAAACTTAGGCCATCTCCATTGCCTTCCCAATCTCATTAGCAGGGAGCTGCATCTCAGAAGTGGAGCAGCCGGGATTCAAACTGGCATCCATGTGGCACCGTAGGTGGTAGCTTTACCCACTATGCCACAGTGCCAGTTCCATAATTATGAATTTCAGTGGTTTCTGCCATCCCTTCAGATCTTTTGGGGCATGCTTCCTCGTTCCCAAGTTCATAGTTGGATTCACCTCTTTGTCGTTAGATCTGTCTTTGTGGAGAACTGTGTATTATTTTTATATTTCAAACATAAGCAAGCATTTTCTTGCACAAGTCAATGTCATTATCATCATTTCTTAGTATCGATTACTCCACGCATGTTCAGAATTTTCATGAGAATGTTCCTTCACATGTGATTCCCCAGTTCCCTATACCAAGGGATGTGAGAACACATTTTCCTGGTTTTTAATATCAGTGAGAACCCCCACACTCAGAGCGGTAACGGCTTCCTCGGGTCAGACTCCAGTGCTGGGATTAGAAACCACGCCTCCTGTAGAGAGGCCCGTGCTCTGGGCACGACGCCCGGCTGCCTGGGCATTCTTAGCTGCGCAGGGTGAAGCGTCTGCCCTGAGCCTAGAGCTTCACCCCACACGTGCAGGTGCGAAGGCTTCGAGAGGCACATGGCAGGATGAGCAGGGCCCTGCAGAGCCAGCATAGCAGGCACTTGTCTTGAACACTAAGCTGGAGGTCACACAGGGCAAGGCCAGTGGCTGGGGCCAGTGTGGTTTCTTCGTTGGTTTTGTGTGTATTCTTCAGGACACTCTTCAGGGACAGGGACAGTGGCAAGGCCTCCTAAAATGAGGATCCCTGGATACAGGGGGTTTGGAAGGGTCAGGGAGGGGCATGCGTGGTCTTTGGGATCCCAGCCCTGCCCAGCCTTTGCTGTGTGTTTTGGGCCTGTGAACTGACCTCTCTGACTGAGTTCCACATTTAGAGGGCAGAACTACACTGCTTCCCTTCCAGGTGGTTGCAGAGATTGTGTGACCATGAGTTTGAGCATCGTCAGCACAGTGCCCACATGCGTGGCTGTCAACAGAGCGAGCTTGGTGTCCTTTCTCTGCCTGGGAGGAGGACAGAGCCCTGAGGTCAGAAATCACCAGCCACCCTCCCTGTCTCCCACATCCCTCCCTTTCCCCCTGCTGGGTGGCCGGGCATCCAGACTTCACAAGGTGGCCTCTGAGCTGGGGGTGGCATCTCTGAGTGCCTGCAGGCTTTGCGAGAAGTAGGAAGGAGCCCCTTTCACTTGGCCACGTCATGGCATCACTCAAGGCACAGGGCTGGTTTGAGGCCGCATTGGAGACCCAGGTGCTGGCAGAGAGTAATGTGTCTCGTCTCCTCAGACGCCAGCAGTGTTTTCTAGTTGCTGGCATAGACACTTGGTGTATGGATGCAGAAGATGCCTCTGACACAGGACAGGCGGGCGGTTGGAACCCCGCTCAGATCAGGGTGGGCTCCTGGGCCGTGGGAATGCCCATTGCCAGCGAGTGTGCTGAGAGCACAAAGGAAATGTTTGCGGTCCTTTTAGAGGCACTGGAAGTAAACACTGCCTTCACCTTGAAGGAAATGAGTGTTTCAGGGAGAGGCCCAGGGCCCAGGGGCTTGACGAAGCCAGACAGCCCCTGTAGTGAGCCACACAAAGGAGGACATCAGAACCAATTGGGTTCGAGAGGGCCTAATAAATGTGTCCGTCCCAAGGCCCCGCGTTTCTGTTCCTTGGGTGGGCCACATGTGCTGCGCTCTCGAGAAGATTGGGAACAGCTGGCCCGGCTTGTTGCTGTTGAGTCATATCTGGCCCACGGGCCCGCGGTTGGCGCCTCTGGTCATTCCGTCCTTTTTTCTCAAAGCTCGAGGTGATCTGGCCGTCTCCCCAAAGATCCTGGGGAACTGCAGGCTCAGCATCCCCAGCGCACTGCTGGCAGCTGGGGCTTCCGTAGCCTCCCGCTGTGTCCCCCACCCGGAACGGCCTCTTTCCTCAGCTTTCTGGTCTCCTCTCTCCTTCCACTCACTAAATCCCCATGGCTGGGCTTGTGTGACAGAAACTTCTCAGCTTGCATTTACTCGCCTTACCGTGTGGATACTGTCTGTGTAGGTCCCCTCCCCAGTGCGCCGTGAACCCCTCGAGGGGTAGGGACTGGGTGTCATTTGTCTCTGCAGTCTGGTACCCAGTGCAGCTGAGTGGCACAGAGCAGAACAGACTTTACGGTCAGTGCCTGATGCCAGTCTGGATCCTTGCAGCTGGTTGGCAGGGACCGTGTGAGGCATCCTGGGAACTTAACAGTGGGAAGGGACAGTACTCCGAGGTGGGGATGCTTGCCTGGGACACCAGGCTGGGCCGCCTGTCTCCTCCCTCAGGGAGTCTCCCTGCTCCTGGCACCACTCTGATGCCGTCCTGTCTCTGGTTGATGCTCAGGGCTCTCAGGACGTGGTGGGCTCCGCAGACGGCTTCACAGTGAAATGTGCTCCTGCTGCTCCTTCTGAAATGTGACCTGCCATGCCTTCTTCAGTCCCTGTGTCTCCGTCCAGAAAAATGTCTAATTGTGTCTTGAACTCATTTACATTGCTTGCTTCAATGGTCTCACTTGGCAGCTGAGGCCATATGCTAATTCCACCCTTTTCATGAAGGAATTCTGCTGATTTTACTGACTTTTTATGGAAGGCGCCCCCCCCCCCCCTTTTTTTGTCTCCTGTTCTCCGAGCAAGCAGCTTCTGAGGTCCACTGTCTCAGGTCCGCTGCCTCTGGTATTGTGACCCTGCACCCTGAGGACGCTCTGCTCGCCGGAGCTCCTGACGGGTGTGTGTAGGCCTTGCCCTGCCAGCCCCTTTGGTTGGGCTCCATCACGAATGTGCTGCCGTGGTTTCTCTGCTTCAGATAGGGGCTCTCTGGGGCTGGTTTGTGTTGAGGCCACAGTGACAACTGTTGTTCCTCAGAGCAGTGTGAGAGTCGAGGAGGGTGAACCCTGCTTCCACGAGGCGGGACAGGAGTCGGGCTGGGGAGGAGTTGAGACTGAGCCTGAGTCCCGGCTCCGTCTTGGCCGGCAGTGTGGCCTGGGTGAGAGGTTCCTCACTGCTCCGAGTCGTACTTTCTTCCTCTGTAAAGGTGACGTGTAAGGACCCATCCTTGTCCTCATTCAGGTTCGCTTGGGGTCTTTGGAGGTGGGTGCAGCCCTCAGCGGCCCCTGGGTCCTCTCTCTACAAGCCTGGGGACCCTGGTCTTCCAGTGCATGATCCTTCCCTTGGCCTGTCCACCTCAGGGCTCGGCACTTCTCCTTTTTTTCTGTTTCTAAACAAGTCTGCATACGTTTTGAAATGTTACTAGTGTGGCACCCCTGAGGAAGAGAGAGGAACTAAATAATCTCTACGGGAGGGGACGTGCTAAGCACAGTGGTACCCACTCTGTAGTCCCATGAGATTATGCCTGGCCTGGGTATGCAGGGGTGACACTGTGTGGATGTGTGCAAGTGCACTCTGTGATCGCCTCATGATGACGCATTCCTGTCAGTGAAAGGCCCACCTTCTCCAGCCCCTCTGTGCTTCTCATTGACTCCATAAATATTTGTTGAGCTCCTACTGTGTGCTGTGTTGGGTGTTAGGGATTCTTTGGGACCTCTCTGTGCCAGCCTGTGAGGCTCTGGGGGGCTCTGGGAATACCACAGGACTGTCAGGGCATTGTTGGGGCTGTGGGACCCCGAAAAAAAAGCCTGGAAAAGACTGGGGAGGTGATGTCTCAGCTGTGGTGTGAAGGCCAAAGGAGAGGGGAGAAGGTGGAGGATTGTCTCAGGCTCTTGTGCACGTGCCAAGGTCCTGGGGTGATCGTGAGTAAGGCTAAGTAAACAGCTCAGAGGAGCTTAGCTGCTCCGGATGAGTCTGCGGAGACCGCGAGTGCTGGGTGTGAGGCTGGGGTATGCAGCTGTGGGCAGTAGGGGGAGCCCTGACCTTGTCCTGCTTTGGTCTTCACTCCCTTCTCCAAAGAGGATGACATAGTGCTTTTAGAAACCAGGGCTCTGGGCTAAGAGTCCCTAGGGTTCAGTCCTGTCCCTTCCCTGCCGATTACTAGCTCTTTGACTTTGGGCAAGTGATGTAACCTCCCCGTGCCTTGATGTACTCATCTGAAAAATGGGGGTATTGTTAATAGTACCCTTGGCCTAAGACTGCATTAAATGAGCTAATTCCTACAAGGAGTGTAGAATGGTGCCTAGCTTGCAGGGAGCACCACGTTCATTATGTGTCAGCTACGCCGTCAGCTCTGCTTTCTCATGGAAGAGGCTTGATAGCACAGACTTGGTGAGGATGGCTTCTGTCCTGGAGGGCGTCCAGGCTGCTGTCTCTGAGGTTTTCCTGCTTCATTCAACCAGGAAAATCATCGCCTTGGATGTTCCACCTACCAGGGTTAGACTGAGACTCTGTATGAAAATCTGTGAAGAAAACCTCACCAGAGAGAAGTGTCAGACCTCAGTGGGAGCTCCACGTGGTTAACCCCGTCACTCTCCGTGAGAACCCTGTGAGGGAGACACTGCTTTGATCGTCCCTATTTTTATATGATGTTATCATGCTGGCTGTGGGGCCTTGGCCCAGAGTGTCGGGATGCACAGAGAGTAGAGTGATTGTGGTGGGTAGCCTAGTGCTGCCTCCTCATCAGCCTCAGATGAAGCTGGGGCCAGGAAGGGAAGAGGCCCAGCTGGAGGGGCCGAGGTCTGAGCTGTGATGCCCACCCCCAAGCCTGTGATGCCAAAGAGTGCACTGCTCTTTCCCGCCAGTTCAGCCCCACCCCCATTAAGGACAAGATATGGCTCCTAGGAGCAGGAAGGGTTGGGCTGGCAAGGCTGCCCTGCTCTGGGCTCAGCAGAGATTCCTGAGTGCTTTTCTGAAATAGGTACAGAGTTTTTATTCCTTTTCTTCCAACTTTCCTTTCTAGAGAAAACTCACTGCAGAGATCTCACACTGGGGAGCTGCGGGCCAGGCTTGGCTCATGGACATGTTTTGTTTGGGCCATACAGTTTAAACATTTTTCTGAATTGGTTGTCAACATTTAAAAATTGGCAAATTTCATACAATAGTCCAGATTTTTGGCTTCTCTTGAAAAATCAGAGGATCTGGCAACTCCAGGCCTACATTCCTGTCTGACCATGATGGGCTGGACCTCAGGAAAGACTGTCCCCTCCTCCTTCTACCCCAGGATAGGGCGAGGGAGGTCTCCCTGTCCTGTAGGTTCACACCTTAGCTGATGCTCAGCCACATTGCTCATGTGAGGTACCTAGCAGCCCTGGAGGGCTTTTATTTTTTAAGATTTATTTGTTTGTTTGAAAGAGTATCAGTGAGAGAGGAAGAGAGTGAAATAGAGAGACAGAGACAGAGAGATGGAGAGAGAGAATTTTCCATCAGCTAGTTCACTCCCCTGATGGCTGCAACAACCATGGCTGCTGGACCAGGCCAAAGCCAGGATCTGGGAACTACATCCAGATCCCCCTCATGGATAGCAGGCACCCAAGTACATGGACCATCACCTCGTGCTTCCCAGGATGCTCATTAGCAGGGAGCTGGATTGGAAGCAGAGCAGCTCAGATTCAAATGGCACTCCTATTTGGGATGCTGGCCTCACAGTCAGTGGCTTAAGTCACTGTACCACAATGCTAGTCCCAGGAGACTTTTATGAGGGGGCTTTTAGAAGTCCATGGAAAATGGAATTAAAAGATAATGCAGATGTGGGTACTATAGCAGAATGGGTTAAGCCACCATGTGGGACACCGCATCTCATGTCAGAGTGCCTGGGATCAGGTTCCGCCTCTGCTTCCAGTCCATCTTCCTGCTTACCTGCCTGGGAGACAGTAGGCAATGGCCCAAATGCTTGGGCTCTGTGCATGTGGGAGATCTGAATAGAGTTCCTGGCTTTGGCCTGGCACAGCCCTGGCTGTTGGTGGGCATTTGAGGAATGAACCAGCAGATGAAATGTATCTCTTTCTGTTCTTTCTGTTACTCTACCTTTCAAATAGATAAAACTTTTTTAGGAATAGGTAATACAGAGCCTCTTCATATTTGGAACTACTGCTTCTATTTTGCTTCAAGACAGGTTGGTTTTTTGTTTGTTTGTTTGTTTTTCATGTTAGAACTTGTGAGAGGACTCGGGCCCTGGATGAGGCCTTCAGGCTCTGTGTCAGCCTCACACCCCTGGAGATCCCCATTTTGCACATGGGGCAAACTGAGGCTCAGAGAGGTAAAGGCCCTTGGACAGTTCTCACTGGGCCTACCGAAAGGGGACGCTGAAGTGAAATCCAGCATGTTCCTTCAAAGCCCATCTCCCCCACCTCCACCACCACCCTCGCTCTCATGGTGGCTGCACGCCTGCAGGTACACCCTGGACACTGGGTGGAATTTCCTTCCATGTCCCTTGAGGGTCACAGGGTGCTGCCTTCAAGGTAAATCGCCTTTGGTGGCTCCGTGGAGGTGACTGGTGGATTTGAATGGGCCTTGGATCAGGCAGAGCTGGGTTTGACTGCTGGCTGCACCACACTGCAGCTGTAAGATTGCTCTAGCCCCTCCTCTCGCTCCCTCCTTCCCTCTCTCCCCTTCTGCTTGCCCTCCTCCCCCTCACCTAGTGATTAGCACTTACTGTGTGCTGAGCTGTTTCCAGCTTTTCTGAGCCTCAGATTCTAGTACCTGATGTGTTCTTGCCTGGCCCTGTGGCAACCTCGATCGTTGGTAGCGTCTGTTAAGAGTGATGAGACTGGGACCGGCACCGTAGCTCACTTGGTTAATCCTCTGCCTGCGGTGCCGGCATCCCATGTGGGCACCAGGTTCTAGTCCCGGTCGCTCCTCTTCCAGTCCAGCTCTCTGCTGTGGCCCGGGAGGGCAGTGGAGGATGGCCCAAGTGCTTGGGCCTCTGCTCCCGCATGGGAGACCAGGAAGAGGCACCTGGCTCATGGCTTCGGATCGGCGCAGCACCAGCCGTAGCAGCCATTAGGGGAGTGAACCAACGGAAGGAAGACCTTTTCGCTCTGTCTCTCTCTCTCACTGTCTATAACTCTACCTGTCAAATAAATTTAAAAAAAAAAAAAGGTCATGAGACTTTCTCGTTTTCACAGTGGAAATCACAAGGACAAGACCGCAAAGATAGAATTTCCATGAAAAATAATGACTAAAAAAAGAACAGACACCCCCAGCCCCCGGTACCTTGCTGAAGGCGTGGGAAGACAGGAGGTCACAGTGAATGGTGCAGTCTCCCTGGCTCTGGGCCCTCTTTTCCTGTGGGACAGGTGCCTTTTTTGTCCCAAGCACTGTTGCTAAGTGCATTATGCAGCTCCCCAAAAGGTTAGTCATGGTCTTGTCTCCATCTTATAGGTGAAGAAACAGCCCAGAGTTTTTAGGCATTTTGTGAAAAACCACACAGCTGCCAAATGGTGCAGGCATTTGGACTTGCTTGCAGTGACCCTCCCCAGAGCCGTGTGCTCAGCTCTCCACTGCAGGGCCTGGCCACAACTCCTACCACAGGACCTGAGGAAGATTCGGCAAGTGCAATCACCAAGGAACAGAGGCTCAGGGACTCTCTGTCCCCTGTAGGTCCTGAGACTCCTGGCTGGTCAGTATTCAGTGTGGCTGTTTAGTACCACAGGGAGAACCCTCTGCTGGGGCAGCCCCTTGTGTGACACAGTGACACAGGGTGTGTGTTGGGGTCTGCAGCACCACTCGTTTGCTCGGGCTGTCCAGCATGGGTTTTCTTCCTATTCCCATGCGTGCACCTCTTGCTGTTTTGTCCAGAAGTAGCTCTTGCATCCATATTTGGCAATTTGTCTGTTTCCCTCCCTTCCCCCAGCCTCTCAAGGTGCCTGCCAAAATCCTGTACAATTTGTATCATCTCCCAAGCTGTTATAGTATATGAGGGCAGAGGATAATTTAGTTATTTTTGAATAAAAATTCTTAGCAGAAGCAGAAGAAAAAAAAAAAAGTGTGTGTCGTGGTGCGGGGGGGTAGTTTTCATACTCACTGCATGAAATAGACAATATTTCCTGAAACAGGAGATACGAACCTCAAAGAATTTAAAATAAAACATTCATTTTATTATTTTTTTAAAGAAGGAAAACGAGGAAAAAAGTAGAATAGTCAGTCTTTTTATCCTAAGTACAGATGAAATTGATTAAACCTAAAAGACTGGCCTCCGCACACCCGGTTTATTAATTGAAGAATTTCCTCTTACCCAGAATGGGAAGTTCACATTAGAATCGAGCTTGCCCTGAGTGGTGGTGACACTTGAGAACTGAACATTTTCCACAATCCTATTTTCTCTTCGGTGCTAGAGGAAATCCTAAAATGGTTAAAGGGAGGGGGGGCTCGAGAGGGGGGAGAGAGAGCAGAAACCCTACATTTTAAGGAAGCCTTCTTTCATTTCCTTGTAAAGCATGAAATCAAATTATAGCTCAGGGCCCACAATTATTTTATTTCTACATTTCAAATTCCATTTTCTGCTCCTTTTCACTGCTCTTGAACAGGAGTTGTACTGTTGTGCAAAGTCAGCTAAAAAGATTACCCCAGATAGACGATGACACAGTAGCTTAGAGAGGCAGAAAGGCAAACGCCCTGGCGAGGCTGGGAGCGCCGCGGCCCCGCATAGCCGCGTGTCTGTTTCCATCTGGGAAGGAAGTGTCAGCGACTGTCACCCACTCCGGCCCCGACGGGAGCTTGGAAGACTCTGCTCCGTGTACATGATGTGACTCTGCCTCTGGCCCTCCTGAGAAAAGGGAGCGGTGAGAGGCGGCAGCCACTGCAGTGCCCCCAGAGAGTAAGTCCCTCACTGCAGGCCACCAGGAGCTGGGATGCAGTGACCCTGGCACAGCTGTGACCCTCTGGGAAGGTCATGCCTACTGCAGTTTGTCCTATCCCTCTAGGGCCAGTGTGCCTTTCTGTGGCTCACGCTGACCCCTATTTAACAGAGAGGTGGCCCTGAGCTCCAGGTTTTTCGCCAGCTCATACCCTCCAGGAAGCATCTAATGTTTAGTCACATTGCTTTGTTTTTCTATTCTACTTATGTATACATTAATTTCTGCTTGTGGCAAGCTTTTGATGTTGCATGTATTATCATGTAAGCATTTTAGTATAAACACAATTGAATTCAAAAAATGATGATTTAAACACACAGAAGTACATCATAGTGGAGCTAGTATCCACTGACATGGCAGAAATCATGGAGTGGCGTGTGGACTGGGAGCACTGGGTTCATTCCCGCAGCATCTGAAGACTGCCAGCCAAAGAGTGCCTTAGTCCTGTCCCCTGCATTCATCCGTGCCTCCGTCAGCCCCTCCTCTGGGGAAGTTCCCCTAGAGAGACCCCTATGCGCCTTCACGCTTCCATGGAGGATCACTTCCTCTCACGCTTTGTTCAGGTGGGGAACATCTGGTCCTAACCTCTGACCTTGACCTCAACTTCTTCCCTCATCCTCGTGGTGTGCTCGCGGGCCCAAGGACGCCAGAGGGTAGGCTGTGCTGACACACAGATCTCCGTTTGAAACCCCTCCTCCAGTTTGCTAGCCGTGTGACTGTTGGCAAGTCTCTTCACATCTCTCCATGTGTCAGTTTTTTTGTCTGTGAGGTAAATGGTAAGTACTTCCTGGGACGCTGTGAAAATGAATGAGGTTACTGTGCTTGGTACTTGCACAGGACGGTATTCAGTAAGTGTGAGTTCTCTTTCCTCCTTTCTCAGCTCCCTGACTGGAGTCATCTCTTTTTTCCCACCAATTTTTAAACTTTGTGTTTGGAGATCATGTGAAACTTGAAGGAGAGATACAAGAACACTGCCGGGACTTGGGCAGACGTCTCGCCTGCTCTGCCCCGAGGCCACTCCTGGACGTTGCTGAGCCTGCTTCTGCTCTGTTTCTCGCTGTGACTTCACTTCCTCTGGCTAGCACTGGCCCTGGCTGGGGCTGGCTGGCTGACCCTCAGGCACCAGCCCTGGGCCCAGCACGTGGGCATGCTCAGTGAGTGCGCTGCTAGCTGTCGATCACGCCTTCATTTCTGAGCGGATTCTTGCTGCTTTTGTTATTAGTGTGACATAGTCAGAAGAGTAGTCTTTTGGACTTTGTCATATTTTTTCCATGCAGAAATGTTTGATTTTTATGTTGCTGAATCTGTCAATCTTTGCTTTGTTTCTTTTATTTCTTTAAAAGATTTTATTTATTTATTTATTTAAGAGGTAGAGTTACAGACAGTGAGAGGGAGAGACAGAGAGAAAGGTCCTCCCTCCACTGGCTCACTCCCCAAATGGCCACAACAGCCGGAGCTGCGCAGATCCACAGCCAGGAGCCAGGTGCTTCTTCCCGGTCTCCCACATGGGTGCAGGGACCCAAGCACTTGGGCCATCCTCCACTGCTTTCCCAGGCCACAGCAGAGAGCTGGATTGGAAGAGGAGCAGCCGGGACTAGAATCGGTGCCCATATGGGATGCTGGCGCTACAGGTGGAGGATTAACCTACTGGGCCACAGAACCGGACCCTCTTTTATGTTTTTGAATTTCGTATGTCACCTAAATATTTTTTACTTTAAAGATTATTGATGGCTGGTGCCGTGGCTCAATAGGCTAATCCTCCGCCTGTGGCACTGGCACACTGGCTTCTAGTCCCGGTTGGGGTGCCAGATTCTGCACCCACAGGGGAGACCAGGAGAAGCACCTGGCTCCTGCCTTCGGATCAGCGCGGTGCACCGGCTGCAGCGGCCATTGGAGGGTGAACCAACGGTAAAAAAAAGGAAGACCTTTCTTTCTGACTGTCTCTCTCACTGTCCACTCTGCCTGTCAAAAAAATTTAAAAAAAAAATTATTGAAAAGATGTTTACATGTTTTCTTCCAGTGCTTTTTGGTTTTATGTAGAAACTTTGCTCCATTGGGTATTTATTTTGGTGCACTGTTTCACTGTTATCTAGATGGCTACTCATCATCCCCATGTCCCAAGCGTGGTTGTCCCTCTTTGGGATGTGCACCATGAGCCTCAGAGAGGGAGAGTGACACACCCATGATTTCATGGCCGCAAATGTGCTTGCAGCCTGCACGCTGCCCTGTCGCAGCTCTCTGGGTGTTTGGCCGCGGTCTCCAGCATTTATTGTTTTTTTGGCTTTCCTTCCTTTTGGCAGGGATCCAGCACCTCTATTTGTCTGCTATCTTGTCTGCGGCTGTTTATTTTTCCCCTTGATCTCTTACACGGCCTCTCTTTGTTGCTTCTCCTGTTCCCCCACCGCTGACATGGCTCTCATTGTTCTCCTCCGAGGCTCCTGAGGTGGTGATGAATGTCTGCTCCCGCTCCCTCCTGCAGCGCCAGCCTCAGGTGGCGTGTGTGTCCTGGAGGACCCTGGCAGGCTGCCTGCGCACGTGGGCCGCCCTGCCTTTGCCTCCACCCGCGAGGCCTTGCCCACCTGCTCTTCAGGATGCCTGGGGCTTCCCAGAGGACTCAGGAATGCGGGACTCTGGCCAAGAGGCAGCTGGCAACAGAAGAAGCAGAACTTTTGGAGTCAGACAGCCCATGGCCCTAGCCCTGCTCTGCTATCGACAGTTGCGTAAGCAGCCCTCAGATTGCTCATTCTGAAAATGAGAGCATCTTCCTCTTCTGGGGCTGTGGTGGGGATCTGAGCTAATGCAGAAGTCACAGCCCAAATTCTGGCTGTGTCAGTGGTGGGGTATGAGGCAACAAGGAGTTGAGGGGACCAGGGCAGAACTGGGAGCATACAGCTCTTCTCAGAGGGACAGCTGCTCCTCAGCCATGCCGGACACAGGCGCAGCCTCTCCACATCTGCTCGTCTGGATTTTCATGTGATGTCTCTTAGACTGCAACTGTTTGTGATGCATTTGTATTCCCACAAGTGCTGGATAGGCTAGAAAAGGCTCATTCCAGAGCCTGGTGCGTCTTCAGGTTGTCAGTTTACAGCCAGTGGTGTGAAGTCCCAAGCTGAGGACTGGGCTCCCGTCCAGCTCTCAGTCTGCAGGGGCTGTGCTTTAGGCGATGGCCATTCCTTTCGGGTTGCTTGTGGGTCAGACCTGGTGCCCTGCTCCCACCTCTTACTTCCAGGACTTGGGACGCCTGATACTTGTTCTTGCGGTCCATGTCGTGTGGTGCATCCTTACCTAGAGAACAGGAAGCTGGGACCTGAAGACTTAGGGGACATGGCCAGCCCTGGCCACCCCACTTTTCCATACTGGGAGTCTTCTACCTGCTGGTCTGGTGGTCCCAACAGGATGTTGTGGAGTAGCCCAGCTTCGCAGATCAATTCCAGCAGTAAAGCTTTCCTGCCCCTTGGTGGACATGGTGCTCCAGGCTGCTGGCGGGGCCCACCACCAACCCTCATGAGGGCCTGTTGCTGGTGCTGCTGGGGCTGGCGGTGTCAACTGCACTGCTGTTAGTTCTTTTCCTCTTCCTCCTTGGAGTGCACAGGGCCTTCTGTGCACACATGAGTCATAAGGGAAGGCGCTGGCTACTTCTTGAGCTCTTACTATGCTGGGCTTTGTGATACAAAAATCAACGCTGCACTGAGCATGCAGCAAGTGCTGGCCTAGGCACCCTCCTGCACCTGAAGCTCTTGTCTCTGGCATCCCCACTCTACAAAGGAGGAGTCTTGGGCTCTAAGAGGTCAAGACTTAGACTGCCTGAAGCTACTCAGCTGGCAGGGGTAGGAGTGGGTGGGGGAGGGGATGGGTAGGTGCTGCTTCCCCTCTGCCTCCTGGCCTCCCTCTCACTGAAGCATGCCTGCTTGGGGACTCAGGTGGGCTTCTCTGTTGCCTTCTGTTCTTCCCCGGAATGGCAGCTCCATCTCAATGGAGTCCCTGCTGAAGGCCCCCGATAGGAGTTTGCACTCCCTCCAGGCTGTTTTCCCATCAGACACCTGGGATTTCTAGTTAGGGTGGCAGACACCATTATGGTAAAAAACAGAGATGGGGTTGTTGATGCCTTAGTCTTCTTGTCTGTAAGTAGAAAGACAGGTAATACGTTGAAAAATAATCAAAATAGCAGCAATGATGGTCACGCCCTAGAATTGTCGGGCCAGGACACCTCCTCCCACCCTGGGCTCTGAGGAGCTGAAATCTGCCTCCTCTGTCCTGGAGCACCACAGGGGCTTCTTGCCCCTGCACCCTGCCCGTGTAGAGCCACAAATTTATCTAGACACAAGGTCTGGCTGCTCAAGGATGCAGGGTACTGTCGTACAGACAGCTCTGTGGGCCGAGCTCAAACCTCTCTTAGTCCTTGCCGCTTGTTACTCACCTGTGGAGCCACGCTGGGGCTGAGAGGCCGCTCCGAGGAGATGTAGACGTGTAAATCCGCACGCCGCGTGTCATGGGAGCAGCAGTAAAGTAAAGCCATGGCAGCAGCCAGTGTCGAGGAGTCCTCACGTCCAGGCGCTGCTCCCAACCTGGTCTCGCCTGTGTTCATCTCCCCTCACCTCACTGCAGTCCTGCGAGGTGGCATTGAGTGCCCCTCATTCCCTCAGCGAGGAGGCTGAGGCCAGGGAGATCTCATGGATTTGGCATGTGGTAAATTGCTGCTGCAGCAAAGGGGCTGATAACAGTGTGCACAGATACTTCAAAAAGTTCTTGCAAAAATAGAATTGAAAGGATGAATTTATGGGGTAGGTGTTGGTGTAGTGGTTAAGACAATGCTTAGGGTGTCCACATCCGAGCTTTCTGCTAACGGAGACTCTGGGAGGCAACAGTAAGGGCTCCAATAATCCAGTCCCTGATTGAGTTCCTGCCTCTTGGCTTTGTGCACCTCCCTCCCCTCCCCCACAGGCATTTGAGAAGTGAATCAACTTTCTCTCTGCCTCTCAAATAAATACACTTTTTTTTTTTTTTTTTTTTGGACAGGCAGAGTGGACAGTGAGAGACAGAGACAGAGAGAAAGGTCTTCCTTTGCCGTTGGTTCACCCTCCAATGACCGCTGCGGCTGGCACGTTGCGGCCAGCGCACCGCGCCGATCCAAAGGCAGGAGCCAGGTGTTATCCTGGTCTCCCATGGAGTGCAGGGCCCAAGCACTTGGGCCATCCTCCACTGCACTCCCGGGCCACAGCAGAGAGCTGGCCTGGAAGAGGGGCAACCGGGACAGAATCCGGTGCCCCGACCGGGACTACAACCCAGTGTGCCCGTGCCACAAGACGGAGGATTAGCCTATTGAGCCACGGCACCGGCCAAATAAATACACATTTTTAAAAATTTTAAATTATGAACTTATTTTGGTCCTGAAATTTTTCATAATACATGGAAATGCTTGTTATGAAAAGACTGCATGAATTTTGAAAAATTTTTGTATCAAAATAAAGTCATACTTTTTTTTAATGATTTATTTATTTGCTTGAAAGGCAGAATTGCAGAGAGGCAGAGGCTGAGAGAGAGAGGTCTTCCATCCGCTGGTGCACGCCCTAGTTGGCCACAGTGGCCAGAGCTGTGCTGATCTGAAGGCAGGAGCCAGGAGCCTCTTCTGTGTCTCCCATGCTGGTGCAGGGGCCCAAGGACTTGGGCCATCGTCCACTGCTTTCCCAGTCCATAGCAGAGAGCTACATCAGAAATGGAGTAGCCGGGACTAGAACTGGCACTCATATGGGATGCCAGCACCTCAGGCGGCGGCTTTACCCACTACGCCACAGTGCCATCCCCTAGACTCATACTTTTAATTCGTTTTCTATGAACATTTCAAAGTACTCTGTCTTTACAGTGTTCATTGGATATTTAAAAAGTCACCAGTTGAGGGGCCGGTGCTGTGGTGCAGCAGATTAAACTTCATCGTGCAGTGCCAGCATCTCATATGAATACTGGTTCAAGTCCCGTCTGCTCCACTTCCTATCCAGCTCCCTGCTATTGCTTCTGGGAAAGCAATGGAAGATGGTCCAAGTCCCTGGGCCCCTGCACCCATGTGGCAGACCAGAAGAAGCTCCTGGCTTCAACTTGGCATAGCCCTGGCCGTTATGGCAATTTGGGGAATGAAACAGCAATGGAAGATCTCTCTGTTTGTTCTCTCTCTCTCTCTCTCTGTCTCTCTGTTTGTCTGTCTCTCACTCTACCTTTTATATAAATAAATCTTTTTAAAAAAACAACCACCAGTTGAAAACAAATTTTCTTTAATATTATTTTTCTTCTTATAATGACCACAGCTTTTGATTTTTAAAAAATCTGATTTTTAAATTGCTAAAAAAATGCTTACAATTTGATATTCAATTTCTCCACTGAAATGTTTTTCTGACAAGTTTTTGCTTAAGGAAAATGACTTCTCAGAGAATTTATACTTTGCTAAATGCTGACCTTTGTAAGCTTTTCATTATTTTTAGTTTTGAGATGATTCAGATATATAATCTACAGAGTTGGAAACTGTCATTTCTCAGAGTAGGAGCAACTTTAACCCTGTAATAATTACTCTGCAGACCTTTCAAGGGTCCCGCAGTCAGCACAGCCAGATGAAAAGCTCTGACGGGTTGGGCAGTATAGAGGGCCATTTATAAGGCTCGCGTTTTTTGTCTTGTGTTTCCCACCCACTCGCTCACTCTGTCCCTCTGGTCTCACAATGATTTCCTACCCTGGGTCCGTGGGAATCGGGAGGGACACTGTTTGATTCATTCTGTGGCAATACCAGGGATTTTGAAAAGACAGGACAGGCCAGTTGTGTCACTTCCTGCCGTCTGATCAAAAGTTTGATGGAGAAATGAGAGGAACTGAGAGCTGCTGCCGGGCAGCGGCCCCTGCCTGGTGCTGACCCCGCTTCACGGCGGTGCCCTGCTTCTCAGCACGGCCAGTCGGGCTGCCGTGACCTCTGGTCTCCTTACAAGTCCCTGGCGCTGGCCGCGCCGCAGAGGGGTCTGCTCAAGAGCCTGGCCTTAGAGCAGCGCTGTGTGCTCACTGGAACAAAGGCGGCTTGTAGCTGGGTGTGTGGGTTCTGTCCACACTCGGCTTCCTGGGTCTGTCGGTCAGTTCATTTCCCATCCCCACGATCCCGACAGGCATGCGAGGTGACAGGGCCTGACATGTGAGTGCTTCCCCTGCTGCCAGCGGGGCAAGGCGAGGCGAGGCACCCCTCTAGGGTGTATATACCAATAGGAAATTGAATCTTGGAGAAAAGGAACAGGCTCCTGGTAAATAAAGTGGAGGAGGCGGGGAGAGCTAACATTTGCTCATTTCAGCCCAACAAAGATTTATTAAGCTGGGCCCAAGCTGGGCCCTGTGCTGTGAATACAGATTGCAAACTGAGGCTTGGTTCTGAGCTCTCAAGAGTCGAGTGGGTGGAGGGGCAGAGGCCAGGGGAGAGTGAAGCTTGAGCAGGTGTTCCAGGTAGAGCAGGAGCCGAGGCCAGGCGGGGAGGGCTGTGTGGTGGGAAGTGGAGCAGGGGGGACAAGGCTGGCACACGGCTGGAGTCCCCACTGGGAAGGACGGGGGCACTGTAGGTCAGCTCTCTTCTCTGCCTCCTGTGTGCTGTGTAACCATGGGCAAGCACCTCACAGATCCAAAGCTGTGAGCTCCTCATCTGTAGTGAGGGACTGGGCAGCTGGGCAGCTGGTGACTCCTGAAAAGCTCTTCAGCAGTTTGTGAGGTAACCTTAGCTCTGAGGACACAGCTCTGCCTACCAGAGCTGGAGGCCCGCTGCACCAGGTGCTGGGAGCCTTTTGCAAAAGATGGCTGTCAAGTCTCCACGGAGAACAGCACGCAGCCTGGGATCCCCAGGTGAACCTGCAGGCTTCATCCCACCCATCCTCGAGAGCCCGCTTCATGGCCTGTGACCAGTCCCCAGGGTGGCTGGTGGCTGGGAGGAACAGGGAGGTGGTTGGATGCATTGTTGGGGTAGGGTGGGTATCCTCAGTTTCACCTCATGGGGGGAAGTGCGAGTGTCATGGGGCCCCAGGAAAGGGGGTTTTATGCAGCCCACAGCATGGTGCCCGGCACAGATGTGAACCAGCACGTAGGTAACAGGCAAGGAACTCTGGAGCCAGGGTCAGGGTGATTTTATTCAGAGGACTTGGCAAGAGAACAGCATGACCAGGTCTGTGCTTTATTTTCTTAGTTATTTATTTCTGCACTTAAATGATCATTGTATGGTTATCAAAATGGATTCTGCAAAGCTGTATTTAAAGTGAAAAGAAGAATGTGCAGAGGAGAATTCTCTTCCTACCCCATTTTCTCTCTGTCCCCATTGGACAACAAAGGCGTTGGTTTCTTTATATTCCTTCAGAGAGGTTTCATACACAGAGGGGCAAGTGCTCAACAGACACACACACGCGCACACGCACGCGTCCCCACCCTTTTCCCTGTTTTTAGCACCCCGCACTGTCGCGCCCTTGTTTTTCCCTCTCACTCTGCCCTGGAGATCGTTCCATGGTAGTACAGGAGGGGCTTCCTCATTCTTTTTTTTTTTTTTTTTTTTTTTTTGACAGGCAGAGTGGACAGTGAGAGAGAGAGACAGAGAGAAAAGTCTTACTTTTGCCATTGGTTCACCCTCCAATGGCCGCCACGGCTGGCGCAGTGCGGCCAGCGCACCGCGCTGATCCGATGGCAGGAGCCAGGTACTTATCCTGGTCTCCCATGGGGTGCAGGGCCCAAGGACTTGAGCCATCCTCCACTGCACTCCCAGGCCACAGCAGAGAGCTGGCCTGGAAGAGGGGCAACCGGGACAGAATCCAGCGCCCCAACCGGGACTAGAACCCGGTGTGCTGGCGCCACTAGGTGGAGGATTAGCCTATTGAGCTGCGGCGCTGGCTCCTCATTCTTTTTAATGGGTGTATAGTATTCTTTTGCCTGAGAGTAGCATCATTTGTTAGTTGCTGACCTGTCCTCCCTTAGGGATGTCGATGTGCTTTCCTGCAAACACGCACAGGGACATTTCACATGTACCCAGCTGGGTTCTGTGCGAGATGCTGTGCACTTTGGTAGCTGCTTCCTAGTTGAACTTCATAGAAGTCTTCCAGTTTTAACTCCCCCTCCCCCAACAGTGTATGAATCAGTTTCATTATTTTTAGAAAATTCCCTTGGGGAGGTTATTAGGAGCATGGATTTTAGTGGAACAAGTTGGAAGTGAAGCGGTCAGTTAGGGAACCAGCCGAGCCTCATGTGGCTTTGGGGGCTGAGCTGGGACAGAGGCGAGTTGGTGATTCAGAAGATACGAGAAGGATTCTGCCAGATGGTGAGGTCATGTAGGCCTCAATTCTAAAAAAAAAAAAAAAAAAAAAAGTCTCATCTGGGTAAGCAATTTGTCATGTTCATAGTGGATGATGGAGGCAGTGACCCCCAGTCTCTAGCTGAGACCTGGGCTCCCCCACCCAGTGCCTGGACTGGGCAGATTCTGCCACTGCTGTTTTGTGTGCTCAGCTTGGCTGCCCTGCTGACCGTTGGGGACCATGTCCCTGGCTGACAAGATGAGGTGGGACGTGAGACCAGGGAGGGAAGAGAGTTGGGGTGTCCATAGGCCTGCCTGGAGTCAGAGACACACACTGTGTCTCCTTGGGGAGGCTAGAGGGCTCCAGCAGGGGAGAATTCTACAGTAGTGGCGTCAGGACCCCTTTGTTTCCAGTTGCTGTGTGATCCGGAGCAGGTGACCTCCTGTCTCTGAGTCTCCCTTTCTGGATCTGAGGACAGCAGGCTGATGGAGGGAGGGAGCGGCAGTGGTACATGTCGTCACTGTGCCCACAGACCAGGTCCTCTTCTCAGCCCCAGCAGGGGTGGGGTACCAGGGTCGTGCACATAGCCGTCTTCCTCTCCTCCCCGTCATTTGGTCCTGAAAATACCCTGATGGGCACTCTCTCGTAGACTCAAAAAGGAGTCACCATTTGCTTCAATGTAGAAAATATTTGTGTTTTTCTGCTTTTGCAGAAGCACACTGGTGTGTGTGTGTGTGTGTGTGTGTATATTTTTTTTTTTTTTTTGCCAGGCAGAACTAGTTAGAGAGAGAGAGAGAGAGACAGTGAGAGAGAGACAGAGAGAAAGGTCTTCCTTCCATTGGTTCATTCCCCTAATGGCCACTACAGCCAGTGCTGCGTGGATCCGAAGCCAGGAGCCAGGTGCTTCCTCCTGGTCTCCCATGCGGGTGCAGGGACCCAAGCACTTGGGCCATCCTCCACTGCCCTCCCGGGCCACAGCAGAGAGCTGGACTGGAAGAGGAGCAACTGGGAGTAGTACCCAGTGCCCCAACCAGGACTAGAACCCGGGTACCGGCGCCGCAGATGGAGGATTAGCCAAGTGAGCCACGGCGCCGGCCTATCTGTTTTTAGAAACGACTCTACCTCCCATTATAAAGGGCACGGTCTCGTTGGCTTCTGGCAGTGTCCCCTCATTGATGGCTCCTGCTGCTGTTTGGCTCTGGGTACCTTCCATGAAGGTGATGCTTTCAGCCACGCGCATACGTGCGTGCACAAACACATTCCGCTCAGGGGTTATGTAGCTGAGCTGTGAGTATCCTTGCCTTCCAGAAGGAACTAGAGCCTCCCAAACAGAATAGGAAGTGAGTAGATAGCACTCGCCTTGCACGGCATGGTCCTCAGTGAACCACAGTGTTGCGGGAAGACACTGTTCATCCCTCTTCCTCTTACTTTTTCTGTCTGTGTCTCCTCGTGCTTAGTGAGTGCCCATCTCAGCATTTGCAGACCAGCACAAAGCGGGAGCTTTTCTTGCGGGGACATTTCTTCCTGTGTCGTTGGAATGAAAGCGATAGGATTAGTGCTTCAGAGTCAGGCAAGCCTTCCCCCAATCTCAGCCTTGCTGCGCATGTCAGCTGCTCACCCTTGGGCGAGCTCTGCGTTTTGTGGGCTTCGCTTTCTGCTCTGTCTCTTGAGGCGGTTCTGAGGTGTCGGTGAGATCCTCGCGTGTAAGCACCTTGCACAGGTCGAAGCCAGGAGGTGTGGGGTCACCATTCCTTCCATGTTGCCCATTTCAGCACAATGTTTTGCCTGACCTGGGGCCTTAACACCCACTTCCCCTTTGTAACTGTGTGTTCTCTCCCCCAGGAGCCCAGATCATTGACCTGATGATGCTGGTCATCGACGTGACCAAGGGAATGCAGACCCAGTCAGCAGAGTGCCTGGTCATTGGCCAGATCGCCTGCCAAAAGTTGGTCGTGGTGCTCAACAAGATAGACCTCTTGGCAGAGGGGAAGAGACAGGCAGCGATTGACAAAATGACCAAGAAGATGCAGAAAACCCTAGAGAACACCAAGTAGGTTTGCTAATGGAGGGATGCTTGTGTAAGCTGAAGGCTCTGGGGCCTGGATGGGGCTGGCAGGTGTCTGCTTCCATCCCAGGGAGCCGACTCTCACCTGCTGCTTGCTCAGCATCAGACTTGCGTTAACACCAGGTAAAGGCTGAGGTGCTGTGTGAAAAGAAGCTGAAAAATGCAGGAGCATAAGGAAATGCAGTGATCTGCAGCTCATTTCTTAGGGTGAGAAGTTGAGGGTGGAGGGGAAATGTCTGCCGCAGAGTGGGTGGTGGCTGGAGGCCAGCTGGGGGAGTGCCACAGCACAGAGGGTCTCTGCAGGCTATGATTTTTGTCTGACGGAGTAGGAAGTCATTGACAAATTTTTGTGCCAGGCTGAGTGAGCTTTCCAATCAGGAGACCACTGGCTGCAGGTGGAAGGCTGGCTTGGCAGTCAAGGGCCCAGGAGATAGCAGGAAAATGGAGGAGGGGGAAGAGGAGGAGGGGGGAAAAGGGTAAGAAAGTGGGGGAGGAGGAGGAGATGGGCTGTGGTGGTTTCCCCGGAAGTGGAGGTGTGGCTGAGTTGAGGCCGTGCAGGAGGGAGGGCTGCCAGGAGAGATCTCTAACAGGAAAGTGCGTAGACCTTGCAAGCAGGCTGCTCTGATTCGTCGGGGAGCAGGAGGCTGAAGCGTAGAGGTGCTCCTGGGTGGGTGGGAGGAGTGGGAGGCAGGGGGCCTGTGGGACCAAAAGGCACCTGGCGCAGGAATGACTAATTCTGATGCAGTCAAGAAAATGGGAAAATGTGCTTGTTGAGCACACGGTGTTGGCAAACCTCATTGTTTTATCAATTTCTCTCTTCCTCTCTGGGCTGGTCCCTTTTGATCAATACTAAACAGCGGTCACTGGGAGACGGGGCTGCTTCCTCTTTGCTATGCAGCCTGAGACAATATCCTGCTCCTTCCGCCTCTCCTTCTCCTGCCTGTGGAGGGCAAGCGAGTGGAGAGTGTTTTTGTTTCCCTGTCATAAAGATTGATATGCCTTCCCATTTATGATTTCTTTTTTCAGATCCAACACCTGCAGCTCTCCCTCAGAATTCTCAAGTTGGTTAAATTAAAGCTCCAGCCCTGTGAATGGGCCAAATATGTCATAAAAGATTTCCTGGCACAGCCTTTTGTTAGCAAAATTCATCAATCCGATAAAATCGACACATTTAGATAAGTGTTGCATAAGAATTCAGACTTTGTTATTCCCAACGGAAGTGGATATGAGACTGTAAAAAGGAAGATAAAAAATTATATCTTCTTTTTAGTGAGTTATTTGATCTCCCTGCCGTTTTATTTACTTGTCAGGAAGGGGAGAACAGGTCTTTTGGGTCCTGCTTAAAAACCCAATTCAGTGTCAGTGTTATTCACCAAGCAGACTGGACCCCCTGGGGAGCTCTTAGGGTACTTGTGAGGGTAAATTCATAGTAACAATTTGGATTAATTAAATTGAAGGAAAATTCTCACTTGCATGTCTGAGTTGCTATTCCTGTTTTAATTTGTTGGTCGAAGGTCAAATTGGGGGCTTTCTCACACATCCAGAGGAAGCTGTGCCTTGGAGGGGCCCTGGCAGCCCCTACCCAGCTCGTCCAGCACCCAGAGGACTGGCAGAGAAGGAGAGGTTGTGGCTCACAAGGGCTGTGGTGTGTGGGCCTCTGGCAGGCTAGGCTGGCTTGCCTGGTAGAGAGCGTCAGCTTTGCTGGGTGGCAGAGAACTTCTTTAAATCATTGTAGGTGATCTTTTCACACAAGGAGCCCTTGGTGAGTAAATCCTGTGTCAGTGCTGGTCCAAATGCACAAAATTTCCTACCTAGAGAGGAAAAATTTATACTGATGGACCATGTACATCTTGACCCCTGAAAAGGGTTTAAAACATAAATTTCTTTATTCATCCAAAGAGTAGTTGAATGAAAATGTAGAAAACAGAGAAAAGTTTTTTCTTCTTCTTTATTTGAATGGGGTATTGACAGAGAAAGAGAGAGAGGTGGGGGCAGGGGTGAGGGGAAGGGGAAGAAATGTTCCATCTACTGATTCACTTCCCAAATGTATGTAGTAGCCAAGGCTGGGCCAGGCTGATGCCACTAGTGTTGACCTCCTTCCTGGTCTCCTACATGGGTGGCAGGAACTCAAGTGTTTGGGCCACCATCCATTGCCTCTTAGGTGCTCTTGAAGACAGCTGGAGTATCCAGGACTCAATCCAGACACTCTGATGTCGGATGTGAGGTATCTGTCCAAAGCACTGCTTTCAATTCCATTGAATATCTACTCCTACATACTGAGGGGTGGAATTGTTGGTTTGTAATGATACTTCTGTGTTTAACTTTTAAAGAATTGCCAGTCTGTTTTCCACAGTGGCTACACCACTTTAAATTCCCAGAAGCAGTACTTGAGGATTCCAGGTTCTCCATTCTCACCAACACTTGTTATTTTCCCACAGCCATTATAGTAGGTATAAAGTGGTATCTCATTGTGATTTTTGATTTGTATTTGCCTAATGCCTAGTGATGCTGAATCATCTTTCCATATGTTTATTGACCATTTGTTTGAAAAATTATTTATTCAGATCTTTTGCTCCTTTATTAATTGGTTTGCTTTTGTTATTGTTGAGTTGGAAGAATGGTTTATATATATATATATTTTAAAGATTTATTTATTTAAAAAGCAGAGTGAGAGAGAGAGAGAGAGTGTGTGTGTATAAGGGAGATCTTCTGTTCACTAGTTCATTCTCCAAATGGCTGCCACAGCCAGGTGTGGGCTAGGCTGAAGCCACGAGCCAGGAACTGTGTCCTGGTCTCCCACTTGGGTGGCAGAGAGTGGGCCATCTTTCACTGCCTCCCCAGGTGCGTTAGCAGGAAGCTGGATCAGAAGTGAAGTAGCCAGGACTTGAACTGCAGCTCTGGTATGGGATGCTGGCATTGGAAGCAGTTGCTTAACTCTTTGCCATGACGCCAGCCCCTCTTCGTATATTCTGAACATTAATGCTTTGACAGAGATGTGATTTGCAAATATTTTCTCCTATTCTGTAGGTTGTTTTTGTTTTGTTTTGTTTTGCTTTCTTGATAGTGTCCTTTGGTGAAAAAGCTCTTAATTTTGTTGAAATCTAATTTAGTTTTCTTTTGTTCCCTGTGCTTTAAGAGTTACATGCATGAAATCATTTTCAGATCCATTGTCAGAAAGATTTGCCCCAATGTTTTGTCTCAGAATTTTATAGTTTTAGTTCTTAAGTTTAGGTCTTTGATCCATTTTGAGTTAATTTTTGTGTATGGATAAGAATTCGATGTCATTCTTGTAAAACTTTTATTAATTTGAGATGCCGAGACAGGTATAGGCAGGCAGGCAGAACAAGAAATCTCGTATCCTCTTCTTCACTCACCAAATGCCTGCAATAGCATGGGCAGCTCAGTCCAAGGATGGAGCTAGGGACTCAGCCTGGGTCTCCTGTGTGGGTGGCAGGGACTCAGCTACTGGAATTAGGAACAGAGCCAGCACTCTGCTGTGGGATGTGAACATCGCAACTCTTAGGCCAAATGCCCACCCCACTCCGTTTTTGTGCATGTGGATATCTAGTTTTCCCAGCATTGGTTGATGAAAAAAATATATTGTTTCCCCTTTTAAGTTTGTAAAAAATTACTTAACCTTATGCCCACATGTGTGGGCTTATTCTAGGCTCTCTAGTCTATTTCACTGGTCTCTGTGTCATTATCCCCATGTCACAGTGTATTATGGCTGCAGCTTAGTAAATTTCAAAATTTGAAGTATTAGTCCTCCAGCTTTGTTCTTTTTCAAAATGTTCTGGCTGTTTGGGATCTCTTATAAGTCCATGTGAATTTGAGGATCTACCTTTCCATGTCTGTGAAAAGGCTTAGAATTTTGATAGGGATTATATTGAATTTGTAGATCTCTTTGGTTAGCTCTGATATCTTAACAGTATTTGCTCTTCCTGTCCATGAACATGGGATGTCTTTCTGTTTATTTATGTCTTTATTTTTTTAAAAGATTAATTTATTTACTTGCAAGTCAGAGTTACACAGAGAGAGGAGAGAGAGAGAGGTCTTCCATCTGCTGGTTCACCCCTCAACTGCTGGAGCCGTGCTGATCCAAAGCCAGGAGCCAGGAGCTTCTTTCAGTCTCCCACGTGGGTACAGGGGCCCAAGGACTTGGGCCATCTTCTACTGCTTTCCCAGGCCATTGCGGAGAGCTGGATTGGAAGTGGAGCAGCCAGGCCTTGAACCAGTGCTCATGTGAGATGCCAGCGCTTCAGGCCAGGGCATTAACCTGCTGCGCCGCAGCGCCAGCCCTGATTTGCATCTTTAATTTCTTTTAGCAATGTTTTATAGTTTTCAGTGTTTTGCTTCATTGTTCAGATGTAGCGTGAGTAGTTAATTCTTTGAGATGCTATTATAAATAGAACTGCTTTTTTTTTTTTTTAAAGATTTATTTATTTATTTGAAAGTCAGAGTTACACACAGAGAGAAGGAAAGACAGAGAGAGAGGTCTTCTATGTGCTGGTTCACTCCCCAATTGGCTGCAACAGCCAGAGCTGTGCTGATCTGAAGCTGGGAGTCAGGAGTTTCTTCCAGGTCTCCCATGTGAGTGCAGAGGCCCAAGGACTTGGGCAATAGCAGAGAGGTGGATCGGAATTAGAGCAGCCAGGTCTCCAGCTGGCACCCATATGGGATGCTGGCACTACAGGCAGTGGCTTTACACACTACACCACAGCGCCAGCCCAGGAACTGCTTTCTAAATTTCCTGTTTGGATTGTTCACTGCTGGCATAAGGAGACAAAGCTAATTTTTGGGTGTTGATCATGTCATCTGCAACTTGGCTAAATTTGAGCACCCCCATTTCTAACATACACCTGCATTCATAAGGTGCTTACATTTTTATTTTTATTTTTGTTTTTATTACTTAACATTTTATATAGTAGTTCCTCAGATAACATATCACTATGTTGTTAGCTTTAGGAATACTTAAGTTTTTCTTCTTACAGATACATAGCCAGGGGGCCAGCACTGTGGCATAGCAGGTAAAAGGCACTGCCTGCAGTGCTGGCATCCTATTGAGCTCTGATATGAGCCCTTGTGGCTATCTGGGGACTGAACCAGCAGATGAAAGACCCCTCTCTCTCTTTGCCTCTGCCTCTCTTTAACTCTGCCTTTCAAATAATTAAATCTTAAAAATAAATAAATAAATAAATACATAGCCCAGAGTGAACATCTTTGTGTATTCATTAACCTTTGTACTTTGTTTCTTTTCTTTTTTTTTTTTTTTAATATTTGTTTATTTACTCGAGAGGCAGAGTTACAGACAGAGGAAGAGATAGAGAAGTCTTCCATCTGCTGGTTCACCCCACAACGGCCAGAGTTGAGCCGATCCAAAGCCAGGAGCCAGGAGTTTTCTCCAGGTCTCCCACATGGGTGCAGGGGCCCAAGTGCTTGGGCCCTCTTCTACTGTTTTCCCAGGCCATCAGCAGGGAGCTGGATCCCATATGGGGTGCTGGAACCACAGGTGGATGCTTACCTACTACTCCAGAGCACCAGCCCCTTTCAGTTTCTTTTTTTTTTTCTTTCTTTTTTAAGATTTATTTTATTTATTTGAAAGACAGAGTTAGAGAGAGAGGTGGAGACAGAGAGAGAGGTTGTGGGGAGCAACTGGGAGCAACTCGGACTAGACTAAGTTACTGGAATTAAGACTTATTCTATGCATCTGCTTTCCCACAATATGGCGCTGAGAAGGGAAACAGCTTCTACACAGCTGCCTCCAGTTCAACCAATAAACTGTGGGACCTGCTCCTGATTGGAGCAGCGTACTCGGCGTGTGGGTAGCAGAGTTGGGATTGGTGGAAGAGGACTATAAAGGAGGAGAGAGACGGCATGTACCGTCTAACATCTAAGGGGAACATCTAAGGGGAACATCTATCTGAGGGAACACCTGTGCAGCCCCCGAGAGAGCCGGCCGGCGGTGTGCCGCTCCCCCGCGGAAGTGGGGAATGTGGCTAGGGGGAACCGCCCTTCCACGGAGGTGGAAGGGTCGGTAGCCAACCCGGGAAGAACCAGCAGCAAACCCGGGGAGGGCCGAGCAGACGAAAGAACAGCGCAGGGTCCTGTGTCGTTCCTCCACGAAGACGGGGAGCGACAAGAGGTCTTCCATCCGGTGGTTCGCTCCCCAGATGGCCACAGTGGCCGGAGCTTTGCCCATCTGAAGCCAGGAGCCAGGAGCTTCTTCTGGGTCTCCTACGTGGGTGCAGGGGCCCAAGGACTTGGGGCATCTTCCACTGCTTTCCCAGGCCATAGCAGAGAGCTGGATCGGAAGAGGAGTAGCTAGAAATAGAACCGGCACCCAAATGGGATGCCGGCACTTCAGGTCAGGGCTTTAACATGCTGCACCACAGCCTCTCCCCCCCCTCCCCTTTCAGTTTCTTAGCCCTAATGAGTTCCCAGCTTTGTGATTACTGGATTGAAGGGCACAGATGTTTGAAACATTTTGTTATACATTGCTGTGTTATTTCCCAAATGTGTTCTACCATTTTACACAGGTGTCAATAGCTAACATTAATTTATTATTATTTCAAAATATTGTATTTAGTATTGTTTTAAAATACATTTGAAACATGGTTGGCTAGAAATGATGTTTTACTGCTTTTTTAATATGAAGTTTTTAATTACTGATGAAATTGAGCATTTTTCCTTAAGTGTATTAAGCAGTTGTGCTTATATGTATGTGAGTTATGCTCATGTTTTTTGTCTGTTTGCCTCTTGTGATTTTAATGCTTTCTTCTTGATTTTCAAGCGTGTTTAATATTAAAAAAGATATTGCTGTTAACTCTTTGCCTATTACATTTGCTTCAAATAAGTCATCAGCATTTGTCTTTCCATTTTGGTTCTTTTTTTGACATGCAGACGTTTCTAATTTTTATGTAGTCAAACTCTTTGATTGTTTTCTTTGTGATTTCTTTATCTCTGAAAGCATTTAAAATTACTGTTGCATAAGCATTTATCAATGCTAACAGAAATAAAAATAGAAGATAAAAATGTACCCACAATCTTCCCAATGCATCAAATTAAAGTGTTTTTTCCGCAGGATCCCTGTCAGTCTTTCCCACCTGTACATAATTTGAGGGAGTTGTTATCACAACATTGACACTGTTCTGTGTTCTAGGCTTTTCTGTTTATTTCTCCACTAAATGTTATCATCTGACAGCATCCTTGATATATCTTTCCCCTAGACTCCTGCTGTGTTTCTCCTGCTCCATGAATACTTTTTATTTCTTTCTTTCTGTTTTAGCCCAGGCCCTCTGCTGAGAGCCCACCTGGGGCTCCACTGGTCCTGCTTCCCTGCCTGGTCTTGGGGTAAATGCCAGTCTCAAGGGATTTGTCTGCCTCTGTGCAGACTGTTTTTTTTTTTTTTTTTAAGATTTATTTATTTATTTTAAAGGCAGAGTTACAAAGAGGAAGTGGCAGAGAGAGAGAGAGAGAGAGAGAGAGAGAGGTCTTCAATCCACTGGTTCATTCCCCAAATGGCCACAACAGCTGGAGCTGGGCTGATCCAAAGCCAGGAGCCAGGATCTTCTTTAAAATCTCCCATGCAGGTGCAGGGGCCCAAGGATTTGGGCCATCTTCTACTGCTTTCCCAGGTCATAGCAGAGAGCTGGATTGGAGGGGGAGTAGCTGGGACTTGAACCAGCACCCGTGTGGGATGCTGGCACTCCAGGTGGTGGCTTTACTGGCTACGCCACAGCACTGGTCCCATCTTGTGCAAAGTTTTAAAGGCATGCATTCCATTGGTGCTAGCTGTGTGGTCTTGGGCAAGTCACTTAAGCTCTCTGAGTTGCTGTTTGTTCTCTGTGAAGGCTAATGTGCTTCGTGGTGAGGGAGTGTTTGATACGGAGCCTGGCATCACAGCTGTAATGTATGAGGTGCCCACTGTGTACTTGGCCCTGTGCTAGGGATTTCCCACACACAGCTCATTGACTAAGATCTTTACCAGAGGTAGGTTTTGCTTCTGGTTTGACTGCTGACTAAAATAAGACTTGTGAAATGTTGGCAATATAATTTCTGTATCAAACCCAAAACTGGTATTTTATTTGTTTGTATTTCTTTTATATGGGTGATACATTTCCATGTGTGTGTGTATGTATGATTATACACACATAAATATCTTATTTTTACTCCTCTGAGATTAATTTTTGAGTGCTGGCAAAGGTCAGCCTGCATGCACAGTCAGCACATCTGGGCCCAGCCCCCATGATGCTCTGCAGCTGCGAGGGAAGGAGGAGGCAGGAGGCAGGAGGCGCACTGGGTGTGCTCCAGGTTAGCTCCTGCCATGCCGCCTTAGCTGCAGAGCTGCTGTCTTGGGCTGGAGCCTTTTGTGCTCCCAGAACTCAACAACCAGGGACGTCTGGGCTCTCTTTTGGGGGGTTTCATGGGACCAGATCTGCCTTCTGCAGCCAGAAACCAGGGTGCCCCAGTGCGCAACACATTCAGGAAACCAGCAGGGCCAGCTTCTTCTCTTGAGCCTGGGAAAGGGCCAGACAGCTGGCCCAACGTGACTTTATGTTTTTTTATAATATGTTGCCCAAAAGGGTTTGGATAAAAATAATTGAATTTCCGAAAGCTTTATGGTTAATCGCTGGAATTCTCCGTGTAGGTTCTTACCCTCTCCATCCCTCTGGGCCTCAGACTCAGGGTGTGGAAGCAGCCAGTGCGCGTGGGCTGGGTCCTGGCTCAGGCTCTGCCGACAGCTCTTCCTCTCAGCCCTCGCCTCCTCCCACCAGAGAGGCCTGGACTCTGGGCTGCTGCAGCCCCGCCACTTTCTCCCGGCCCCCCCGCATCCTGGGCCAGTCTCCGGCTTCCCTGGAATGGCCACGTGAGCCCCACTCATTGGGTGCTGCGGTCATGGGAGTGCTTGGCCCAGGGCCCGGCACAGAGCAGGCCTCGGAGATGTGCCCACTCGGGTGCCTGCCAGTTCCCTGGCTTTTCCCTTGTGTTTCTCCTTTCCTGCCTCCCTTCCTTCTTGTTTCCATTCTTCCCTTCCATCTTCTCACTGTTTCTTTTTTAAGATTCTTTTCCCTTGCCTCTGCCCTCCCCGCACGTTCCTATCTCTGTCTGGCACCGCCTTCCTGAGGCAGCTCCTCTCTGCAAGGCAACAGGGCCTGTCTGAGCTGTCCTGGGATTGGTAGGCGAGCGAGTCTCAGGTCCCGTCAGGCATCGCTGTCCTGAATGGACGTCGCCTGGTCACACTCACCACTGGGGCCCCTGGTGGCTCCCGAGATTGCTTCAGTTGCTCTTTAGGGAACTCCAGGTTCTTTTCATCTTCAACAACAACAACAACAACAAAAAAGCTGATTTTCTTTGAGGGTTTGCTCCCACGAAGGCCAGGGCTGTGTGGTGAGGATCAGACAACCCAGTGGAGCTCCTCCCTGCCAGAGCTTGCTGTCTGGTTGAGCAGAAAAAAGAGTGGACGCTGAAGACAGGAACCTGAGCTGAAGTGGCTCTTCTGAGCAGTGTGGAGCTTCTGAGAAAGGAGGATCTAACCCATTCTGGAAGGGCAAGTGGTAACTAAGCAGGGGCGAAGGTCAGGCCAGGGCACCACCACCATGTGCTGGTGCAGGTGCTGGTGGCACCCCTGGTGCTCATGGCACCTTATGTACACTAACTCCTCTGGCCTGGGAGATGGCCTATAGCACAGGCCAGGCCATTAACTGGTAGACAAGGAAATGGAGGCTGAGTAAGGAGATCTCACTTCAGCCAGTTTAGATGGAAAACCAGTGCCTGGTTCCTGCCCCAGGCTGCCGGTTGCCTCGACAGCAGAGGGGCAGGAGGTGTGGCCGCAGTGTGACCTGAAGCTGGCACTGGGCCAGGCTGGAGATTTTTACCCATTATGCAGAGGTTGGGCTGAGTGAGTCACTGTGCAGGGGCTGGGGCACATCACAGAGGGCCTTGTGCACCAGCCCAGGGTCTGGGCTCCATCTTGGGCTGACCCCAGAGCCCCTGAGAGTAGGGAGGGGGAAGGCTCATGCCTCCAGATGGTGCTCCTGGAAGTTTCTCCCAGTACAGCTGGTGCCTGGTATAAGGATGCACACAGACTTTTAAGCGTAGTTGGTGCTGTGGCTCACTGGGTTAATCCTCCACCTGCGGCGTTGGCATCCCATATGGGCGCCGGTTCTAGTCCTGGTTGCTCCTCTTCTGGTCCGGCTCTCTGCTGTGGCCTGGGAAGGCAGTAGAGGATGGCTCGAGTGCTTGGGCCATGCACCCGCATGGGAGACCAGGAGGAAGCTACCTGGCTGCTGGCTTCAGATCGGAGTAGCTTTGGCCATTTGGGGAGTGAACCAACAGAAGGAAGACCTTTCTCTCTTTCTCTCTCTCACTGTCTATAACTCTACCTGTAAAACAACAACAACAACAACAACCAGTCTGGTGGCCAGGATGGTAAGGCTCTGCCCCACGTTGTAACTGGGTAAGAGTGCAATCAGTGGATGGCTGGAGCCATAAGATGAAGCAGTGACCCGCTGCGGTGACTTCTGAAAGATGCGGAACTCAGAGACCAGGGCACTGCCATCCGAGGTCAGATCCAGGAAGCAGCTTGGTGGCATACAGCCGGGTGGGACTAGACTGAGGCACAGACTTGGGAATTGTCCACAGTGGAGCTGTGGCTCAGGCTGTCAGGGCTCAGGGAGCTCCTGAGGGGGAGAGGCCGGGGGTCGTCAACCGAGGGAGTAAGGGTTTGGGGTTGTGGGTGAGGGGCTGTGGAGACGGCCGGATGGCTGGGATCTGAGTTAGATGTCACAGAGGGAAGCAAGTCTGAGGGAGGAGCTTGACTGCTGGGGAGCTGCTGGAACTTGGTTCTGTGCTGCAGTCCCCACCCCAGCACACAGGGTCCGTGCCTTGATCACTGCCCTGGCCCCCGGCCCGTCACAGAGTCGATAGCTCCATCCGTGCCCCAGACCCACACCCCACTGCTGCAGGCTTTGTCGATTGGTGTGCACTCTCCACCGAGCCTGGCACAGAGGAGTGCGTAGTAAGTACATGTCCCTGGCTTGAAAGGAAGCAGTCAGAGGTGATGTTGTAAGAAAATCAGACGTGTGCTGTAGTAAGCAGGTGCTGTGTTCGTTTTGAAATGTGAATAGAAAGAGAAATTAAGTGTCAAATGAAAGAGGCAGGCTGCTGTGAGGGTCACTTTCTCCCTACGGAGAAGAGAAGTCTGGGACCAATAAAAGGCAGCAGGCACCAGTGCGGAGAAGAGCCTGGAGGGGGCGTGTGAAGGTCGCCTAGGGGTGCCTTGGGTCAGAGGGGACTCCAGGAAGGGTCCTGTAGCTGTCCTGGTGGCCCTGGTGCAGGGCATTCCTTGTCGCACTCCTTCCAGTTCAGTTGCCTCCTCCAAGGCTGGCTTCCCCCTCTGCTTCCTTTGGGGCAGCACCGTTGGGGAATGAACCAACAGGCCCGGGGTCAGGTGTTACCCAGAGCGCAGGCCTCACACGCATGGCAGGCGATGTGCGTCTGGGTCTGGACTTAGCTGTGGCACAAGGGCAGTGAGCTGTGGGAGGAAGCTAATTCTTTTTCAGTCATCTTTCAGTCTTTTTGTTAAGTTCAGACGCGTGTCTCGAATTGGTGCATACATAGTGTCTTCAAGATTTCCCCAGCATTTTAACCAGGCTCAGTGGCTTCAGCAGGCAATTGTATCTAGCCAGAATTTATACCTCTGTTTTGTTTTCTTTTTCTTTCTTTCTCTTTCTCTCTCTCTCTCTCTCTCTCTTTTTTTTTTTTTTTTTTTTTTTTTTTTTGTAGCTACAGTAGAAGATTTCTTATCCCCTGAGATTGGATTTTGGTTATTCAAAAAAAGTGCCTTAAAACAGGGAATTGGGGCCGGTGCTATGGTGCAGTGGGTGAAAGCCATGGCCTGAAGCACCGGCATCCCATATGGGTGCCAGTTCTAGTCCCGGCTGCTGCTTTTCCAATTCCGCTCTCTGCTATGGCTTGGGAAAGCAGTAGAAGATGGCCCAAGTCCTTGGGTCCCTGCACCCATGTGGGAGACCAGGAGGAGGCTCCTGGCTCCTGGCTTAGGATCGGTGCAGCTCTGGCCGTTGCGGCCAACTGAAGAGTGAACCATCGGATGGCAGACCTCTCTCTGTCTCTCTGCCTCTCCTCTTTGTGTAACTCTGACTTTCAAATAAATAAATAAATCCTTAAAAAAAAAACCAAACCAGGGAATCATAAAAAAAAGTGACATTCATACCTTAACTGTGCTATTTTAACTTAAAACATCCGTATGCATATTTCTTTGAAAAACCAACTATGTGAGTTGGTACAGAGAAAATACCACATTTACACATTGCACCTCTCTCCGTCAGCTCCCCAGTATTGGTTGTCGGTCCAGGTTGGTCTGAGGCAGCTCAGCCAGTTGAGCAGTTTTGTGTCCTGAGTTAGGTCCATTTGCTCTTCTTTTTGTTTCTTTGAGATGGTTGTGGTTTCTACATCATTTATGTCTTCAACTTTTCAAAAATGATTACTTATAATCTATATATTTTCTTTAATTCACCTGAATTCTAGGAAGTCAACTACATTTTATATTTTTCCTTGTTTGGTTAGAATTTGAATTTTCAGAAGTTCTAGGGTTTGTTGATTTGCAATAATGAAAAGTTGTAGTTTGTGGTTCTGTAGTTGCTGCAGGCTGCCACTGTTAGCATCTGGCTCTTTTTTTATTTTTAAGACTTATTTATGGGGCAGTGTTGTGGTGTAGCAGGCTAAGCTGGCTCCTGAAGCCTCAGCATCCCATTTCTGCATGGGTTCATGTTGCAGCTGCTCCATTTCCAATCTATTTTCCTGCTAATGTGCCTTGGGAAAGCAGTAGAAGGTGGCCCAAGTACTTGGGCCTCTACCACTCACATGGGAGACCCAGATGGAGTTCCTTGCTCCTGACTGTGGCCTGGCCCAGCCCTGGATGTTGCGGTCATTTGGAGAGTGAACAAGTGGTTGGAAGATCTCTCTCTCCAACGTGGCTCTGAAGCTAAGAGGCAGGAATTCCATCTGGCTCTGCACACCTGAGACAGGGGTCCAAGTACCTGGGATATCTGCCACTGCTTTCCTACGCACATTAGCAGGGAGCTGGGTCAGTAATGGAGTAGTCGGGACTTGAACTGGAACCCATATGGGATGCCAGCATTGTAGGTGGTGGCTTAACTCCCGTAGTGCCACAATACTGGCCCCTGGCTGTTGTTCTCCTGTGTGCACCCTAGGCCACAATACTGGCCCCTGGCTGTTGTTCTACTGTGTGCACTCTTTCCTTTGTGTGCAGTTGTTTCTCCTGGCTAAGTCCTGCACTTTGACCATGTTGTAGCGATGTTTACCACAGTGACTTTCTGGAGAAAACCTCAGTAAATGACCACGCCCGTTGTGAGATTTTTCACTTTTTGTTGTCCTGGTGCCCTCCCCAGGGACTCCCTGACTCTGTTCCAGCGCTTGCTGGCAGACAAGCCGCCCAGCCTGTCTTTTCTTCCAGGATGAGCCCACTGGCTGGTACTCCAAGATGCCTTTCATCTCTGAACCACTGCCTAACGCACCGTCGGGTTCTTTAAGGTGAAGCAAGAATTGCAAAGCAGTGTGAGTGCAGAACTTTCCCATAACCTCTCCTCATGTCCTCTCTGGTTTTTGAATATACACCTAATTTAACACCACATTTTAAAGAGATCTTCCCTAACACATCTTTTCAGAGCACTCGGTTTAAGAAATAGCTGTTACCATGCTGTTGCTTCATGACACTGAGTTAAATTACGTTCTTATGGTAACACAGTAACTGGCATTACCAAGGTGAGGACATAACCAGAATGCCTGTTGTTCGGCTTCAGGGTCCACTGGTGGGGACAAAGATGTAGGAATACTGGCCTCTCGAGTGTGGCCTTAAGCCTCAGGCTGTCTCCTCAGTGTGGACATTCATTGTGCCAGGCACCATGCTCAGGTTTGGCACAGGGAATGGAGTTGGTTGGTCAAGGATGCCCTAGCAGTGGCAGGTGGGGGAGGGCTTCTACTCTGTCTTTTATTTGTGGCAGACGATTGGTTTTTCCAGTTAGATGGTGTTATAACAATGCCTTTTAGAAGAAATATATTTAAATAAGAACATGAATTCTTTTTTTTTTTTTTTTTTTTGACAGCTAGAGTTAGAGAGAGAGAGAGAGAAAAAGGTCTTCCTTCCGTTGGTTCACCCCCCAAATGGCCACCACAGCCAGAGCTACACCAATCCGAAGCCAGGAGCCAGGAGCTTCCTCCAGGTGTCCCACGTGGGTGCAGGTGCCCAAGCACTTGGGCCATCCTCCACTGCCTTCCCGGGCCACAGCAGAGAGCTGGACTGGGAAAGGAGCAACCAGGACTAGAACCCGGCGCTCTTTTGGGATGCCAGCCCCACAGGTGGAGGATTAACCCAGTGAACCATGGCGCCACCCCCCACCCCATTTTTTTTTTTAAGAACATGAATTCTTTTAAAGAAAAAACTAGAGCCAGCAGTAGCTCAGGTTGGGACCAGTGGCCTGAGCGCAGAGGAGCAGGGATACAGGGAGCAGGACAGCCACGATGCTCTTCTCCCCTCCCTGTGCCTGTGCCGAGGGCTGGGGATGGCTCTGGGCTCCATCTTCTGGTCTTCTGTGTAGGAAGACCAGAGGTGCCATCTGACAGTGGGGCAGGCATCCCTGGGTCCTGGGGAGTCCAGCATAGTAAGACTTTTGAGACCTGAGTACCAGACTCAAGGCTTCTCCTGGCTTCTGCCATCTGCTTCCCTTGTGACCCCATAGTAGTCACTCAGCCTTGCTGTTCCTCATCTCTAAAATGATGATGTAATCACCGACACATTGTGAGGATTACATAGGGTACTATGAACGCAAGAATCTCGCCAGGTGCCATGTGTACGGTGCGTGTGCCACTGTTATTTGCAAACAAATGAATGATTCTGAATCTGGGAATGATATGACAGTTCTTCCTATCTCATAGGGTTGTTAAAGATCTTGCAAATTTATGACTTAATTTGAAAGTGATAACAAACTGTCAGAATATTGGCTGCTGTAATTACAGTTATCATATAATTCTGTCACTGGTTTGAGAACTAAAACTACTAGAAGGCACGAGTTTTGTTAATGCATTTAGTCCTGGTGACAGGACTAACTGTATGTTCCCTGGTGTTCGGAGATCAGCCATGTTGCGAATCTTTTGTGGACTTGAGACGCACACCTGTCTGCCCAACCTACCTGGAGCGTCACTGTTGGACCTTCTCAGGGTGGAAGGGAACTCTGCTGGCTGTGTGAGCTGGCCGGGCTTCAGGACGCTCTTCTGTCAAATAGGGGCAGGAGGAGCAACAGTGTTGCCGGGCTGGGGATGAGGAAACGGCAGTGAAAGCCCCACAGGTCATTGCTGGAACTGTAGGTGCTCCGTGGAGGACCCTGTCCTTTGCTCACTCCTGCCGTGTTGAGCACTGGACTGCATACACGCAGAAAGGCCCGACTAGCAGGTTTTAGAGTTGAGAAGCTAAGGGCGGTGCTTGGTGGAGGAAGCAAAGTCCAGGAGTAGAAGGGGTACCGAAGGGGCCGGGGTTAGGGCACAAGTTAAGATGCCTGCGTCCCCCGTCGGAGTCCTTGGGTTTGATACCTGGCTGACTCCAGCATCTTGATAATGCAGACACTGGAAAGTGTCTAATGCAGTGGTGATAGCTTAAGTCATTGGGTTCCTGTCTCCCTGGATGGAGTTCCTGGTTCCCAGCTGTGGCCTTCGCTCAGCCCTGGTTGTTGTGGCCATTTTAGGAGTGAACCAGTGGAAGGAAGATCAGTCTCTCTCTCTCTCTCTCTCTTTCTCTCTCTCTGCCCATTAGCTTCTCACAATAAATGAATAAATTAAGAAATAATTTAAAAATAAGCGGTAAAGAAATGTCTCCTGGAAATGCATTTAATAAATAAATAGTAGTTGTCTAACATTAAATGGCTTATTGAGGAAATACAAATGAAAATAAAATATATTAAAAATAACCAAAAAAAGTGATTACCTGTTTTGGTATTATACAATGAAATAGTCATCTCAGATGTTCATGGTATTAAATCTTTCAATCTATGTTTTTTCCTCTTAATGAAGATGTAATTCACATACATAAAAGTCACCTTTTCAGTATGTAAAGATGTACCTGCTGAGGGCCGGCACTGTGGCATAGCAGGTTAAGCATCTGCCTGCGGTGCCGGCATCCCATTTGGGCAATGGTTCGAGTCCCGGGTGCTCTAGTTCTGATCCAGCTCGCTGCTGATGGCCTGGTAAAGCAGTAGAAGATTGCTTGGGCCCCTGCACCCAGATGGGAGACCCAGAAAAAGCTCCTGGCTCCTGGTTTCAGATCGGCCCAGTTCTGGCCATTAGGGCCAATTGGGGAGTGAACCAGTGGTTGCAAGACCTCTCTCTCTGTCTCTCCCTCTCTCTGTCTGTAACTCTGCCTCTGAAATAAATAAATAAAATCTTTAAAACAAAGTGCTTGCTGTCCCCAACATTTAATTTCAAAACATTTTCATTATCCCAACAGAAAACCCTGTGTCATCAACCCAGCACCTCTCCATTCTCCCTAGCAAACGGTCTGGGAGCTGCCATCTTCTTTCTGCCTCTGTGGGCTTACCAACCCTGCGTATTTCCTGTGGTGGAGTCACACACTGTGTGTACTTTGTGTCAGGCTTCTTTCCCTCGGCATGTTTTTGAGTTTCATCTGCACTTACACGTCTGCTTTTACTTCATTCCTTTTTATGACTGAATACTAGTCCGTTATGTGTATATACCACAGTCTGTGTATCTACTTATCAGTTGATGAACACTCGAACTGTTTCTGCTTTTTGTCTATCACAAATAGTGCTGCTATGAACATGCTTGGACATGTATTTGTTTAAGCACTGATTTCAGTTCTTTTGGGTGTATATCTAAGAGTGGAATTGCTAATCAAGTGGTGATTCTGCGTTCTTTATATTTGAAGCGTATTTCTTGCTGCATATAGGACTCTTGGGTACCAGACTTTGCCCCCTAGTTCTCAGCTCCTTGAGTATGTCAGCCTGCTGCCTTCTGGCTCCCAGTTTCTCCTGAGAAGCCAACTGTTGATCTTACTGTGGACCCCTGTACACTGATGAGTCGCTTCCCTCTTGGTGCTTCTAAGATCCTCCCCTTGTCCTTGCTTTTTACAGTTTATAATGTGTCGAAGTGTGGATCTGAGTTTATCCTACTGGGAATTTGGTGAGCTTCTTCTGGAAATACAGATTAATGTTTTTCATCAGATTTGAGAAGTTTTATTTCTTCAGACATCTTTTCTGTCTCTGTCGCTCCTTTCCTTCAGAAACTCCCATGAGGTATTTGTTTCTATGCTGAAGTGTCTCACGTGTCTCTGAGGCTGTGGTTTTTCTTTTTCTCCCTCTCTTTAAATATGTCACTCTTATTTTAAATTTGTTTTAAGTCTGTTCTGTCTTTTCTTCCTTTTCCTCAGACTGAATAATCTCATTTGACATCTTTCAAGCTTGTTCATTCTTTTTATCTTCCTGCTCAAATCTGCTGTTCAATTCCTCTGGTATTTTTCATTTCAGTTACTGTACTTTTCAAGTTTGGAATTTGCTTGTTTTTTTTTTTTTCTTTAAGACTAATTTATAACTTCATTTTTTCTTATTTAGTTTTTTTTTCTTAAAGATTTATTTACTTATTTGAAAGTCAGAGTTACACAGAGAGAGGAGAAACAGAGAGAGAGAGAGACAGAGACAGGTCCTCCATCCGCTGGTTCACTCTCCAGATGGCCACAATGGCCGGAGCTGCGCCGATCCAAAGCCAAGAGCCAGAAGCTTTTTTCAGGTCTCCCATGCAGATGCAGGGGCCCAAGGACTAGGGCCATCTTCTACTGCTTTTCCAGGCCATAGCAGAGAGCTGGATCAGAAGTGGAGCAGCTGGGACTTGAACCAGCATCCTTCTGAGATACCAGCTCTGTAGGCAGCAGCTTTACCCGCTAAGCCACAGCACCAGGCCCCTCCTTTAGGTTTTTTTTTTTTTTTGTCTTAGTTTCCTGTATATGTTTGAATATTCTTAGAATACTTGATTTAAAGTCCTTGCAAGAAAGTGTTCTCAGGAACAGTTTCTCTTGTCTTTTTCTTGTTGTGCATAGATCATGCTCTTGTTTGTTTGCATACATTGTAAATTTTAATTGAAAACTAAACGTCTAGAACAATATGAAGTGAGAATTCTGGAAATCAGATTTCTGTTCCCCGTAGTTTGTTATTAGAGTTATTGTATTGACTTTTCTGAACTAATTCTATGTATTCCTTGTCACATGTGACTGACCGTTGTGGTCTCTGTTCAGTTAGCTTAGTGGGCAGCTCATGACTAGACAGAGACTTCCCCAAATGCCTGCAATCATTCAGTCTCCCGTCTTTGCCAAGGAGCTCCATGCATGTTGGGCCATGCTTTCAATGCTTGGTCTGGCAGCTGCCAACTCTGCCTTAGCCTTCACCTCTTTGCTTGCACAGAGCCTCAAGGTCAGCCAGAGGTGGGAGTGTCTCAGGTTTTTCATGAGCATATGCAGAGCCTTGGGTATACTCACACCTCTGTGCCTGAGAGGGGTCCTTTTAGATTCCCAGAGCTTTTCCAAGTTCCCTGTGGAGATTTTGCTTCTAACTTTTTGTCAGCCTGACGTTTGCCTAAATGGTTACCTTCTGCCATAGGTAGCTGTGATGTTAAAAGATTGTGTATGATTATTTTCTACAAATACCCCCAGAGGAAAAAGCTGTTTGCACTGGGGAAGCTCCAAAGCAGGCCAAATAAAGCTGCCTTGCTGTTGGGGTCTGTATAGAATCAAGAGCCAGAATAATAATGGCAGTTCTCTGGGCCAGGGGCTGTGAAGGGGCCAAGACCCATGCTGCCCCCGTCAGTGCTTGACAGGCTACTGGATGTCTACGTGGTTGCGACAGTTGGTTTTCAAGGCTATCTCCAAGCTTTGGAGCGGTAGATGGAAATAGGGTACATTCACATGTCACAAGTCCCACTTGTTCTTACCAAGACTCAGCCAGAGTTACAGAGAGAGGGAGAGACAGAGAAATCTTTCATCTACTGGTTTACTCCCCCAGTGACCAAATCAGCTGGGACCGGGCCAGGACAAAGCCAGGGGCCTGACATTCCATCTGGATCTCCCACTTGAGTGGCTGGGACCCAAGTACTTGGGCTGTCCTCTGCTGCTTTCCCAGGTGCATTAGCTGGGCGTTGGCTTGGAAATGTAGCAGCCACAACTAGAATCAGCGCTCATAGGGGATGCTGGTGTTACATGTGGCAGCTTAATCCACTGCACCACAGTGCCAGCCCCTCAGCCATTTTGTCTTGAATCAACACTCCAAAGATTGCTCAAGCCTTTGCCTGATTTCCAGAATTTTGAAAAAGTTGATTGTGACAGTGTTTGCCAGTGTTCCTGTTTTTATGGAGGAGGGGTTTGAGGATGTTCTCACTCCACCGTTTTCGGTGATCTTCCTGTGTACGTTCAGCCTTAGATTTACACCTTGTAGAAGTATCCCAAAGCCAAAGCAACAAAAACCCTCGAAATATTAGTCGTGCCCACCGACATATTTACCACCATGCTATTTATAAGAGCAGAAGATTTGGAATGTTGTGAACAAGAGTCTGGAGGAGCAAGCATGTAAACCGTGCTTGCTCTTTTGTGCAGCTGTGACAATGAAGAGGTTACCCGTGACGGAGAGGTTGCAAGCTCTGGTTCGAGGCTCAGATGGGCTACGTGTGAGTTTGTTTCTGAGGTTTTATTACCAATGACTTGGAGCAAATTAATTCACTTCTCTAAGTCTCATTTTCTAATCTATTATAAGATGGTGACAAGTCCACAGTGGTTTTGTGAGGTTTAAGTAAAATCATCTCTGTTGAATATTGACTCAGCCCAGAGAGTTACTGTCTTTGATGTTGCTGTCACTCAACAGAAAATTCTGATGATATAGTGGTACATGTACAAACAGGATGGGAAATTACATGCGTTTGATAACCAAAATGTGAGAAAATTTCCCTTGGCGAAACATGGGGAAACCATGGTTAGAAGAAAAAAACATCACAATGATGGGATTGTGGGCTGTATATTTTCTTTCCCCCTTTTTTCTGACAGGGTTTGGTGCTTTGTGTTTTTGGTAGAACAGGTAGATTCACTTGAAGCGGGCAGGGCTTTTCTGGCAGGGTCCTGGCGGAGCACTCCCCCTCCCTGGTAGGCCCTGGGCTGCCGAGATGGGGCTCCTGAGGCTCCTGGTCCCTGCGTTGCCTGAGTCTCCAGGAGGCCGGGTGTTCATCATCTTCTTCAAGGGCTCTTGCATTCAGAGGCCCCGGGAGCCGCGGGGTCACTGCTGCCTCCTCAGGGAGGGTTCTGAAGCTGGAGTTAACACCTAGGAGGGCCCTTCTGAATTCTGATGGCCCACACAAGGCATGTCCCCCTGGGGCCCCTGTTGTCCTGTCTGCTGCGTTGAGGGAGGGACAGGAGATCTCTGGCCAGCTGCTCCAGGAATGCACCTCATGTCACGCTCACGGTCTCTAACGGAGCTGCTTGTTTTTCCATCTCAGGTTCCGAGGGGCACCCATTATACCTGTGGCCGCCAAGCCTGGGGGACCAGAGGCCCCTGAAACTGAAGCTCCACAGGGCATCTCAGAGCTCATTGAGGTACTGTTGGCTTGATCCCAGGTTGTCCTGCAGACCCTGTCCTGCTGAGCAGGCTCCCTATGTCCCTTCTGCTCTCAGAAAGACAGACTCTGACCCCTCCGGCCTCCACACAGCCTTCCCTCCAGCCCAGGGCCCTGCAGAGTACCTGTGCTTCATGGCCTCTTCTTCCCTCTTACGTGTTCCACTCAGGTGAAGCAGCACCTGCCCATCTGGAACCCTGGGCCACGTCATTTGTTCCACTCCTTCCAGTTGCATGAATCCCTTCAGTGTCTCCCTCTGAACCAGGCACCATGCGGCCGGGTGAAGGAGATGGTGCCAACAGCACGGGCAGCACAGCTCTGTCCCAAGAGATGGAGGCCTTCACCTTTTGGAGCCATGGGCCTGAGGCCCAGGCCATTCTCCACACTCAGTGGTAGTGGACAGAGGGAGGGAGCCCAGTTGTCCAGCAGGGTGCTCAGGGCAGCAGGTGAGGAGGGTCATGTGTGTGGTGGGAGGGTCCTAAGGCAGACAGTGCTGAGAGTAGGGCCTGCAGGGTTCCCCTGTGGCGCACGTGGAGCAGCTCGTGGGTGGCGTGGCGGAATGCCTTGACCTAGCATTGGCCCCTCCACTATTGCTGCCACCATAGCCAGGTGACATCATCTCTTTTGCCTCTTTCTGGCACTTGCCATGTGCAGTTGCTGTGAGGGCTAAATGATTGGTTAATATGCTCAAAACAGTACTACCCTGGTGCTTGACAAGACCATGCTGTTGAATTTTATGTACCATGCACTGTGCTCAGTGCTTCATATATATGACTATTAGCATTCACAACAACCTGGAAGGCTTAAGATCCCATGTTATGAAGGAGAAGTCTGAGATTCTGAGAGGCCAAGTTACTTGCCCATGGTCTCACAGCCGGGATTCAGACCCACCGTGGTCGTTGGGTTTGGCATTGGGGTCCCCCCATGCCTACAGAGCACAGATCAAGTTGGAGTGTGGGCACTCCCTCTGTCTCTGCGATTCGCACTGGGCTGATCCCGCTGACCTCACACAGAAACGCTTTCTGAGTGAGGCTTTGTTACTTTTCCATCCACTCTAGTGAGACTGGTCAGGGAGCCTGGGACAGTTGTTTTTGTTAAAGCAAAATCCACAAAAATGTGGCTATGAAGGATGTTTGTATATGCCTTTAAGAGGCTTCCACATAAGTCTCCCACCAAGCCTGGTTTGAATCTCTCGTCCTTTTCCAAAAGAATTATTGTCCCAAGACTTGGGCTTTGGAACATGCACTACCAAATACTTTTTTGACAGCCTGTTCCCTTATGAAATCAGAAAATAGCCTAAGAAAAGGAATAATACAGGCTTTATTTTCATTTGTTTATTGGTGATTAGCTGTGACAACATCTCCAAGCACATGGATGGCATGGGGAACGTGGGCTGCTGAGGGTGAAGTGTGGCGAGGGCCAGCAGAAATAGAGGAGCAGCAGGCAGGCCACGGGGGCCCACTCGCCTGGGGCAGTCCCTGGGCCGGGCCTGAAAGGCTCCGCTTCGCTCTGTGTAGCTGCTGTCCTGGGCTCCCCAGTCCCTGGACTGCCCGTGCCACACCCTGGTAGCTGCCCTGGGAGCAGCCCTGCTCCTCACCCCTCCCCGCATCCCCTTTGTGTTTGCTTCATTCACTTGTCATTCTCTCAGGCGCCATGCCAGCTGCTGGAGACACTTGCAAGTCCCCACTCCCCGTGGGGGGACAAATAAGCAAATGATCACAACAGTGTGTTAGCTGTGGTGACTGGGGGAGTAAAGCCCTTCCAAAGGTGAGGCCGAGCCTGCCGAGAGGCCAGGCCTGCCAGCGCTAGCGCCGAGGCGAGACGAGACGCGGGTGGCTCCCAGGGCTGGAGGATGAGGAACCTTAAACCCCAAGCCTGGGGAAGCGGTGAGGTCCGGGTGCTCCCTAGCAGCTGTCTCTACAGAGACCACGAGGTCATCCTGACGAGAGGCTGGAGCAGGCTTCTCCACGGGCCCTTTTCCTCAGTAGCTTACAGTGCAGTCTGGGAGTTGGCCATCTGAACTTGCAGCCCGGCTGGCCAGGACGCGGGTCTTTCAGCTCTGTCTTGCCTTGTTAGCCTCCCTGAGCACTGGCCAGCCTCGCCCTTGCACTCCCCTGCCCTGCCCCATCTGCCCTTGTATGACAGGCTGTGGCAGCAGCGTCTCTTTTCTAGCTCCTGACATCCCAGATTTCCATTCCATCAAGAGACCCCTCGGGGCCGTTCCTCATGTCCGTGGACCACTGCTTCTCCATCAAAGGCCAAGGCACTGTGATGACGGGGACCATCCTCTCAGGCTCCATCAGCCTCGGCGACAGTGTGGAGATTCCTGCCCTCAAGGTCAGTCTCACTTGTCCTTCCTTTTGGCCTCCCTGTCTAGCAGCAGGAGGGGTCCCTGTGCTGCACAGCTGCTAAGCCCGCCGGGCCTGCCTCATGTTCCTCCTGCTGCCCGGGCTGGCCCAGCCGCTGCCCTGGCCAGCCTCTCTCCGGGCTGCCCTACCTGCCCAGCTCTATGTTGCCCTCCCCTTACATTCTAGAGCTGCTGTTCTCCCAGTCCTCAGGGCAGCACCTGCTTCTTGGTGCCCATGATGGCCCGGGATGAGGGGCTCCCTGGTAGTTGTTCTTTGTAAATATAGAAAATGTGGACGCTGAAGGTCAGGTGGGCATGAGATCACACGGTCAGCAAGTGAGGGCCACAGACCCTGCCTTTCTCCGAGCCTTTACTGCCTCAGGACAGCAAAGATGTGTGGGGCTGTTTCTAGGGACCTTTGTCTTAGCCCCAATGATCCAAGAGTTTTAAATTGAGCACAATCTGAATCTTGTGGTGCTCAGAGCCATGATCTGGTAGAAATCCGGGCTGGTTTCATGCTTGTGGTGGCCACTGGCAGGTGCTGTATTACCCCCTGAAGACCTGGAGTCCCCCCGTGTCTCCCACCTGCTGATACTATGGCCTGGCTCTGACTCCAGAGCTGCCCAGTGGCCTTGACATTCCCTTTGTTCAGAGGGCGTTTCTTAGAGTTCTACTTTCCTGGACAAGACAACCTTACATCCTCCAGGACTGCTGTTTCCTCACAGCGGGATTAATGGTGAGAAGCAAGGGCTGGTGAGAACCAGCTGACGGCCTTCCAGGGATGCTGGGGCCAAGGCCATTCTCTGGTCCTCAGAGGCGTCCAGGGTGCAGGGAAGCAGAGGCGCCCTCTCAGCCCTGTGGCTTCAGCTGGCTGCAGGAGAGGCTTGGATGCACTCCAGCTCTGGGTGAATGGATTCCGTTTGCATGCTTATTGGGAGCGACTTCCTGGAGTGCTGTGCCCAGGCTGGTTTTGAAGCTGTCTGGCTCACCAGTGGTACCAGGGTTCTCTGAGGACCAGTGTACTTATACACGTGTGTAGATAACGTGTATTTTAAGGAATTGGCTCACGTGAGAGTAAAGCCTGGTGAGTCCCAAGTCTAGGCGGCTACGGGAGAGTGCGGCTCAAAGGCCGCCTGCTGGCTCACTCAGTCTCTCTGTTCTCCTCGGGCCTCCCACTGATCCCATGAGACCCACCGTAGTGTGGAGCAGTCTGCAAACAGGAGTCTCAGCCAAATACACTCTCACAGAAATCCCCAGAATAGTGTTTGGCATGTATCTAGCCATCACAGTGCAGCCAAATTGACACATAAAAAGCCCCTTGTCACCAGGTGAAAGAACCACGGTAGTGACTGCTGCCCCAAGTGAAGGGAGAGAAGGGGTGCTCTGGCATCCATGCCTCGTGTGCTGCACCTGGCAGCATGGTGGGACTTAGGGGAGGGGAGTTGCATGGGGGCAGGAATGTGCAGCGCACCCGCAGGGGAAGGAAATCCAGGGCTACATTTTTTTTAAAAGATTTATTTAATTATTTGAAAGCCAGAGTTACACAGAGAGATAGAGAGGCAGAGAGAGGGAGAGAGAGAGAGAGAGATGGCTGTAACGGCTGGAGCTGTGCTGATCCGAAGCCAGGAGCCAGGAGCTTCTTCTGGGTCTCCCATGTAGGTGCAGGGGCCCAAGGACTTGGGCCATCTTGTACTGCTTTCCCAGGCTATAGCAGAGAGCTGGATCAGAAGTAGAGTATCCGGGACTTGAACCAGCACCCATATGGGATGCTGGCATTGCAGACGGCAGCTTTACCCAGTATGCCTCAGCGCCGGCCCACCCCAGGTTACCACACTTTTTGTGGTGGTGTGACTGTTACTTCTTCCTAGGACTCGAGGTTTCAGGGGAGATTGGCTCTGGCCAGGTCCCAGAGCTCCTTGCATTTGGATATGGGAGTCAGACAAGGCCCTGGCCTTCCCTGAGTGTTACGGCCTCCCCTGGACACAGTGGACAATGCTTTCTCTTCTACCTGCTCTTGTAGAGCCTCCTCTGAAAACCCCTAGTTCCAGTGACAGACCACTTACCTCAAATCCACTTTAACCTGGGCACTAAGAGACCCGACCTTAGAAAACAAAGCCTAAAACTGTGAGAGTAAACGCAATGATATATAACAAACTTGAGAATATAATTCTTAGCTGGAGTAGCAAATGTATCAACACGAAATTTCTTCCCAGTCCCTGTGCTCCCGAGGCCTCCCTTCCGCCCTGGGAAAAGACATTTGCAGCTAGGGCAGAGATGAGCTGGGAGCAGGAGAGGTGTCGGGAGAAGGCTCTGTCAGGGGAGACTGAGAATTTGGGGTCTGAGGCTTTGAGGGAGGAAAAAGTGTTGCTATCAGGGCCAGTGGCTGTGCCGCTTGGCCCAAGGACCTGCAGAGGGGTGAGGCAGAGTGTCAGCCACGGTCAGCAGGCAGGGCTGTTTAAGTGGGTGCGGATTCTGAGGTCTTTGACCACCCTTTCCATCCTTGTAAAGGTGGAACTTGCCTGTTAGGAACCCAGTTCCTAATCATGGCAGGTACGTGGCAGATACAAATTTTATTCTTTGTCCATTGAGAAAAACACAGAGCCATTAAAATCAAAGCAAAATGGAGTTTTGTTTGGGAATAGCGTTACAGTGGGAGCCACAGAGCATTGCCTTGGAAACACATGCCATAGGAAACTCTGGGTCTGCTTATAGAGGTTGCAGAAGGGGACGCTTTCAAAGGCAAAGATGAAAATCAGGTCAGATATTTTGAAACAGTATCTTTAATACCGAGGTAGCCGTCAGTCTGAGGTTGAACTGGCAGTTGCTGGGCAGATGTCCTGCAGAAGTGGCCCCTGTGTAAGGTTGTGGTTCTGGCGGAGCTTTGTGGGGTTACTTTCAGTCAGCCATGTGTAAGAACCCTGCTTTCATCACATCCCTGCTTTATTTGTTTATCTTTGCCAGGGTTGTCACAGTGACTCCATTTTGATCCTGTACCTTTCTTCCCCGGCCTACTTTTCAGCCCTCTTGTTATCTACTATCTAATTCTCAAATTTATTTTTTTTTAATGTATGTATTTGAAAGACAAAGAAAGAGAGGGAGAGGGAGAGAGAGAGAGAGACCTTCTATCTGCTAGTTTACTCACCAAATGGGTGCAGTAGCAAGTGCTGGATCGGACCCGAGCCAGGAGCCAGGAGCTGCATCCTGGTCTCCCACATGAGTGTGGGGGCCGAGTACTTGGGCTGTCATTTGCTGCCTCCCAGGTGCATTAGCAGTGAGCTGAATTGGAAACAGAGTAGCGAGGACTTGAGCCAGCCCTCCAGTGTGGGAGGCCAACTTCACAAGTGGTAGTTTAACCCACTGTGTCACAGAACCTACCCCTGACTTTCTGATTTATTAGCAGGAAAAGCAGAACTTGTGAGCAGAAATTCACTTAGCCTTGGATATTTGGCTGGAGAGGTTTCCAGGCCAAGTGTGGAAAATGTGACTTTGTTTCTCCTTTGCTGCTCGCAGTAAATGTGAGGGAAAGGATGGATGGAGGAAGGGATGCTAGTGGGGAGGAGCCAGCACTTGATGATGGTTTGTGGAGGGGTGCGGGGAGCGGGGGCCGTTCTGGCTCCCTCCAGGTTGGGAAGGATGCTAAGTTAGGAAGCTGACTGTTGAGAAGGCGAGCTCTGGGCGAGTGCCGAGGGCGAGACTGGACACCGTTTCGTTGGGGAAGTCAGGTATGTGGTCGATGGACCCAATCTCGCATTTCAGCAGAGGCGAGCAGTGGAGAGGGACTGACTTAGTCTCTTGTTCTTGAAATATCTGAGAATAGCAAGGTTTTTGATAATATTATGGCAGCAAAAACCCTAGACTAAAAGGGATAGAGAGACTCAAAACGATGAGAAAAAAAAAAAAAAGAAAAGAAAAAAGCTGTTGGACTTGTAGGATTCTGCAGTCAGGTGGTGAGCTAATGGAACTACTCAGACACAAGCTCGTGACACCCTTCCAAAACAAGGAGAGAATGGAACCAGGGCAGAGCTGTGGACACAGGAGCAGAGGCCAGAGAAGCGGCCCAGAGGGCGAGGATCAGGCTACGGAAGGTCATCCTCAGGTCTTGAAACCTAATGGAATTTGCCCTGCTGGGTTTCAGACTTGCTCCGCACCAGTGGCCCCTGCGTTCCTTCCATGTCTGCTTGTTAGGATGGACTGTCTGTCCTATGCCTGCCTCACCACTGCATTACAGAGCAGGTCAATTGATGGAGAAGCGGTTTGCCCCAGGATGGGTCATACCCAGCATCACCCATTCTGATTAGGTGACGTAGAGGATGAGGCTCATGGCTTTGTGAGCTCGTGATATGTATTTAGATGAGATTTGGGGCTTAGAATTAATGATTTAATGGGGTGATGTTTGGTGGAATGTTGGGATGGGATGACTATATTTTGCACGTGGGATGGACATGAAGTTTTGGAGATCAGAGAGTGGACTGTACAGTGTTGAACTGTGACCTCCACTACCTCAGCTTATGACCTTTGTGGAATAAGGGCCTTGGCAGGTGTGATGACTGTGAAGATCTCATGACAAGGCCTCTTGATGTGGGAAGGCCATTACATCCAATAACAAGTGTTCTCAAAAGAGACTGACAAGCAGATGGCACCAAGGTTCACAGGAAAGTGGTACATGTGGAGTCCAGGATGGAGCTGTGCAGCCTCGCCCAGGAGCACCGGGGGTGATGGCACACACACGAGGCCAGGAGAGAGGCGTGGAACAGATTCTCCTCCAGGGCCTCCCGGGGAACCAGCCCTGCTCCAGGTTGCTGGGCTTCCAGAAGTCTTCTGCTGTAAGCTGCCAGGTTTGTGGCCCATGGAGTAGCAGCCCAAGAAGCCAATATGGAGATTTTGTTTGTTTGTTTTTATTTATTTGTCTGAAAGACAGAATTAGAGAGAGAGGCAGGGAGAAAGAGAGAGATATCACCCATCCTCTGGTTCATTCCCCACATGCCTACAACAGGCAGCATTGGGCCAGGTCAGAACCAGGAGCCAGAAACTTCATGCAGGTTTCCCATGTGGGTGCAGGGACCCAAGCACTTGGGCCATCTTCCACACAAATCAAGCCATAGAACATTGTTCCAGAAGATTCTCGATTAGTACTCTATCTCCAGGGATAACAATCCTGATTTCTATTACCTCCTAATTTATTTGTAACCTCTTAATTGATTATTATTTAAGATCTGAGTTAAGATTTTAGTCAAGTATATTGATTGTTGCGTTTTATTCCTTTCACCTTTTAATTCTTGTGTTGAAGACTTCAGCCCCCCCAAAAAGGGTATTTGCTGTTATACTTCCCTAATTTCTATTATCAGTCTCTGCATAAATTTACCCACAGTGCTTTCCCAGGCTTGTTAGCGGGGAGCTGGATAGGAAGCGCAACAGCTGGAACTGGAACCAGTGTCCATACAAATGCTAGCACCCTAGGCAGTGACTTAACCCGCTACGCCTCAGTGCTGGCCCCACCAGTATGGAGTTCCCATGAAAAGGGCTGGATTCCAGAACCTGCTTGAGTCCTCTGTGGCCTGAAGCAAGTCTCGTAGCCCCACTGGCTTTGATTTTCTTACAGGAGGGGCCTGAACATTAGCATCCAACCATGGCCAGCTCTGCTCTTTCCTTTCTTTCCTGTTATTCTTACCCAGCAGGTGAGGGAACCTGGGCTCAGGGCGACAAGCAGCCAGACAGCAGAGTCGGGATTCGAAGTCAGGCGTCCAGCTCCAAAGGCGGGGCCGTGTCCACTGCACCCTGCTGCCTCAGAACCCCCTGCAAGGAGGGGTCTCAGCAGTGTTTCCTTCCCTCTTCCCCAGCCGTTTTCGGAAGAGCCCGAGGTACAGAACTCCTGACCTCCTCTCGCCCCTGCTCTCCGCTAGCCATGATTGGTGGCTGGTGCCTATCGGGCACTGGGACATTGCAGGCCCTGGCCCTCTTCCCAAACACGGTGACATCCCTGTCAGATTGCACTAATAGACTTGGACACGTGTGACCGCTTGAACTCCCTCTGCGTCAGGGCATAGCCATTCCAAATAAACAGTCACATTCCCCTCCCAGCCCGGCTGGCCTGCCTGAGCCTGCCATGCCCTGGCCCCTGTTTCTCCTGCCCACGTCCATTCCCAGCTGGGGCCGATTAGCTGAGAGAGGAAATGTTGGGGAGCAGGGAATAAAAGAGGGAAAAACCATTCAGATCCCAGAATGGCTTCACCGCTAAGTGCCCTGAGACCCGCCAGCTCTGGGCTCAGGCTCTTTGGCTCTCTCGATCTTTGGTCTGGGAAGTCCCATCATAAGGTTTGACCATGGGCTTTCAGGCTGGCAGTGTTCCTAGGGCTGCTTGGCTGTAAGGGCTGTGATAGCGGAAACTGTCAAAGTCACGGTCTGCAGAGAAAGACAGCAGGGCCAGGAATTCAAGGGACCCAAGTCGGGCATTTGTGAGCTCTGTGGGCACTGGCAAGTCACTCAGCCTGTCTGTGCCTAACTAATTCAGCACAAATGTAGAACAGCCCCCGTGTGCTTGGCTTGGGGGTGGGGGGCTCTGGAAGGCAGGAGTGGTGTGAGCGAGGGAGGGTGCACGTCCAACCCCCAACACCTGGGAGATATGCAATGAGTCTTAGCTGGTCCCTTACCATCTTTATTGTTGCCGTTCAGGATTATTCATGTGCAATTCTTGTGGACTGCAGAAGTAGGAAATGGAAGGGACTTCCTGTGTTTAAGGAAACAGCTCATTCCAGGGCTGCCACGTGAGTTACTGAAATGGAAATACACCCTGCAGCCCCTGAGTGCCACCGTGACTTCAGTCAATATCCAGTTGCGAAGACAATGACGTCTTTCATAGATGTATGTGGATACTTAATTGATTACAACATTTAGAGAAATGTTCAGAATTTATTAGCATATACCTCCAAATTGAGTTTATATTCAGATTTACTTTCTTCTGTATCAAAAATGCCCAGGAAAGGAAAAAAGAATATCCTAAGACTACTGAGTGTTGTTGATTTTCCCACTGCCTCTGCTCCTGGAAGCTGATCATGAGAGGGAGATAAGCTTGTGCCATCTGGAAAGAGTCCAGCAGCGGAGCCTCTTCCAGACCTGCGCTTCCTCCCGCTCTGGAACCCTCCTTGGCTGCCCTTCCCAGAGGCATGCTGAGTGGTCTCACCCACAGCTTGTCCCGCACCTGCAGCATGCTCTTTCCCTGCGCATTTCTTTGCACCTTCCGGACTCTGCACAGGTCTCCCTGCCTGTCAGAGAGGGCTGCTCGCTCGATTCTGTGCTCACCCTGGCTGCCACAGGCACACTGGCCTGCTGCCGCGTCTCCCACCTGGCCATCTGTGTGTTGTCGCTATGCATCTTGGGGCTTTGCCCAGGGTGGGCCCCAGACAATATTTGATGAGTAGAATAGAAGGAAGCTAATGAAGCAAATAAACAACTTGCTGTTTAGAAGGATTTAGACTGGAAATGGGTGTGTGACGTTGGAGGGCTGTGTTGGGAGCAGTTGCCCACCTTGAGCCCTGCTACAGAAACCCAGTGCTGGGTGTTTTACTCTGTCCTGCTGAGGCCTGTCCCCTTTTGGGGGTTGTGTCTGTGTCACCAGTGAGCAGTAGTGGAGGTGTACTATCTGTCACAGTGCAGCCTTGTTCTGGGAGTAGTGATTGTAAATCAAGTGCCAGGGCTCCAGAGCTGGCTTCCAAGCTACCCATGGAATTCAGCTCTCTGAGTTCCTCTTCTTCTGTGAGTTTTTCTTTTCATTGAAAATGTAGAGTGACCTTCAGCCTTAACTCTTTCCAGTTTTAAGACACCTGCAGGAAAGCAGGATTTTTGTGATTTTAGTGTTTTTATGGTTCTTGGGCCTGTGCCAGTAGAAACTCAGGGGAGTCTGTTCTTGGTGCCTGATGCCCAGGCTTGGGTGGAGCCCACAGAGCTGAGGGGAAGAAAGGAGTTGGGGAAGGCAGTGGAGAAAGTCAGGGATATTTGGGGAGTCGTGGTGTGGCCCTTGGAGCAGATCAGCCCTCCCTTGGCTGCTGGTTTCAGGAGGGGCACCTCACGCCAGGCCCTTCTACTCCAAGCCCCGTGGCCACTGCTTGGGGTCAGGCGTCTCAGGTCCCCACAAGGATCACTGCCCCAGCACCCTGCTCCTGTCCCTGCCTGCAGTGTCTACCTGAGTCCAGCCTGCCCAGTCCAGCTGACAGACAGCCTTGTAGACCTGGTTGCATCGCTGCAGCCGTCCTGTGCATTTGTGTGCGGATCCTCATTGTCCCCAGAATAAAGTCAAGAGTGCTTTGCATGGTGCAGAAGCAGGTCCTGAGCTCTTCTTTGTTACCTGTCCCAGAGCCCCACAAGAGCACCTGCTGCTCTCAGTGTGTCAGGCAGGACTCTGGTTGCAAGCGACAGAAACCCAACTCAAACAGGAGGCCGGAGGCTCAGGGGTGTCATCTCCACAGAAACTGTGCCCTGTTTTGTGTCTTCACTGTCCACGGCAGTCCCCACAGCTCTGGCGTTCTGTTTTCTCCACTTCAACTCCAAGAGGTAGTCGGCACTCCTCATGGTTAACTCCAAACATCACTGTGTCCCCAAAGATGGATGCAGTCAATGGGAACACCTCCCTAGCAGTGACTGGTCACCCAGGTCTGGCAGCGAAGTGTGAAGGGAAGTCCCCTGCAGGTTTGCAGGAAGGTTTTCCTGCTTCTAGGGGCTTAACGCAGGAAGAGACAACGTTTGTCCTCCGCTGGACACCGCTGAGGAAGGATCTCGTGCCTGGATGCGGGGTGGTGGCAGCAGTGGCGGTGGTGAGCGGCCATCTGTTGCCAGAGCAGGAGGAGGTGAGAGAACAGTGGCACAGAGAAGAACCCGAGCAACAAGGGCCACTGCAGGATCTGCCGCAGCTCAGATCTTTGTGTTTGAGGAGCGACTCTTTCTGTAGCATCTCTGTCAGGGCCACTGCTACCTGCAGCCAGGGCATCCTACACAATACAAGTGAAAGGCTTCTCTCCCACTTACGTGAACTCAGTGCAGGGGTGGGATCTCCTTGACCTGGCTCACCAGGAGCTGCTGTTGGCCAGGCTGTGTTACACATCCACCCCTGGAGCTGGTGGACTGGGCATGGGAGTCTGGGTGCCGTCACCACAAGATGCAGAGATGTGGGGCAGGCAAGCAGGAAGGGTGTGCACTTGCGTTCTGCCCTCGAGTGCCCGTGCCTGCATAGCTCAGGTCCTGCACACAGACGGGCTGAAGTGGAGTCCCTGTGCATCGCTTGCTCGCTGGGGCAGTCTCTCCTTAGTTTCTTCCTGGGGTAGCCATGAGGATTTGGCGAGCCCCACAGAGTGTGCGGGCAGTAGGGGCTGCCTGTGTGGCTGCCTTGCCTTCATCGTCGTCACTTCCAGCTCTGCGTCTCTGTCCTTTCCCCACTGAGTGTGCCTTTCTACTTGGCCAGTGGAGTGCAGCAGCTGGGGGATGGAGTGGCTGCGTCTTGCATGCCCTGCACACCCGGACCCCTGTGGCTCTGCAGACCCTTGCCTCTGTCTTGCCCTTTTTCTGGCTTGAGGATGTGAGTCACATCTGCAGCCAAGGTGTAATATCCTGTTGTCTCCCTAACCGGCACCGCGGAGGAAGGACAGTCGACAGGTGAGGATGGAAGATTGATTTCAGAGGAGGCAGGCGCTCGGGAAGGCTTCTCCCCGTAGGTGCTGCTGTCAGAGATCGTGTTCAGTGTGCTGAAGACCTAGCAGATCGCAGGATGCTGCCTCTGCACAGATCGTCCTGTGGAATTCCTTGTTCTCACCCCTGGAGCCCAAGCTAGTGTCACGCCCTTTTGTATCAGTCCCCTGGGAGCCTGCTGCCGCTGGACGTGCCTGGTGCCAGCTCATGCTTCCAGAAGACCTGCTTCCCTTAGTTCTTGCCGTGTGGGTCCCCGTTTGTTTCCAAGGCTGGCTTTCTATGCTGCTGTGTGCAGCTACAGAGATGGCAGTGACACCAGGACACATGTGGAACCTGCACGGCCTGAGTGCTCAGACGCAGGTGGGCAAGTGAAGAGGCATGGGCAGCCTTGAGGGCTCTCGTTCTCTCTTAGCTTAATGTTCTATGCCTTCTAGAGGCAAGGAATTCTGAACTGGAGCAAGGGATTGGCATGGCCTGGGGACAGAGCCCAGGAGTGGGTAATGGCTGAGAATTTTTGTTTGAAATTGTTTATTGTGCCTACTTTGTGCAGATCCTGTTCTGTGACCCATGTATGTCGTCACTCTGGGCTTTCAGCAACTCTTTGAGAGGGTGCTTTGTCCCGTTTCACAGGGGGATGAAACTGAGACCCGAGCTAATTAGTGAAGGACCCTGAACTCCGTGTGAGGCAGCAGGAGTCTGAGGTGTGAGCAAACCGCTGGGCCCCCAGGGCCTGCCCCTCACATGGCATGAAGCTGCTGTGGGCGTTCAGGTCCCCTGAGACATGAAGCCACAGGAGCTGGTTTTAGAGCTGCTGCTTCGTTCTGCTCTGTCCTTCATGGCTTCACAGAGTGTCATTAAGAGGCTGGCCGGTCATGATGCTCCGGGGGCGCCTGTGGCTGGCTGTCCTGGGCTGACAGAGGCCTGTACCTGTGACAGTGGTCCAGGCGCAGGACGTCAGCCTTTCACACAGCCCTCCCTCTGCAGGGGTGGTCCTGGATGGCCCAGACAGGGTCAGAGTGTGGGAGACATGGTGACTGCACTCTGTGTCTTCAGGGGGACGGAAGCAGTGCAGCCCCCACTGCAGAAGCGAGCCTCTGCCAGCTCAGACTTGTGATCAAGCCTTGTGCCCCACCCTGTGTGGGCTGCAGGAGTCCCCCCTTGGTCCAAGTTCACTGCAGCACCTCCATCCATTTTATGGGGCTTTAGTGCTCAAACCTCAAATAAAGCCCTGCCCCAGCCTAACCCGACTCTTCTCCCGAGAGCAGGAGAGGTGCAGCCCTGGCAGTCAGCTCCCGGAGGTTGCTGGATGGAGAGCAGACACAGAAGTGGCAGGGCTGGGGCAGGTGGAGAGTGAGGCTGGCTTCCAGACGTCCCCTGTGAAAGCCACACACTGGGGTGACCTGGGTTGGGTTCTGGCATGGATAACCTCGCAGGATTCCCAGAGTAACTAACACTCTGCAAGTCTTTTTGGGAAAACCCCTCCGACTCAGGAAAGCCGCATTACAGTTTCTAGGGTAGGAGGTGATTTGCTTCACAGAACCTTGATGGAACTCTGTGACGTGCCCTGGGCACCGTGCCGGAGGTTGCTGTCCTCCATTCCCTGCAGGAGCACAGGGTTTGGGGGCCCAGGTGTGCACGCCTTGCTGTGTGACCATGGCAAGCCCCACCCCCGTGTCCAGCCAGGCTACCTCTGTGAGTAATTGGGAACAATCTTCAGGTAGGAGTGTTCCTTCCAAGGGAATTTGCTTTCACAGCCTCATTTCCCTTCAGTGCTCAGGGAAGGTTCAAGGGGAAACTGACTCAGGTCCCATGGCATTGTCGGTTCTGTGCGGCGCGGGTGACATCAATGCAAGTCTTACCAAAACGTCGATACCTGGGGAGTGCTGTCATTTCCTCCCTTTGGAATGTGACACGCATGCCGTGGAGCAGTCTGGAGAACGTGAGCTGGTGGGGGTTCCTCTGTCAGGAAGTGGGCACCTGACCAGGGTGAGGGGACCCGTTGGAAGTGGCCTTGGTGCAGCAGATGCTAGGCTGTGCCCAATGCAAGTGTGGGTGCCACTTGGCTCCACAAAGGGGCATTTAGGCTTTGACCCTATCTGCTGTCCGTGGCTGCCTTTGTTCATCAGAGTCAAGCTCTGATTCAAATGGGAAATGTGACCGTGGGGTCTGTGTGGCCACTCAGGGCATGTAGCAGCAAGCCAGCCTGCCTGTAGCTTCCCCACGGCTCATACTGGGGATTATAGAGCCTGCAGCAGGGCTGGGGTGAGCAGACAGCAGCTGCCCCTCCCTTCTACCCTGTGTGGAAGGTGCTGGGTGAGAATACTTCTACGGGAGCCCCCAAGAGCACACCCAGCCCTGCTTCTTAGACAAAGGTGTTGACAGCAGGAGCTACAGCCCAGAGGGGAGGGAATGGCTGGGATATGTGTGGTAACACAAAGTTTCTGCCAGTGGGGTCCAGGAAGGAGGTAGCCGGTAAGTGGTTTTGGGGGCCTGCAGAAGGACAGTGTTATGGGGATGGAAGGGCAGTCCTTCCTTTAGGCCACGTCCTCTTAACCCTGAAAGCAGGCTTCCTCCTGTTGGGGAGCCGCTGCAGTACCCCAGGACTGAAAGAGAGCTCTTTCAGGGGTCGCACGGGGTCTTGAGTTTCCAGACACCACAGCCCCTTGCTTGCTGCCTGCTCCTGGCCAGCCCATGGGTCCAAGTGTCCTGCCCCCTGTTGCCCCAGCCTTTCTCCAGCTCCCGTCTTGGTTCTGCACACCCTCAGGTTCACTTCTCAGGCTCGGGTCCCTGTCCTTACCCAGTGGGTACATGAGTCCTACAAGCAGCTGCAGCTCCTGGCCTTCTTCCCCTTGATGGTGGGATTTAGGGTCCCGCCCATTGTGTCTTACCCTCAGCCAGGGGTGAGTGGGCTGGCGAGAATCACTCAGGAGGCTTGTTGGAATTCTTGGTCCCACCCCAGCCCCTGAATTCCAGTCAGCAGGAACCAGGGAGTTAATGCTGTAACAGGCAGATCATCCCCAGGGATTCTTGAGCTCTGGAGTTGGACAGCCCTGATCTGCCTCTTGCTGTGTGGCCTTGGTGACTTGACCTCTCTGAGCCTCAGCAGCATCACCTGCACAATGAGGAAATGTTAATAACAGTGCCTGCTTTCCAGGGTTACTGTGGGAAGTGAAAGGAAATAGCAGATTTGCATAAAAGGTGCAGCATATTCCTTGAACATATACTGCGACCACCTACTGTGTGCCAGCCTCCAGCCAGGCCACCTTGCTGTTCCTGCAGAACTTACCTTCTCATAGTAGGGGCTGAGGAGATAAATTGCTGTGTTTCCCCTATGGTAAGTGACTGAGAATAAGGAGTTCTGATGTGAGATTGAAAATCTTAAAGGAAAAAAAAAATCCAACTATTCAGAGATCTGGAGGGAGAAAGCCTGGGGCAAACTGGGCATGTTCAGCCAGACCAGGCATCGGCTTGGACTGAACACAGGCTGTGATTTGCGCTTGCCTTAAGGAAGCAGTGCCGCTGGCTGGACGTCGCCCAGCCCCTGGCACCTCCAAGAGAGGCAGGGCCACACCTGCAGCCTGTGCCAGCTCTCGCTGCTCTGGCTTGGTTCTGGATCTCTGCCGTGACCTCTTTGTTTCGGCTTTTCTTGTTAAAGGAAAGCTGAGTGTTTCCTGAGTGTGTGTAAAACCGACACACCACTTAAACCGAATATTTATAATTCTTTCTTTTAAGAAATAAAACAATAATAAAAATACCATAAACATTGCTTTAATTGTTCACAGGCTTTGGCTTGTAATAATCACGGGGAAAGGCAAGTGAGATGCCTTATTAAAATAAAGACACTTGCCTGCTTTTGTTTGAAGTTTTGCTGAAATGCTTCATTATAACATGTCCTTGTTTGAAAATAAATTCCAGCCATTCAGAGTTTTGGTGGTGGTGTTGGTCTTTTCAAAAGCATTTAAATGAGATGATTTTAGGCAAGGGTAGTTCAGAATCTGAGCCAGCTTTTACACGACACTGAGCTGTCTGTAGGACCCAGCTGCAGCCCCGCGCCCCGCCCGGCAGCACGGCCACCTCCTGTGCTTGGGACATCAGACGGGAGCTCTGATGAGGGCAGGTCCTCAGTCCATGTCCTTGTGTCTTGCTGCCTGGCCTGCTGCTTCTCCACCTAGGCTGCAGTCGGAGCAGGCTTCTGTGGTCTGAGAGGAAAGGGACTTCCTAGGAGAATATGAGCTGAGACACGGGTCAGAGTGTTTGAGGCATGTGCAGAGGCCCTGTGGTGGGAGGTAGCTGAGTGAGGCTGAAGACCTGAAAGACGGGCACCTTGTCTGGAGCCTAGACATTGAGCTAGGGTGAGAGGTGCCGTAGGAGAAGGAGGACCCAGACTATGCCAGGCCTTCTGGGCAGTTGGGGTTCAGTCTGTTCTAATAATGCAGATGGCTTTGCAGGGTGCCACGTGGGTTTATCTGTGTGTTTGCGGGATAGGTGGTGTGAGGAATAGATTCAAAGGGAGCTCATCCCTTCCTTGAAACTCCTGGGGGAGGTTGTGCAGTGGTCCAGGCAGACTGAGGCAGCTTGGACCAAGCTGGTGACAATCCAGCAGGCTTTGGGGATACTTAGTGAGAAAGACTTGGTGATGGGCTGGGTGCAGGAGGATGGTGAAGGGGAGAGACATGCCACAGATGACCCCAGATCTTTCGAGTAACAGGCCAAGTGTGCAGCCATGGCTGAGGGGACCAGAGCATGGTGTGGCCTTTTTTTTTTTTTTTTTTTTTTTAAGATTGATTAATTTGTTTGAAAGCATAGTTACAGAGATGGAGCTTTCCATCCGCTGGTTCTCTCCCCAAAGAGCTGAACAGCCAGTGATGGGCCAGGCTGAAGCCAGTAGCCAGGAGCTTTTAGGTCTTCCACATGGGCGCAGGGGCTCAAGGACTTAGGCTGTCTTCCGCTGTTTTCCCAGGCACGTTAGCTGGAAGCTTGATTGGAAGTGGAGCAGCCAGGACTCAAAACAGTGCCTGTATGGGATACCAGCACTGCAGGTGGTGGCTTAACCTTCTACACTGTAGTGCTACACCAGTGGCTTGGCTTTTAATACATTGGTAATGTTAGGGACCTCCACTTGGAGAGATCTCAGAGGTAAACCGATTTAAGGCTCAGAAGCTCTGGGCCGTTTGGGGTGAGACATTGCTTTGCGGCTGTTGACGGATCCAGCCTTAGCAGTTGGGACTTCTAGCTAGAGAAGCTAAGTGAAAAAGCAAGGCTCAGCGGTTCCATCAAGGCCATGCTTCTGATGCTGAAATCCCCATACCCTCTCTTTGTTCTTGGCTTGGGAGTCTTCCTAGTTCTGGGAGGTGAGGGGCTGAGTGGCTCAGGCTTTGGCATCTTAGCAGGGAGAGGAGGATGTCTCTGGAGACATTGTGAGAAGCTGTCCTGGCCTTCCGGGGGCCAGTGCCTGGCTGCGGATCCTCCGGGTAATGGAGAGGGCAGCACCTCACTCCCCCAGCCTCCCCACTGCTGCCGTTGCCGCCGCCGCTGCTGCTGCTGCAGCCGAGAAACAAACCGGGGTGACTGGGCGGAAGGTCAGGAGTTTAAGAGCTTGTTTGATTCAAGACTGGGGTAAGAGACAGGAGGGGAGTGCGCTGGTTTTATATGTGGATCCTGGTATTTTCTTTGAGTTGGGGCGGAGAATGGTGGGGCAGGGAGGGAAGGCAGGCCGCCAGAGGGAACGGTGCCAAGCAGAGCGCCGCTAATGCGAACCATACGGGCGGCGGGCGGGCGGCGGCAGCGGCCCATCTCCCGGCCGGGCTTAATGCAGTCCTTGCGGGCCGCCGGGCAGGAAGGCGGCCTGGGCAGTATAGCCATTTAACCCTTCAGCTGCTGAGCCACCAGCGGGGCCTCCCCAGCTCAGCACACTGCTGTTTAGGCCCTGCGCCTCTGCCCTGGGCACTGCAGGATGACGTGATAGCACCCTTGCCACTCCCCACTGTAGCACTGACCCAGACTGTCTCCAGGCACTCTGCATGTCTGTGGGGTGAATTATCCCGGTGGAGAACCAGTGGCCTAGAGCAAGTGTCTTCCCAAACTGCGGCCTTGCCTGGGCCCGGCCCGTGGGAGGAGTGTTGCCCAGGCCTATGCATGTATGGGTCGGCTGCTCGTGCTACTGGCAGCCGTTGGAGAGAGGGCAGCCAAGATTTGGTGGCACTGGGAGCCGGAACTCAGGTTCAGCATTGCTCCCCACTCTTCCTCTCTGCTCCCCAGCAGAGCCTACTCGTTGCTTGCATCCTGGGGACTGATTACTACGTCCTTTTTCCCCTGCCTACTCAGAGGGCACAGCCCAAGGACATGTGCACAGGGCTGGTCAGCACAGAGTTGTTCCTGTTGTGTGCAAGCAGAGACAGCAAGCCCAGGGTCCAGCAGCAGGGGCTGTTGTGATAAACACTGCACCCTCGTACTCATCACAAACGCAGCACAGATCTGTGTGGGGAGGCGCTGCTGGCAGCCTCAGATCCATGCCGGCAAACGCTTTTCCGGTCTTGCTCCTAGACCCTATGAAACATTTTCTGAGTAACCAGAATAGATACAATAGATACAGAAGCAAGTCTCAGAACAACAATGTGAATTGGGCCCACTTATATAGGAAAACTGTACCTACATACATCTCTTTGTGAGTAAGTGCGTCCAAAAAGTTCTGGAACGAGACAGCAGTCTGAACAGTGGCTACGTCTTGGGGGAGTAAGAGACAGTGGAATTTAGGGGCCTGAAAGGGAGCTTTCATGTTTTAGTCTATGTAATTGATGGTCAAATCTTCTATAACGAGCTGATATTTACTTGTTTCTCGTGTGGCTCTTACGAAAGAAAAAACATACAGAACCAGAGAAAGAGTGACTTCTGTTCTCGTCCCCAGTGCTATGCCCTCGCCTCCTGGGTGCCCTCACCCAGCATGGGTCCTGGAAAGCCTCCTGGGCTATGGAGGGCCTGGCGCTACATGCAGGCCACCTCCTTCTTGCCCTGGGGGTGGGCCTCAGCACCGCTCCTCGCCACCCCTTGACTGTGCCCACATGAACGTGGCCGTCCCTCCTGTCCCTACCGGCTATGCTGGGGGCCGCTGTCTGGGGAAGGAGGCTGTGTACACGGGCTTTCCCCCTTCCCCAACCCCTGTGGTGCTGCCTCCATTCCTTCCAGCAGTTCCCACTGCTTTCTCTCCAGCTTCCAGCCCTTTCTCTCTGTGCCCTCTCCCGTCTCCCTCCTCTCTCTTCCTCCGAGAAGCACAGAGGGCTCCCCTGCTTGGTGGTCTGTTCCCCACTGCCCATGCTGCCTGCACATTAGCATCAGCAAATATGTTTGTCCCTTGGATAGAGGCTTCTGTCTTTGCTGACATTGCTGCCTCTGCCTGGGCAGGTGGGTCTGGCATGGGGGTGGCAGTGGGAAGCCGCTGTTCGTCAGAAGCGTGGCGTCCCTAGCACCATACCCTGTTCTTGCTCACTTCCTCACAACCCCATTTAGCAGGTGAGGAGACACCAAGGCCTAGCGAAGTTAAGTCACTTGTTTTAAACATGGATCTGGCTCCAACACTTGTGTGACTGACCCTGGCCTTGGGCCTCTCCTGTGAGTGTGTGATGGTTTGTAGTCTCCTCAAAGCCCCCTCCATCTCCAGCACTTCAGGGCTCCTGGGAGAGACCCTGCCCTGCCTGGCCCTGGGTTCCGTTAGCCCCCATGGTTCCCCTCTGTCTTAGCAAGACTTGGGCCCTTGAGAGTGGAGGAGTCTGTGTGGTACAGGCACCTCCCACCCACTCCAGGTAACACTGTGTTCCAGAAACCCGGCCACACATGTTGGGAGTGGCGCCAGTGGGGACATGAGAAGTGAAGAGACTGGCCTCTCAGAGGCTCTGACCCCAGGCAGCCAGGCAGGAAGGAGTTTGGACCTCAGAGCAGGAAGCCCTTAGGGAGTTCTTCTGTGGACATTCCGTGATGGACAGGGGTGTTGGAGTGGGTGTGACTGTGTCTTCCTAAGTGGACTGGGAAAGGCAGACAGGAGCCTGTTCTGGTCAGTGACCCAGAGCCCTGTGCTCTGGAGCTCCACGGAGGCTGGAAAGCTGTGCTCCCGGGACAGGTGCATAGCCACTGGGCCAGGCAGGTAGGTGTCCCCTGTGGGCTACTGGCCTTGTGTGTTATTTCTGGCCATGGGGCCAATGACTTTGGCAGTCAATTCCTTAGCTGTTTTGTCATTCAGGGTAGGTGCGAAGCTGTGAGTTAATTGACTAGCGACAGTGGCAATGGGATTCAAGGCAGGCGATTGTGTTCCCAATTCTATGTTGACCCTGAGGCCTGAATGGACTTTATTTTATTTTATTTGAAAGGCAGGGAGAGATACAGAGAGATTGCCTATATGCTGGTTCATTCTCCAAATGCCTGCAGCAGGTTGGGTTGGGTCAGGTTGAAGCCCAGGGTCAGAACTCAGTCTCCCATGTAGGTAGCAGAGACCTAAATACTTGAGCCATCATCTGCTGTCTGCCAGGGTGCAAATGAGCAGGAAGCTGGATCAGGAATGGAGCTAGGACATGAGCCCAGGCACTCTGCTAAGGGATGTGGGCATCCCAAGCGGTGTCTTAACTGTTGCGCAAAACACGTTCCCCGAATGGACTGCTGCTAAGAGAAGCTGAGGCTGCTCCGTGCGCCCTGGGGACTCTGGCTGCCCTGGGCTGCTGTGCCTGTGCCCACTGTGCCACTGCCCTCTCCTCCCGGACCCAAGTTGTAGTCTGACCCCGTGACCCACATGAAACGCCAGTGGCCAGTGACGGGAAGCGGGTGGCCCATCCGTTCCAGGCCCGGAGTGCATGAGCTCCAGCGTCCTTCCCGCTGCCGGCTGCGGTTCACAGCGAGCCCTTTGAGGCCTTTTTGATGTGCACCATGGATGTTTGGCCTGACCAAGTTTGTTTGCTTAAGCATTACTCTTGCCAGTGCATTCGGACCTTCTCTTTCTTTTAAAAATATGCTGCTTGCCAAAGGTTATTTTGGATCTGTTTTTGTTTATCAGGTAGAATTGTTCCAGCACAATTGAAAGCAGACCCACATGTTGACACGCACTGGAGCTGCTCGCCAAGGCACACGCACACACGCACACGCGCAGAATGTGTGGGAGAATCGGCCAGAGCCCTGGCATGTGCTTGGCTTAGGCGTAGGCTTGGGGTAGTCCCTCTTGCACTGGGGACTTGAATCTTGAACTCTTTATCCTCTAGGTGGTGGCAGAATTTCAGGTGAGGGGGCACTAGGGCCTGCAGTCTGAGGAGAGACATCCTGGCAAGTCTGGGCTGCCCCTGCTCCCCGCCTTTTTTGTACCTAGGCCGCCGCCTCTGAGCACCGGGCTAGGCTGGGGCTGACAGCCTTTGGGAACGTAAACAGGGCTGGCCGGAAGTCAGCCCAGGGCTTTGGAGTGGAATGCTGGGCTCCACACAGCTGGGCCTCTCTTTTCAGTGAGTAGCCTTTTCCTGGGGTCATGATTGGTGCTCCCTGCCAGGAGACCTGCAGTGGCTTTCTTCTGAAAACCCCTCTCTCCACCAGGACTGCTGTGCAAGCAGCTGCTCAGGAGCCCTGCCTGGAGCTAACTCTTGCTGGTTCCACCGTGGAACTGGTAGCTAAGGCTTGGCCTCTTTTCTATCTGTGGCCTTTCCAGCAGGAAGCTTGAGGTGCAGATTCAGCCCAGGTCTCACTGGGCAGGGAGCTCTGTGCCCAGAGGGATGCTGTGTTTACTGCCTGGTGCTGATGATGAGTGCGAGAAACTGAGTCAGGTGGGCATAAACAAAAAGGGAATTTCTGTGCTTCCGTCACTGAGAAGTCAGGGTACGCCTGCTCCGAGCAGGGACTGGAGGCTGTCGGACTCAGTGCTGTCCATGACTTGACTTCCTCCTGTGTGGCCGCACCCCAGGCAACCCCAGGCAGCTCGAGACCAGCCTTCTCTGGGCTTCCGTTCAGCTCCTCCTGCCCAGTGATGCTGCCGAAGCGCTAGGATGCAGTCTTGTGCTGGGCGCAGTCGGCCGGGGCACGTCCGGCACCGTCTCCCCCAGGAGTCCGGTGCCACCTCAGAGGCCTGGCCCACTGGCATGCGTGGGCTGTGCTGGATCACATGGCAGTCTGCACCTTGGCAGCACTGGGCTCCCTTGTGCCTGGTGACATCTGTGTGACCTTGCACAATCATGTGATGCGCACCTATAAGAGGAACCCCTATTCCATTTCCAGTCATGGACCAATAAAGAAAGCTGCTTGCACTGGGAGACTTGAGGGACACTTCACCTGCTCCCCCACCCCAAATGGAAAAGGGACACTCACATTTAAACATTTTTATCAGATTTTGAAAACAATGCTTATCACTAAGATTTCAGCCCTACTGAAAAGCATGTATAAATGTCCTACAGCCACACTTGCCCCTGGAGAGCAGGGGCCGGGTGCCAGCTCCCCCCACACTGACTTCTGCAGCTCCAGCGATCACATCAACATGGCCTCGGAGGGCTGCCCCTTGCAGCCAGTGACGCTGCACCCCCACCTCCTGGACGTCTTTCCTCTCCAGCAAGGAGAGGTTATGTGATCAGGAAGCCAACTGTGAAGCACAAAAGTCACCCTGTTTTATCTGAGTTTGGGCATCTTTCTAAAATGTATTTTGTACTCCCCCATTTCCTCAAACGCCGCAGTTCTTCCTAGGATGCTGCATAGGATTTCATCTCGTCTTGATGACTAAGCTCGTGTTGATGGGGGTAGAGCTGTGGAAACGTGTGATCTGTGTGCTCCTCCATTCAGGGCTCCATGCAGACTGCCTTGGAGGGCTTGGTGGCCCCCCAGTCGGTGGCGTCCTGGTACTGTGCAGGCCATTGAACCCCGTCCCGAGGTATGCAAGAGGCCAGGATGTGAGTAGAGGGCCCACGTGGGCTTTGGGGCTCTGGGGTTCTGGTAGGGTTTTCTGGTGAAGAGGGAAGCCCCTCCCCACTTGCCTCCTGCCTGACAGCAAGAGACCAACGAAGTTCAGTTGGGAAGAGGGTAGGGAGTCTGGGTCCCTGGCTAAGTGCAGGCCTGGTTGGAGGGGGCTCACCTGGGTGTGGGCAGCTGGCTGGGTCCAGGCGAAGGGCTGATGATGGTTTGGTCTGGGGTAAAGTTGGGAGGGAAGAGGCAGTTGGACTGGAGAGATGCCTAGGCTTTGTGGCATATGGACCTGGGGGAGGTTGGAGGGGAATGGTGCTGGTGATGAGATGATGACAGGCACAGGAGGACCATGGTGTGGTAGTGGCTGTGTCGCAGGGCCTTAGGTGTGGATGGAGAGGCCACTGCTCCGGCATATCCATAGCCAGTCGTCTCAGCACTCGGTCACTGACATGGGGGCCCTACACCCCAGCTGCAGGGTTGAAGAGTCAAGACGGCACAGGATGGCTGGGCAGAGGAGGACATGCCTGTGAAAGAGGGTTGGCCAGAGAGGCCAGAGGACAGGGAGGAGAACAGGTCCGAATGCTGCCATGCTCCTCCTCCTCATCGCCAACCGTGCTGTGTCCTCATCCTCCGTTGCAGCCTGCAAGGTCAGCTGCACTGGGGATGCCCTCTCCTCACCCCCTTGCTTATCCGCTCTTTCCCGTGGCCCAATTTTGGTCATGAATTCCTTCCTTGCACTTCTACTGGGGCCACTGATCCAGCTTTTCCAGCATGCATCTCTCACCCTGCGCCCGTGGGCCTCGGGGCCAGCTCCCACGGCGCTGGAGGGGCTGGCATGCATTTGGTGCCGGCCTTTCCTGGCTGGGCCCGAGTCTGGGCAGCACTTCCATGCGTTACCTGTGCTGTTGTGTACTTCGTAGGAGGCTTTTCACTAGTATTCTCCCCAAGAGTTTTAGATTTCTTTAGGAATAGAACTTGATAGTATCTGTGAACTCATGGCTTTGCTCTGCTAGTTACATTTTTTTTGATCTGGAATGTGATATAAATACTTCTGCCACATGTGTTTGTGGTCATAAATACATAGCACGTTGTTTAATATGTTCAGTGCTGTGTGTGAGTGGCAGCACTCGCTGTCTGAGCGTGTGCCCCTCCAAGCTCAGTGCTCCCCAGCTCAGCGCTGTGACAGGGCATCGTTGCTGCGGTGTGCAGACTTAGTCTCTGGGTTTTCACTGCTGTGTGGTGCTCCATTCTGTGCCCCATCTGGGATTCATTTGTCCATTTCTTTCTTGGTGGGCATTCCCAGGGCGTTTTGGCTGTTCTGTTTGTGGCTCCTGCACACACACTGTCATCTGTTCCGTGTCTGCTGGACCCTGAATCCCTTTGCAGGTAGAGCTTGGGGTGGGGGGGGGGTTAAGCCCCATTTCCTTGAGGGAGGAGCTTCTATGTAAATTATTTGAATTCTTCCCCATGAGAGATTCCTCATTTATGAATGCAGTCATATATTTTTATTAGTGTGGACCATGGCCATGTGTTTTATACTTGGTTTATAATCCAATACTGCATTACTTTGCCACTCAGATGGTTCCAGCCTCACATCACTGTTCTCAGGCCACTTCCTGTGTGCCTTGACATTGCCCATCCTTGTGTGTGTGTGTGTGTGTGTGTGTGTGTGTGTGTGTTTTAAGATTTGTTTATTTACTTTAAAGAGTTACAAAGAGAGAGGGAGAGACAGAGAGAGATCTTCCATCTGCTAGTCTACTCCCCAAGTGCCACAAGTGGCAAGGACGGAGCCAGGCTGAGGGCAGGAGCTTCATCCAAGTCTCCTACATGGGTGCAGGGGTCCGAGGACTTGCACCATCTTCCGCTGCTTTCCCAGCACATTAACAGGGAGCTGGATCAGAAATGAAGCAGCTGGGACTCACACTGGTGCCCATATGGGATGCTGGCGTTGCAAGCAGCAGCTTTACACACGCTATGCCACAGCGTTGGCTCCTGCACATCCTTGTGTTTGTGAGCACTTCCTGACTTTCTGGCACAAGGAGCTCCAGGCTCAGCTTGTATTTTCCCCCACACCAGATCTGGAATCAGCCATTTCTCCAAGGAGCCTGGTTCCTTTTACTGAAGAATGGTGACAGAAACCAAGAGAGGGGCACTGCGGATGCCCCTTATGGCTGGCGTCATTATTTCCAGGCCTTGTTAGCAGATGGAGCTAGGAAATGTACACACATACAGTAACCCATAGGTGCATGTATAACTGCAGATACAGTTAAGTCTCCTCATCTGCATGTATATCAAGCTGAACATGGTTCATACTGATGTCTGACTGTAACCCGATGCCACAGGGCTCATTCTAGTCTTCCCTCCTCACTTGTCTGGGACCTCCCCTCCAGTAGTGAGAAGCTTGGCTCCTGTCACCACCAACCATTTACTTAACAACTGTTAGAGGGTTGCTAACATTGCCCTCAGGGACTGTTGCTGACTGTGGCTGCCTGCAGGTCCCAGAGCCCCTAGTCTCTGGGATCAGTAACATTGCCATTCAGACATTTGGAAAAGTGAACCCAGAGAGCTCATCTGGCAAAATAAATGATTTTATGTCCCCCTTGGCCTTGGAGCGTGAATCGGTGACCCTTCTGCCAGCAGACTGAGGAGGAGACGGGCTCAGACTGATGCCACTCACGGGGGCAGGTGGACTTGTTCAGCCTGTGCTTCTGGGGAAGGGTGCCTGGGACAGTGCACAGATGAGAGAGGAAGATCAGAAATGGAATCTGGGAAGCAGGGTCCTAGTGTAATGAATTGCACTAATCAGATGAGGAGTCTAGGGCGGGGTAGAAGTTACTTATCAGCTACACCTCTCTTCCTACCAGCCTTGGTGCAAGCTCTCAACATGCACTGGAATTAAAAAAAAAAATTAAGTTCTACTTAATTATTTGAAAAACAGAAAGGGGGGGAGGGAGGGAGGGAGAGAGAGAGAGAGAGAGAGAGAGATATCTTGCATCTACCGATTCATTCCCCAAATGCCCAAAACAGCTGGGGCTGAGCCAGGCTGAAGCCCAGAGCCAAGAACTCCTTTTCTGTCTCCCACACGGGTGGCAGGGACCCAAGTACTCCTGCCTCTCAGGTGCACTAGCAGGAAGCTGGATCAGAAGTGGAGGAGCTCTTGATCCCAGGTACTCTGATATGGGATGTGGGTACCCTAAGCAATGGCTTAACGCACCCCAGTCCTGGGATTACTAACTGGGAAAGCAGGGCTAGCCCTGGACAACAAGAGGAAGAATGCTGAGCTGTAGTGTGAGAAAACCCCGGAGGCCTGCTCCCCTGGGCTTCGGCTGGAAGACTGCTCTCTGGGAAAGCCATGGGTTCGCGGCATCAAAGGCAGTGAGAAAAAGTTTCCTCCTGGGTCACAGCCACTACAGCATGTAACTGTGACTTTAATTTTTAACTGGTAAAAAAATAGATAATGCATTTTCATGATAGGAGAAGCAATCCAAATGATAGGAAGGATATAAAGTGTGCTTCCCACCCTAGTACCATTGCTGGTTTCTCTCCAGCAGTGGTCCGTGCACATCAGGCTGTCTACGTGCTTACACACCTAGCCTGTTTTACCTCATATGAATGATACCATAATACATGTTGTCTCCTGCTTTAGGTCCCTCCACCCCGACCCCACTCCCGCAGGCCTTACCCGCTATGCCACAGCACCAGCTGTCCAATCTGTTCTTAAATTCTCTGTGTCTTAGGCCGGCGCCGTGGCTCAATAGGCTAATCCTCTGCCTGCGGCGCCGGCACACCAGGTTCTACTCCTGGTCGGGGCGCCGGATTCTGTCCCGGTTGCCCCTCTTCCAGGCCAGCTCTCTGCTGTGGCCAGGGAGTGCAGTGGAGGATGGCCCAAGTGCTTGGGCCCTGCACCCCATGGGAGATCAGGATAAGTACCTGGCTCCTGCCATCGGATCAGCGCGGTGCGCCAGCCGCGGAGGCCATTGGAGGGTGAACCAACGGCAAAAAGGAAGACCTTTCTCTCTGTCTCTCTCTCTCACTGTCCACTCTGCCTGTCAAAAAAAAAAAAAAAAATTCTCTGTGTCTTGTCTTACAGAGTAACGTATGGTACAGGTGCTGCTTTCACTTGTTTTGAGTGACTGATTTCTGGTTTCAGAACACTTTAACAGGATCCTGCAGAAGTGGGTTTGGCAAATGCTCCAAAGAAAAATTAAGACTCTGATGAATCATTTGTTTTGCTCAAGGTCATAGAGGTACCAAATGGGAACTTGGATCAGGATCTCCTATTCCACATGTAAATTCACGTGCACATCACAGGTGCCAGAGCAAGACTGTGTACCTGCCTTTCCTGAACAGGGGGCTGTGGGTGGGGTTGTCATTGACGTGACTCAGCTCTGAGACCTCTGTGTAGGGTTGCACTCTAGTCCTGGGGCTTCATAGCCACTGTGGCCCCTGGGACCTGGTGATCTGCTGGGGCCTTCGGGGTGGAGTGGAAGCCGTGCTTCCTGCTGCTCCGGTGAGCGTGTTTCATCACCACCAGGAAATCTCCAGGTAGAACTATTGTGCCGCTTTGGTGCAGTTTAGGCAGCACTCCTGGACAAGGGCAGCTTGAATGCCAATAGCCTCTGCGCTGTCCAGAGCTGATGATGTTGCTTTCTCTCCAAGGAAACACACTTGAATACATGTGCATCTCCTTCTGGATTCATTTGTGCCTGGTTGTGTGGCCCTCAGGGACAGTGACCTAAGGCTCGGAGGAGAGACTGTCCTTGGTCAGCATTGGCACTGGGCAGCAGCACGGGATCCAGCCGGTATCTTCACCAGTGTGAGACAGACGCTCCTCGGTTCCTGTCCCACCTCTCACTCCCAGGGCAGCAGTGCAGCCATTTTCTCTCAGCTCCACAGAACTTCTCCCAGCAGCCTACATGCCATCCCCAAGGCAATTCTAAATTCAGATGTTCCCCCACGCCCAGAACCAGCTCGAAGAGACCTGGAGGCTGCCTTCCGAGGTGCAGGCTGTGGGGCTGGACCACAGACTCGGAAGCCCTGGATCTGGTGGAGCAGATGGAAGGAAGCAGCCCAGAGCAAGAATGGCTCCGCCATGCACTGTGTGGGTGAGGGAGGCCCGAGGTGCCGCAGACCCCAGAGCTGGCGCAGCCAGAGCGAGCCCTTGTGAGGGACCACCTGGAAGGCTGGTTTCTAGTGAAATGCCCCATTTTGTAAGCCAGGCCCGAGGCTGTTGTAACAAGCTGGGCCGCCTTTGAGACCTTTGCTCAACTCCTGGCCGCACCCCACAGCCTTCTCCTCCAGCGGCCTCCTCTGCGCAGAGCTGCAAGCTCTCTCCCCTGCGGGCGCTGCCGTGTGGCAGGGTGGGAGCAGGAGGCCCACCTTTTAATGTGCTGCTTGCCCTGCAGTGACCTGTGTTTTGAAATGATGGCTCAGTTCTTTTACACATTTTTATTTTGGGTCATTGTCTTATTACTGATTTGTAAGAATAACTAGGGCACAAGTCCTTTGTCAGGTAATATTTGTTGAGATTATTTCTCCCAGCCTGCAGTTTGCCTTTTCATTTTCTTTATGGTGTCTTTTAAATGTATGTTTTTAATGTTTAAAAAAAGTATTTATATATTTGAAAAAGAAAGAGGGAGAGACTCAGAGAGAAAGATCTTTCAGGGGCCAGCACTGTGGATTGCTGCAGCACGAGCAATCCCATATGGGTGCCTGATTGAGTCACAGCTGCTCTACTTCCAATCCAGCTCCCTGCTAATGCACTTGGGAAAGCCTCGGAGGATGGCCCAAGTGCTTGGGTACCTGCACCCATGTGGGAGACCTGGAAGAAGTTCCTGGCTTCGGATCAGCTCGGCTACAACCGTCACAGCCATTTGGGGAGTGAACCAGCAGATGGAAGACCTCTCTCCATCTCTACCTCACTCTCTGTAACTCTGTCTCAAATAAATAAAATAAATCTTTAAGAGAGAGAGAGAGAGACTGGCACCGCAGCTCACTTGCCTAATCCTCCACCTGCGGCGCCGGCACCCCGGGTTCTAGTCCCGGTCGGGGCGCTGGATTCTGTCCTGGTTGCTCCTCTTCCAGTCCAGCTCTCTGGTGTGGTCTGGGAAGGCAGTGGAGGATGGCCCAAGTGCTTGGGCCCTGCACCCGCGTGGGAGACCGGGAGGAAGCACCTGGCTCCTGGCTTCGGATCGGTGCAGCGCGCTGGCCGTAGCAGCCATTTGAGGGGTGAACCAATGGAAGACCTTTCTCTCTCTCTGCTCTCTCTCTCTCACTGTCTATTCACTGTCTATAATTCTACCTGTCAAATTAAAAAAAAAAAAAGAAAAGAACTCTTTGCCTTTGTTTACCCCGGGGTTGTTAAGATTTTCTCCTGTGTCTTCTGGAAACTAAACTTTAGCCTTTATGTCTAGATCTGTGTCTTGTACCAAACTAAATTTTTTATACTGTTAAGAAAGGATTGAATGCTTTTTATTTATTTTTGCAATTGTTTCAGCACCTTTTATTGAAAAGATTTTTCCCTTCCCCTTTGAATTGCCCTAGTATCTTTCTAAGAAAAAACTCAAGTGACTGAATATGTGAAAGTTTATTTCTAGACTCTGTCTACTTTTATTCTAATCACATGCTGTGTTGATTACTGTTGCTGTATAGGAAATTTGGAAACGAAGTAATGAGTCTACTTTGTTCACTTTTTTTAGATGTTATTTTGGCTCTTCTATTGTCTTGGCATACATAAAAATTTCCCAATCAACTTAACTTCTTTTCTTAAAATGGTGTTGGAATTTTGAAATCAACTTCTTTCCTCAAAAAGGTGTTCAGATTTGATTGGCGTTGTGTGGAATTTGTAGAACATTTTGGGGATAATTGATATCTAACCAGTGTTGAGTATTGCAATCCATGAGCATGGTGTATCTTTCCAATGATTTAGATTTTTAGTTTCTTTCAGTAGTTTTTGTAGTTCTAAGTATAGTTTTGTGATTTTGAGTACATCACCAATTACATTTAAAAGCATTTTATTGTTTGATATTATTGGAAATATTTTCTAGTTATTTGTTGCTAGTGTGTATAGAATACAATTATCTATTTTAATTTTGTTTTGGTCTGGTTTGAATATTTGTCCCATCACACAAATGTTTATATTTAGTTGCCATTAGAACTGTAGGAAGAGGTAGGACCTGTAAGAGGTGTTTAGAGGACTGGTGCTGTGGCATAGAAAGTTAAGTTGCCATCTGCAGTGCTGGTTTGAGTCCTAGCTGCTCCACTTCTGATCTCCTTCTTTCCCTGCTAATGCACCTGAGAAAGCAGCAAAAGATGGACCAAGTGTTGGGCCCCTATACCCATGTGGGAGACCCAGATGAAGCTCCTGCCTCCTGGCTTTGGACTGGCCCAGCCCTGGTTGTTGCAGCCATTTGAGGAATTAACCAGCAGATAGAAGATCCCCTCCCCCCCCCCCAACCCAGTTCTGACTTTAAATAAATAAAAAATTTTTAGAAACGAAGAGTTGGTTAGATCATGACAACTCTACCCTCATGAATGAATAAATGAAGCTGCTGTGGGAATAAATTCTTATCGAGGATTGGCTTCACCCCCCTCTTGCACAGTCTCTCTTTCTCCCACTCTCTGTCTCTTTTTCTTCCTGCCCTGTTACAGTACAGCAAGAGTACTGGATGCTGGCATCTTCATATTGAACTTCCCGGCCTGGAGAACTTGAAGTCAATACATTTCTATTCCTTACCCAGTCTGAGGTATTCTGTTACAGCAGCACAATATGGACTCAGAAACGCATCCTGCAACCTGGCTAAAACTACTTACTAGATCTAGTTGTGATTTTGTGGAACTTTACATTTTCTTTAAACATTCATGTCATTTGGAAAGAAAAACTCTTTCGACCCTTTTTGCCTTTTTCCTCTTGCTTTAATTTGCTTGCTAGGAACTCCATTATAGCATCCAACAGAAGTGGTAGGAACAGATACCTTTGCTGTATCCCTTACGTGAGAAGGAACGCGTTTACCTTTTCATCATTGAATATTATGTTAGTTGTGGGTTTTTCATGCTTATTCTTTTTCAGGTTGAGGAAGTTCCTTTATATTTCTGCTTTGCTGAAGTGCTTTTTTTTTTTTGTCATAAATGGGTGTTGAGTTTTGTCTCTATTGAAATGATCGTATATTTTATCCCCTTTATTCTGTCATATGGTGAGTTTCATTTATTTTTGAATGTCAGACCTCCCTTGCATTTCTAGGGTTGATCCTTGTTTTGGCTGGGAAATATTGCCCTGTTATATGTTGCTGGGTTGTGTTAGTTAATGCTGAGTTAGTGTTTCGTGTCTGCATTCAGCAGGCCGATTGCTCTCCAGTTGCCCTTTCTTAGGACGTCTGTGCCATGTTTTAGCATCCCCATCGCTGTGGCCTTACAAAGAGTTGGGAAGTGTCTTCTCTTTTTTCTTCTCTGGAATAATTCTGTAAGGTTGATATAGTTTCTTGTTTACAAGTTTCTAGTAATTCACCAGTGAGTCTGTGAGAGCCTGTAGTTTCCTTAATGAGGAAGCATTTAATGATGAATTTAATTACATTTGTGTGTGTGTCTGTGTGTGTTTATTCAGATTCTGGCTTCTATCTGTTTTGTTGTGTTTGTATAAGGAATTAGTCTATTTTACCTATTTTGTGGCATAAAATTAATCATACTGTACTCTTTTTATTTTTGTAAAAAAATCTGTAGTGATGTCACTATTTTCTAATACTGGTAAATGGTATATTCACTTTTTCAATTAGTCTTATTAGGTGTTTATCAGCTTTATTTATCTTTCCAAATAACCAGTTTTGGGCTTTTTGGTATTTTTCTATTGTCCATTGACTCTCCTTTCTGTCTACTGCTTTGGCTTCATCCCCTTGATGTGTTGTATTTTTTTCTTTAATCAAATTAAACTATTTCAAAAATTTTATTATAGTTCCTTCTTTGGCCCATTTATAAATGTGTTGCTTCACTTATAATCATTTGAGGATTTTCTAGTTAATTATTTTTTTGACAGGCACAGTGGACAGTGAGAGACAGAGACAGAGAGAAAGGTCTTCCTTTGCCGTTGGTTCACCCTCCAATGGCCGCCACGACCGGCGTGCTTGCGCACCGCGCTGATCCGAAGCCAGGAGCCAGGTGCTTCTCCTGGTCTCCCATGAGGTACAGGGCCCAAGCACTTGGGCCATCCTCCACTGCACTCCCTGGCCACAGCAGATAGCTGGCCTGGAAGAGGGGCAACCGGGACAGAATCCGGCGCCCCACTGGGACTAGAACCCGGTGTGCCGGCGCCGCAGGCGGAGAATTAGGCTGTTTAGCCACGGCGCCGGCCCAACTTTTTGTTGTTGATTTATACTTTCATTCTGCTGTGGTCGGAAAATATACTTTTTGTGCTTTCAGTCCTCTGAAGTTTGTTGATAATTGTTTCATGGTCCAGCCTGTGGATTTTGGCCAAAGTACAGATCAGTGGGATGACTCTGAAAATGAGGTCCTCAGGAGCTCGCAGGTCTTGGTGGCTTAGGTGAGAGGAGCTGTGGGTCCATAGAGAACCAGTTCAGACTGGAGATGCTTCCTGCAAATTCCTCCTCTGGGTCTGTGTCCATCTGCTTCTGGACACCTGCATTTGCTCCCTCTGCTACAGGGTCGCCTTAACAACTGGGGCGTAAGAGCACACAGTGAGCTTAGAAAACCACCCGTGCTGCTTGGGCAGGTGGCTTCGCCTGTCTGATCCTCATTAATTTTTCAAAAATGGTGATGGGAGTACCTTCCCTTAGAGAAACATGCAAGTGCCTTTTTTTAATAGTTGTAGTATGCAGAGAATCTAGAAGTAGCTGCTTCTCCCATCTGGGTGGGAGTCTGGGGCACTTGCTCTGCTGGTGGTGAGGAGGCTGTGCCCTTAACTGCTAGGGTCCACAGATGGTGGCAGTCCAGAGCCAGGGCTTCTGTGGATCGGTGTGCTGTCACTCTCACAGGGGTGGCGTGGATGAGAGCCTCAGCCCAGACACCTGACAGTCCTCCTTCCTGTGGGGCCCCCAGGGCCAGGCAAGAGGACCTTCTGTCCCTCCCACACCTGTGATCGCTGGGAATGGAGTTTTCTGTCCCTTGCAGGGGCTGACATTTGAAGTGCACACAGGAGCACCTGCATCTTCCTGGACCTTTGTTCCGGGAAGGGAATCTCAGAGGGGAAAAGTGAATTAAGCCAGTTTCTTAAAATATCCATTGTTGGGCCTCTAGAAATGACATTAACTCTTCAGCAGTCATGCTGAGTTCCCCTGGACTGAATGGCAGGGACCTAGAGCTAAGTCAGACACTGGCTCTGCCATCAGAGCTCAGCATCTGTGGGAGAGAGAAGTAAGGACTTGAGCAGCTGCGGCTGTGAGTAGGTGGAGTGGAGTGGCACCCCACAACAGGAACAAGGTGGATACATACCACGTTCAAAGCCCAAAAGCAGTTTGTCATTGAGAAAGCTGAAAGAAGGGTGATCCCATCACAGGGAACAACATGTGCAAAGCCCCAAAAGAATGGCATAGCAAAGACTGCTCTGAGATATTTGGCCTTGTTGGTTGAATCATAATTTTTATAAAACAGAAACAGAAGCATGAGATCCCTTCAATATGTGTTCTCATTTTTTAAAAAGATTGATTTTATATTTATTTGAAAGATAGAGTTAGAGAGGGAGAGACGAACCATCTACTGGTTCACTCTCCAGTGGCCACAACAGTCAGGACTGGGCCAGGCCAAAGCCAGGAGCTGCATCCTGGTCTCTGATGTGGATGGCAGGGGCCCAAGCACTTGGGCATCTTCTGCTGCTTTCCCAGGCACATTAGCAGAGAGCCAGCGCAGCAGTGGAGCGGCCAGGACGCTTACTGGACCCATATCTGATGCCAGCCTTGCAGGCAGTGGCTTAACCCGCTACACCACAATGTCAGCCCCATGTTGCCATTTTCGATGAAGAATCAGCCCCTTGTGTGTACCCCACAGTCTCTGAAAGTGCTGTCCCCAGCATGCCCAGGAGAATGGCAGTGTCTGTGCCAGCCAGACCAGCACAGGGCATTTGGCTGGCTTTGCTGTGCATATTGTTTGTCCAGTGTGTGAGTGTGCTCAGCTGGGGCTCTCTGGTTATCCAGATGCCAGTGACACAGAGGTGCCCATCCAGACGGCACCAGCAGAGTCGCGGCACCCCTGGATGCTCTCTACCCAGCGCTGGTGGCAGTGCCATCCCCATCCGTGCTGCCATTGGTGATGGCCAGCCATGGGGTGGACCCCAGCTGCCTCCTGAGGTCTAGGCAGCAAAGAAAGCAAGCTCAAATCTGCCACGTGTTTGTAGTTTTCCTAATTTCTGATTTGGCATTTTGATCAGTCTGTTTTTGGTCAAGGAATTGCATCCGTATCTCATAACAGGAAACCCCTTTTGTGATCTTTACTTCAAGGCATTTTTCTCTCTCTACTTCCCCTACCTTCTTTTGTTTGTTTCTGGCAAAAATACAGGCCTAATATGATGTGTGTCTTATTAAAAGTTCAGCATAATTTATTGCCATTGGTTTGTTTACAAAATAAACAGTTCCAAACTGCATAACATTGTCTTCCAACAGTTGCTACTCCTTTAAAAAAAAACATGGAGAGGGACCCAGGCTTGGGAGAAGTCTCATGGTCCCATGCCTGCTTCCTGGCAGAATCCGTGCAGCTGACCCAGCAGTCAGCTGGAGAGCCAGATGCTCTGCATGTGGCGGGAACCATGGTCAAGTGGAAGCTTGTCCCCAGATCCTGCTCCCACTTAAGTGAGGATCTCAGTAGCGTGTGGGAACCCAGCAAGGTCTCAGCTCAGCCATCCTTCTGCCTAGAGTCCCCACAGCAGGTGGCGAGTGGGAGTAGCAGCCAGAGGAGTGCCTTCCCTGCAGGAGCTTGGCCTTTCCCCTGCCAGAGCACCCCACTACCGTGTCCAGAAATCACCCCTTTAGCTGACGAAGAGGAAAGAGCAAGCAAGAGATGATGTTGATCCTGGCACCTAGGGCTGAGCCTGCTCGCTGCCTTTGGTGGGAGAGCCCTGGCAGAACCTGAGCTGTCATCACTTGGAGTCCGGGCCTAGCAGGTCACACTGGGGTGTAATATGCTGGGCCTACCCTCTCCCCGCAAGCCTCCACCCCTGGAGAATGTCATCTACCTAGGATCTCAGAATCTACCCTGCAGGACAGCATGGAGGAAGGCGGGTTGGAGGCAGGGGAGGAAGGAGCCTGAATTGACTGTCCCGTGCAGCCAGTTCCACCATGTGCACTCTGACACACCCCCATCCTGCCTGTCCACTGACCCTCCTTGTCTCCTCTCCCTGTCCACAAAGTGCAGCCTTGCAGACCTGTGGACACTTGCAGAGCAAAGCACCTATCTGCTTTCCCAGCCACACCTGGCCTCTGGGGCCTGTGCCTCCATGCAGGCCCTCAGCCAGCAGCCCCAGACCCACCCCCTTATTTGACCTTATTGCTCCCTCCAACCCACACTCCTCTGGCATCTGACAACCATTGCTACCTGGCTGTGATTCTCCATGGCACTTCATGCCCCCTAAGTGGGCCTGAGAAAAAGGGCTGGAGTTGTTTCTGCTGCTGCAGGCCTGGCATACAGGTAGCACTCTGTCAGTGTGTATGGGAGAGTCCCCCGGTGTTAGTTAAATGGCTGTGACCTTGGAGTGGGGTAGGGGAATTAGAACCTCTCCAGTGCTAATCGTCACCAAAGCTGAATAGGGTTCCCCTGCATTACACAGGGGAGGGCCTCCAGAGACCCAGGGGTTTAGAAAGCAGCTGCATTCCTGTCTGTTAAGAGTAAATAAGGGAAGGCCTGGCGCTGTGGCTCAATATGTTAATCCTCCACCTGCAGTGCCGGCACCCCGGGTTCTAGGGTTCTAGTCCAGGTCGGGGCGCCAGATTCTGTCCTGGTTGCCCCTCTTCCAGTCCATCTCTCTGCTGTGGCCCAGGAGTGCAGTGGAGGATGGCCCAAGTGCTTGGGCCCTGCACCCACATGGGAGACCAGGAGGAAGTACCTGGCTCCTGGCTTTGGATCAGCGCAGTGCGCTGGCTGCAACACGCCGGCCGTAGCGGCCACTTGGGGGGTGAACCAACGGAAAAAGGAGGACCTGACCTTTCTCTCACTGTCTAACTCTGCCTGTCAAAAAATAAATAAAAAATAAATAAATAAAAATAAAGAGTAAATAAGGGGGCCAGCACTGTAGCACAGTGAGTTAAAGCCCTGGCCTGAAGCGCTGGCATCCCATATGGGTGCTTGTTCTAGTCCCAGCTGCTCCTCTTCAGATCCAGCTCTCTGCTAAGGCATGGGAAAGCAATAGAAGATGGCCTAAGTCCTTGGGCCCCTGTATCTGCGTGGGAGGCCCGGAAGAAGCTCCTGGCTCCTGGCTTTGGATCGGCACAGCTCCAGCTGTTGCGGCCATCTGGGGAGTGGACCAGCGGATGGAAGACCTCTCTCTCTCTCTCTCTCTCTGCCTCTCCTCTTTCTGTGTAACTCTGACTTTCAAATAAAGAAAAGATAAGTAAATAAAAAAATAAGTAAATAAAAAGAGTAAATAAGAAGGTGGTGGCAGCCCACAGGTGAGTTAGCAGCACGGCACTGGCCTCTGTGCTCCTGGGAGACCAGAGGCATATACCAGTCAAGGAGCAGCACACAAGAATGAGGGATGACCAGGAGACAAGGAGAGGAGCACCAGTGAAGACCCTGGTCCCTGATGGGGGACGGGCGTGCTGGTTCCCTGAGACAACGCTTTGGAAACCTAGCATCAAGCAGTTACTCGGGACAGGAGCCTTCCTTCTCTCAAGTACTGTCAAGTCTGCCGACTTTCTGGAGAACTGGCTCTACCAGTGCCCCTGCTTCTGGATTGAGCTCCTGAACCTCACTGTTCTGGTTCCCTTCGTGGGAAGAGAGAGTAAAAGGCCTTCTAGGCTGTCCCTTCTCAGAGACACCGTGGGCAGGAAAGTAGCTCCTGTTAGGGAGCTGGGCCTGAGAGTGGCCATGAGGGCCATGTCTTGTTGCAGAACCAGAGGGCCCACCCTTCTGCAGACTCCCAAGGTCACTGGCCTTTGCCATCACTCTGTGCAGCTTCCTGCCTCATCCTTCGTCTTCTGATGGCCTCCTAGGAGGAGCCCTGTGAGGCTATTAGTCTTTCGCCCTGGAGTTCTAGGCTCAGGTTGTGAGCCTTGTTCCCTGTGACTCTTGCATGTTGTAAATTTAGGTGCTTGCTAACAAACTCTGTGAAGCTACTCCCCCCATTCTGCAGATTTGGGTTCAGATCAAGTAGCTGTCTCAATTTCACTGGAAACTGTAGTCCTAAAAGCTCCTGCCAACACTACTGTTTTCTTTCCCCTTTGCAGATGCTTACGGGCTGGGTCAGTAGGCACTGAACAACCAGGGAGGGTGCATCACGTATGCCTCGTGCAGGGGTGTGCTCACACAGACTTCCTAAGATCACTTTTACCCTTGGGACAGGTGGGTGCGTGTGCCTGAATTGGCTCCTCTTGCTCCTTCATGCCAGTCTGAGTCATGTAGTATGTGCTCAGGAGCTATTGGTTGAGAGCCTGCAAAGACAGCTTCTGATGTCTGTGATCACCATCATCACCACCCCCTGCCACCCCCAGGCTGGCCTGGAGAAGGGCAGCAGAAGCCAGGAGCACAGCCTGGATGCAGTTCTGGGCCCAGCAACCGACTCTCTGTGTGCCGGGCCCTGTGAGCTCTGCTTCCCTCATTCCTAAGATGGGGATTATAAGTAACGCCTGTGGAATTCCCAGAGATAACCACATGCTTGATAAACCTTTGTCCTTTTCCCCTTCTTTCCTAGAGCTACTGTGAGGATTACATCAGAAAAGGTGAAAGTGGAGAACCTCCTTATTGCACTTTTCAGATGTGATCTGCGCTCCTGATGGGGGCTGGGACTGTGGGCCTGTCCCTTCTCCCAGCATGTCTGCCCGGTGGGGGTCCCCTTCCCCACGTGATGCTCAGTGCCCTGGCAGCGTAGACCCCCAGCTTGGAAACACCAAGTTGTCTCTAAGTTCAGGTGTGCTGGAGACCAGGGTAGCTGTTCTGGCTGCTTCCCAGCTGCCTTTCTCCTTGTCCTCAAATATGCCCCCAGCTTAGCTTCTGTCTGTCTGCTAGTGACTCCAGCACCATATGCAGGAATCTGGCTTTTTATCTCAGCCCTGAATCATGATAGGCTGTCATGGTGGTAAAACAGCAATGAGATGAAATACATGTATAGATACTATGTATGTATCTATCTATATATGTTTTTAGTATTTGAAAGATACAGCCAGAGAGAAAAAAAAAGTATTTTCCGTCTACTCATGTACTCCCCAGATGACTTTAACAGCCAGATCTGGACCAGGCTGAAGCCAGGAGCCAGAAACTCCATCCAGGCCTCCCACTTGGATAGCAAGGGCCCAAGTGCTTGGGCCATTTTCACCTGCCTCCCCAGGTACTTCAGCAGGAAGCTGCATCAGAAGCAAAATAGCCAGGACGCAAACTGGCGCTCTGGTATGGGAGCTAGTGTTGCAAGCAGCGGCTTAACCCACTGTGCCACAATGCTGGCTCCTGTTTCTATGTTGTTCATGGCAGTCATGTTAGTTTCCTGTTGCCATTTCTGTAATAAATGAACACTAAGGTTTTGGTTCCACTGATTCAGCTGGTGTAGCTGTTGAGATGCCACTTGATGCCCACATCCCATATTGTAGTATCTGTGCTGGTGTGCTGGCTCTAGATTCCCGCCGCCTGCATCTATAGACCCTGGGCAGCAGCAGGTGGTGGCTCCAGTGGTTGGGTCCCAGTCACACAGTAAGGGACACCTGGACTGAGTTCCTGTTGGCCCTAGCCCTAGCCATTGTGGGTATCTTGGAGGAGGACCAATGGATGGTGGGTGGGAGTTCTGTCTGCCTGTCTCTCTCTCTGCCTCTCAAATAAATAAGTAAATGAAAACTTTTAGAAAAGCAAAAACACATACACATGTACAGGCTGTGTGCACTGAAAACATAATCCTAATACCATATGAAAAGTAAAAAGCCCCTCTCGGTACCTTTTTCTAAGAAGCTTGATGATTTGAAATTTTGCTCTTCCAGGAATGTCCTATGCATATATAAACATAAATAGATATATAATTCTTAAAAAGCAAGTAGGACTATACTTATTGCTCTGTACCTGGGCTTTTTTCCCCTTTACTTATTACAGGCACTATAAATTGTTTTCTCCTGTTAGATATTTAAGCTGATTTCAGGGTTTTGTACTTGATTGTTATGGTTAAATATGTATCAGTGTAAACTCATGTACTTGGTTCCTTCAGACTGACTTCATGGATAGAGAAGAGCAAGGTTCTTTCATCACGGGTGGCAGCGTGCTCGCTTACCACCCTGCGGCCCAGGCTGTGGGATGTGGCAAGTGTGGTGTCCAGAGACTTTCCCTAGTTAAAGCAGCCAGGGAAGCCTGGGGGACTGCTAACCAGGGGAAAGGGTGTGAGCTGGGCAGTCCCCAGCTCACGTCTCTCTGTCACGCGCCCTGGCTCCCAGATGCACCTGTGCATGCACCAGTCCTCAGGTGTGCACACCTGTCCCTTGTCTCCCCTCTGCCTGGAGAGGGATTGGAGCTCCTTTCACTTCCCGAGAGTCTGATCCCGCCTAGGCTGAGAGCTTCTCCTAGACCTTGGGCTCAGCACATAGGTGAGACACAGGGTCCGTGCATAACTGAGATGTGAGGTGAAGGATTGGGCGGGCCGTCACTCTTGCAAGGCATGGGAATCCAAGTCCTGGCCCTGGCCTTTGGAAGGTGGGGCTGGAGAGAGGTAGCTGTTGGGCCTCTTGCCTGATGACCCTGCTCTCAGAGCCTCCCTCCACCATGCTCTCCCACACTGGGCCTGTGCGCTCTTCAGGCCCCTCTCCCCGCTCTGCATCCCTACAGGTCCCTCAAGGCAGTGACATCCTAGCCTTCTCCACAGAGGGGAAAAGGGCTCCGTGAAGTGGGGACTGGGCAGGAGGAGGCACTAGTACCCAAAGGGACTTAGAGTTGTTCAGTTGTTTAATGAGGAGGGGGTGAGCAAAAAGACCACAGTGGCCCCTGGGAGAAAGGCCAGGGCTGGGGGCAGGAGGCCCATGGGGTGATGCCCGCAGACTGTGTGGTCAGCGTCCATAGGGACCTGGGTGGTTGCTCATATTCATGGAAAAGAGCAAAGATGAATTTTTCTCATCGAAGTAGAAAAACTGCCTGATTATTATCAGGGCAAGTTGGTTAGAGCGTTAGTTAAGTCATTTGTCAAAGCTCATTTAGTTGTCAAAATTAAATCATTTTTCCTCTACTTCCTACTGGATTGCTTATAATGATAACTTTCTTGGCATGACATTTATCATCCTGGTGCAAAGGTGGGGGGAGGGGCAGAGGAGGGCAGGAAGGTAACAGGCAGGGTGATAGGGCCCTGCTCCCTTTGTGACAGAAAGACGGTTTTTTAAAAATTTAATAAGAATTCTTATTATCACCTACAGCTTAGTGTGCACTCAGCTGTACCTGCATGCCTGGATTCAGAGCAGGACAAAAGCTGTGGCCGTATTCCTGAAGGCGGGTAGAGGGGCCCTGGGTCATGGCCCCATGCCTGGGGATTCTGATCAGAGGGATGGTAGACCCCGCAGGCAGACTGACTAAAATCAGTGCCCTGATTTCCAGCCTAGGTTCCGTGGGAAACATGTATACCCTAAAATAACTAGTTTTTGAAAAAATGTTGGGCTTATAAGCAAAATATTGTTGCTGTGGATTTGTTCTGAGAGGAGGAGCATGGTGGTGGGGGCAAGAGGCGCGGAGTCACCACACAGACCCCGGGAGTTGGATGAAAGCAGGCCAGAGGCGAGCAGCCTGCAGACTCGTTTATTTCAGTTGGTACAGTAGCTTAAATAGCCAAGGCAGCCAATCCGGTCAAGGGGCAGTCTATGCCCTAACCAATCACAGCCTGTTGCCAGGCAGTTTCCAAAGCCATCCAATCACAGCCTGTTGCCAGTCAGGCTCCGTTGTCATGTGGTTTCCGAAGCCATCCAATCACAGCCTGTTGCCAGTCAGGCTCCGTTGTCATGTGGTTTCCGAAGCCATCCAATCACAGCCTGTTGCCAGTCAGGCTCCATTGTCATGTGGTTTCCGAAGCCATCCAATCACAGCCTGTTGCTAGGCAGTTTCCATTGCCAGCAGCTATCTTGGCATGGCCTTCTCATTCCACCACATTATATCAAAAACATTTAAAATTTTTTTAAAATATTTATGTATTTGAAAGTCAGAGTCACACACAGAAAGGAGAGGGGGAGAGAGAGAGAGAGAAAGTCTTCCATCTGCTGGTTCACTCCCCAGTTAGCCACAACAGCCAGAGCTGAGCTGATCTGAAGCCAGGAGCCAGGAGTTTCTTCCAAGTCTCCCACACGGGTGCAGGGGCCCAAGGACTTGGGCCATCTTCCACTGCTTTCCCAGGCCATAGCAGAGAGCTGGATCGGAAGTGGAGCAGCCAGGATTCGAACAGGCACCCATATGGGAGCTGGTACTGCAGGCCAGAGCTTTAGCCCACTCTGCCACAGCACTGGCCCCAATGGGTGAGTTATAGCACTAAATCATGTACATTATTAGAAAATTCACGCAGCAAAGTTAGGAACTTAAAAGTGAGAAAGTCTCTTCCACCCCATCCTCTTTCCTTCTAACCACATAGAGCCGTGTTCTGAATTGTGTGAGAAGCACAATGCTAGCATGTTTGTACATATAAGATGGTGTATATATGGAAAATCCTCTAACATAATACTCAGAGGAAACCCCTGATGGCTTTTTTAGGCAGTATAATTGGAGAGCTGTTGATCAGCATGCGTCATCACATCAGCTGGTTCCTGACTCCCTGTTATGTAGCTGTGCTGTATTCTTTAACTCAAGAGCTGCTGATGGATTGTGGCCTTTTTTAAGTTAGAGTTGATGCTGCATAAACATCTTATTTCATGTCCTGATGGACTCGTATGAGCGCATCCCTGCTAGCAATGCGAGTGCAGAGTCCAATGGCTCTGCACTGCTAGTTTTCATAATTACTGCCTGATTTCCCTCCAGAAAGGTGGCATCAAGTGACGTTCCTATGGGAACATGTCAGGTTACCCTGTCCCCAGACTTCTGCCAAAGTTAAATATATTATCAGTCATTTCCATTTTTACCTGACTTTGACGGGTAAAACAAGGGAGTATTTCCTTGCTGTTCCATTGGCCTTTCTTTAATTTATGAATGAGCTTATCTTTACATATGTTTATTGGCTATTTGTGTCCCGTTGACTGTAAATTACCTGTTTATAGCCTTTGCTCATTTTTGTACCAGGTTGTCTCTTTCTCATTAATTAGTATGAAGCCATAAAGTGAGGAAATTAGCCCTGTGTCAGTTGAGTCGTAAGTAACTACTGTCCCTTTTCTCAGTACTCTTGGGACTTGGTCTAGAAGTTTTACATACTGTGTAGTCTAGTTGTCAGTCTGGTATGCCTTTCGTGTTTTCTGTCCTGCCTGATATGGCCTCCAAGATTACAAATTCACTTACGATTCCTTCTGTAATGTTTTTCATTCTTTGATTGGCATTTAGTCTTTCTCTTTACTTTGGCATGAAGAGAAAAGTATCTCACTCTATTTTTCCATCAGTTAGCTAATTTGCTGATAATGCTCTTTTTACCCCTGATACCTTCTTAATGAGCGATGTCAATCTATCTCTGAGCTTTTTTGTTATTGTTGCCCTACTGATCTGTTGATTTTACCCCCTCATACCAAACTGTTTCTTTTATTTTCTTTTTAACTGTTATAGCTTCATAATGTTATTTTTATTATTTATTTGTTTATTTTTTGAAAATGCTCATCCCTGCCTCTCCTTTACCCTTCATTTCCACCATATCTCTGTTTTTTAGTATCTTTGGAAGTATTTTTGCATTTTTATTTTTCAGATGAACTTTAATAATAATTATCTTCAATTGCCATAAACTAATTTTATTATCATTGATTTGAATATAGACTAATTCAAAGAGGCTGTACATTGTTTATAATTCCTAGTCTTCCTATTTGAAAGCATTGTGTATGTTTCTGTTTACATAGAGTTTTTTTAAGTTTCTTCAGAAGTATTTCCCATAAGCATTTCATCTTTCTGGTTGCTATCATAAATGGGGTTTGAATTTTTTAAATTTATCTTTGTGTAAAAAATTGTTGATTTTAAATTTTAGTTTTTTAACTTGCCCCCAACCAAAGCAGGCCTCAGTGTTATTTCTAATGTCTTCCCATTGATTCCCTTGCGTTTTCTAGTTATATAATTACATCTTTTGAATCAGCGATGATTCCGTTCATCTTTTTAATTATTTAGACCTCCAGTTTATTTCTCTTGTCTTATTACATCGCATAGTAGCTTAGGATGGTGTTAAATGGCAGGCATCTTTTTGTTGTTGTCATTTTAATGAGTATGTGGTGAATGGTTTTCATTAAGCAAGATACTAGCTTTTGGGCTTATTTATCTTTTTTTGGTAATATCCATTTATTCCTATTTTTTAAAGGGCATTAAATTTTTGTTGTTCTTTTTATTTACTTGAAAGTCAGGGAGGAGTGGGGATGGGAGGAGAAACTTCCCATCCTCTCATTCACCCCCCAGATGCCTGCCACAGTGTGGACTGGGCCAGGCTGAAGCCAGGAACCAGGAACTCCATCTGAGTCTCTCGCGAGTGGAGGGGGCATCACCTACTGTCTCCTTGGATGCCCACTGGAGGAAACTGGAATCAGGAGCGGCACTGGGACTTGAACACAAGCTCTCCGACCTAGGATGTGGGCGTCCCAAGCGGCATATTGACTATTGCTCCAAACCCCTACCCCATTCCTAATTTTTTTACATCAATTATTGCTGATGGGGCCAGCATTGTGGCACAGCTGCCTACAATGCCAGCATCCCATATAAGGACCAGTTCAAGTTCTAGCTGCTCTACTTCTGACCCAGCTCCCTGCTAATGCACCTGGGAAGGCAGCAGAAGATGATTCAAGTACCTCAGCTCCTGCCACCCACGTAAGACCTGGATGGAGTTCCTGGCTCCTGGCTTTGGCCTGGCCCAGCCCCAACCATTGCAGTCATTTGAGTAATGAACCAGTGGATGGAAGGTATCTCTCTCTCTCTCTCTGACTTTCAAGTAAACAAATAAATCTTTTTTAAGATTAAAAAATTCCTTTTTAATGAATTTTATCAAGCATCTTTTGGAGTAATTTATGGTTTTTGTCTTGTACCTGTTAGTATGCTGTGTTACATTAATGGATGTTCTATTAAGTTCTGAGCGTATTATACTTAGTTGTATGTTATTCTTTTATTTTTTTGAAAGATGGACTACAGAGAGGGAGGGAGGAAGTCTTCCATCCACTGGTTCACTCCCCAGATGACCACAAACAGCCAAAGCTGAGCCAATCCAAAGCCAGGAGCCAGGAGCCTCCTCCTGGTCTCCCACATGGGTGCAGGGGCCCAAGGACTTGGGCCATCTTCTACTGCTTTCCCAGGCCATAGCAGAGAGCTGGATTGGAAGAGGAGTGGCTAGAACTTGAACTGGTGCCCATATGGTATGCCAGCGCTTCAGGCAGGGGCTTTAACCCGCTGCGCCATAGCACCAGCCCCATGTTATTTTAATATACCACTTAATCATAATTGTAAATATCTTAGCTAAGATTTTTATGTATTATAATGTTCATCATTATAGTGTCTTGGCTATATTTGTCATGTCATCTTGATATTAATATGCTACCTTCACAGAAGGAATTTGGAAGTTTTCCTTTATTCTATTAAACAGTTAGTTATGGATTCATTAGAAGATTGAAGGGACTTGGTATTTTGGGAGAGGGTAAGTCTAACATGCGCATGTTAGTAGGAAGTTGGAATTGGGATCAGAGCTAAGGCTGAAGCCCAGGTGTTTCATTCTGGGAAGTAAACATCTTAACCACCAGGCCAAAAGCCCACCCCTGTTAAGTCACATTTTTAAATTTATCCGCATTGAGTCTTGCAAAGTAAGCTTAAATTTTTCAGGAAATTTAGCGAATTCGTATGTATTTCTAACTTTGTGTGTGCTTTATTATTATGTATCAGTTCTATTATTTTCTAATTCAGTAATCTGTGCTTTTTGTACGTGTATTTTCTTCATTGGGTAATTCTGATGATCTGAGGCTTCCTGACCCTGAGACTAAATTCATTGTTGTACAGTTAACTATATACAGTTATCCAGATAGCCTAAGGTTGTCTGTATCCTCTGAGCAGCGGTCGGTGACAGTCCACAGTGTATTGTCACTTTCCAGATAGTCGGCAGCTTCCCCTTTGCATCCTTCTTTGACTCAAGTTGTTTGATGAGAAAATCCTCATTGCCAAGTTGCTGGGTTTTTCCTCCTAGTTTTGTTATACACTGGGAGTTGTTACCGAACGGTGCAGTCTGTGCTATGTCAGTCATGTGGCATTTCTGGAGTTTCCCTTCATGGCCTAATATATGAATCTGTCACTGTTGCAGAGGGTCCTCGAGGAGCCTCTGTCATGAGGATGTGAAGTCTGAGACGCACACGCCCATCTTGAACACGGAGGACTCGTGTTCTGTGCATTGTGTTTGCCTGGCCTGGTGCCCTGTGTTCTGTGGCTCTGCTTGCTGGCGTGCAGACATTCACTGCTCACGTCCTCGCTGGGAACGAAGCCTCCATCCGTCACTCGTGGCCCTGCGACTCCTGTGTCCTCCTCTGCCTAGAATTCAGCTGGTTAGGCTTAATTTTGGCAACAGTTTTCTTTTGTTAACATACTAATCGTTACCCTTTTTTATTTTTCACCTTTCCGAGTCACCCTGTTTGAGACCAGCTCTTGTTTGCAGTACACAGTAGCTTTGTTTAAACTGAAATGAATTGTTAAAGTCCCACAAAACTCGTTGAACTTCCATCTGCCCATCTATAACATGAGTGCTGGAGAAGACGGGATGTGTGTCACTCACTCTGTGCACATTATCGCACTTAATGTACACAGTGCTGTCCTTTCAAGGCCGTTTGTATTCCGTTTGACAGATGAGAAAACTACAACTGAGGAAGGTGACTTTTCTAAGATCACACAGTTGACACTGTAATTGGTTGAGCTGTGATTGATCCCTAATCCAGGGCTTTCTAATTCCCAAATCCTTATTCTTTCTACTTAGCTCCTACAGCAGCTCTCACCCCCTGGATGAAGCCCCAGGTCACTCTGCGTGAAATGATTTCTGGCTTTCAAGACGAGTTGTGGCAAGTAGGGTAACCTGGTAACTAGGCTCATTTTTGTACTTAATTGGAACCAGGCTGCAGTGGGCTCAGGGGTCAAGCAAACAGTCTGCTGGTGAGCACCGCCCACCCCTCCTCATCCCCCCCAGAGTGGAGGGCTGCTTTGCTGTGGGTGTGGGGGCCGGCCACACACACACGGGGCCTGTCCTGCCCTCCCCAAGCTGCCCTGCAGGCTCGCGGGCACCTTCTGGACATGGTTTCCAACCTCAACTCTGTGTGACGTTCAGAGACAGCAGATGGAGCCAGAGACCTGGAGAAAAAGGCCACCCAGCCCAGAGGCCACAGCTCCTGGGGCCAAGACCCAGAGTTGAATGTGGAGAAACCAGCTTGGTTGGTGGTAGAGTGGAATGGAGATTAACAGGGGATTTTCTGGGACACTTTCCTTGTGATGGTCATGTTTCGGGGTGTCAGCAAAAGGGAGAGACTCAGGGTGGGGGCAGCTGAGATGTAAAGCTCCTAAGGCTCACAGCTGGACTCGCAGGCCTGGGTGGTGCCGATGGCCTTTCCCATGTCTTCAGGGAGAGCCTCTGTCCACTTGGTCACCGCAGAGCCTGCTCCCTGCAGGCATGCAGTGGCTGTTGGCTGCGTGACCTAGGCAAGGAGTTGCTCACCTGCCTGCTATGCAACAAGGGCAGGGAGGAGTGTTTAGACTGGGTGCTGGGGCACCTGGCAGTGGCATTTAGAAAAGTCACCACCTCAGCTGTGTGAGCAAGGCCTTCACATGGTCTCTTGGGGGTCTTCTTGGTAAGCAGAAGTGGGCTGAGGTTGGGGCTGGTCCTTGCACTTGTTCTGTTTTCAGCGATGAGGCAGGAGGTTCCCATTTCACCCTCTGCCTGCACACATCTCCTGAGCTACGTGGTAGGGAGGAGTACAGAGTTTGTGAGACTAGCAGTTTTGTCAGTCCCCAGGCTGGGACAGAGCGTGGCTCAGTGGTACCCTGAGCGCACCAATTGAGCCATGTGGCTCAGGTTGAGTGGGCCAAGTAGTTTGAATTTGTAGCAGCTTGCAGCTCAGTCTGCACCTGTGGATAAGCACAGTTGAAGAGTAGCTCTCTGAGCAGTGAGCCCAGGTCTCTGCCTTCGAAGACTGATGCTGGCCTTAGGAGAAGAGGGCCAGATGCCCCGCTTGGCGCAGCTCTGCTCTTGCTGCATGGTGCCCAGGGTTCTTGGTTTTCGCCAGGCCATCCTGGAGGAGGCCAGACTGTGACCTCTGTCCTTCACAGGACAGCATTCACACCGGGCGTGGTGTGTGTGTCAGGCTGAACCAGAAGAAGAGCTTTTTGTGAGTGCCTACTGTGTGCCATGTGCTGAGCTAGGCTCTTTGCATTCTAATCTGCTATCCTCAGGTGTCAGAGCAGGGGGAAACCAGAGTCTCCCCAGAGTCTCAATGTTGCCAGTGGTTTTCACTTGTTTTTAGCTGAAGCCAATGACTATCAGATGAATTTGTAAACAGAAAAGCAAGCAGCCTGTGAGAGGGGAGCCAGTCCAGGTGAAGTGCGAGTGAGACCTGGGCCCTGCTTTTCCAGCCCTCGTCACTCCCGGAACACAGGGCTCCCCAGAATCCAGTGTGGAAATGGTGTTCCTGTGCCCCAGGGCTGTGTGTGCGAGGACCTGGGACAGGGCCTGCTATCTGCAGGTGTACAGAACCAGTCTGTAAAACGGTCCTGTTGATGCCTGGCTTATGGGCTGCTGGGGGTCAGTGAGGCGTGAGGTTTCTGTTCTGTCCAGTTAGCAGTGTTTGAGGACCTCCTGGCGGCCAGGTAGTCAGCTCGTGGCCCGCACACCTGGGCTCGTATGGCCAGAGCGCCTTTGCCTGAGAGCCAGAGCCTGGCAGTGAGTATTTGTTCACGTGATTCCTGGACTTACCTTGGGAGGACGGGGGAGCAGTGGTCGTTACCCTCAAGGTAGTGGCGGCACAAGGCGTGGAGAGAGCCTGAATTCCAAGGGGTAGAACTGGAGAGGAGCTGACATGACAGAGCTCTGTGCCTGGTAGGGCCTGAGCAGGTAGGAAACGGGCAGGCAGGGGCCAGAGTTGGCAAGAGACCAGCTGGAACCTGGAGTGGAGAGGCGCATGTTAGAGTTGCCGAGGCAAGAAGACCAGGACAAGGACCTTGGGAAAGGAGAGGGGCCAACCCAGAGGGTAGGGAGAGGAGCAAGAGGAGGGCACTCCCTGCCCTCAGCCGAGAGCCTCCCGCGTCCACGCAGCTGTCCAGCCGACCCATTGCTTCCGTTTTTCAGATGGGGAAACTGAAATTCACAGAAACTTGCCCGGGATTATACATCTAGTAAGTGGCAGAAGTGGGATTCAAACCTGCATTTTAAAAGCTGCCAAAAGACCCTAAGTCGTCGTGATTTTAGCGGTGGTGTTCCAGTTGGAGGACCCAAGCCAGGGCCTGACAGACACCTGGAAAGTCTAGTTGCCTGAGCTGAGCTGTGAGGTACGAATGAGAGCCTGCCCCCAGCCAGAGAAGCCCTCCTCGTCCAGGTGGGGAGCCCCCATGCCGTCCACCGCTGGTCTCAGCCCCAGTTCCCTCCTCTTCCCGCCTCTCCCGGCTGGGCATACCAAGATATAAGATGCCACATTCTGAGATCTTACTCACATGTTGTCTTTCCCTGGCTTTGACGCCCATTGACCTATTTAAAATAGACACATTTAGAGAAGGAGATCGAAAAATAGCATGAAAATCGATTGTTTTTCCCGTCTCACACCTGTCCCGTTAATGAAGGTCTAATGGAACTTAGGCAAGCACATGTCTGTGTTTCAAGGAGAAAAGCAAGTGGCACTTGATCACCTGCACATCCTCTGGCCAGCTTTTGTAGACCTCCAAGGCACAGCCGAGACTATTCCTGTGGCCTAGCCTGTGCTGAGCCAGCCCGCAAGGTGAGGAAACTGGAGCTCAGCTTGGTTGTCTGTTTAATCCAAGCTGGGAAGAAGCCACGGGGCTTCCTGCTCTCCATCCTTTCCCCCATGAGTGAGGGGCTGCGTCGATCCACGGCCCCAACGTGTACTTGGAGAGGTAGGGCGTGGACCTGGCTGCTGCCACCCCTCTGACTGGACTCGGGGGGTTGTGGCTTCCACTCAGCCTTGTACTTGTGACTGCTTGGGAGTTTCTATGCGTGTACGAGGTCAGAGTCCTCTGAGCAGGCTCCTGCCAATGGCCTCGCCCCGACCCCAGCTCCCCTGCCCCAGAGGTGCAGAGAACAGGAGCACCGCTGTTTTCTCTGTAAGCACACACAGCGCCGGCTCCAAACTTCCCCTGTAACCCACAGGAGAGGCGGATTTGCACCATGACCTGGCATGCAGCCCCACAGACAGACTTCACAACACAGCATTTCCACCTCCTGATTTCTTTGGCCTCTGTTCGATGTCTCCTGTCACCTTTCACATAAAAGCAAGACACTTGGTTTGGGCCCACTGGACTGTCAGCTCTCTAGAGACTGTGGGAGAGCCCGGGCTCAGGGGCAACCTCTGTGCTCCTTGCTACTTGCCCCTGTCCCCAGTACGCAGGGCTGGAGGCTTCTGCCCCCTCCGTGGCCTCGGCAGTGCCTGCTCTGTGTGACAGTGACATTGCAGGGTAGCAAGGGACCTCCTGTGGAAGCCCCCGTCTGTGGGGGAAGCCCCCTTGATAAATCTCTTTTGTCTTTGAAGGAGTCTGGGTAAGGAAGCAACTGCATAGTGCTGGGAGCCCACGGCAGAAATCAGGCGACAGGAGAGGGTTGCTAGTGCGAGAGGTAGTCCTCTAAGAAAGATATGGAATTAAAGCCTGGGTTCAGACCAGAGACTCGTGAGAGGTGATGGTGTGTTTTAGAAAGGATCAGCCAGGTGATTCCTCTAATTGCACGGTCCCTGAGTTTGTTGGGAAAGCAGTTATTTCTACAGAAATTATGGCCTTGGTAGTTTTCAAAAGTGGACCCATAGGCAATATAACCTCTGCTGCTTCACCCCGAGCCTGCTCAGGGGCTGCTGTTTTGCCACAGTGTGGAGAACAGGAAGGGCGGTCAGGAGGGCGTGAGCATGTCAGGGGGTGGGCGGCCAGGCTCTTGCAGGGCCAGGAAAGAGTGCTCTAACTTCACAGCCATGCTGGGAGCACCAGCTAATGCAGCAAGCCCGCCATGGTCTGCTTACAGCCCCACGCTGGTGCTGGCACCCTCAGGACACATCCTGAAGCTCTAGAGCTGGCAGCTTGTCGCACTCCAAGCCCTGCATGAGAGGAAGGTCCAGGCTGTGGAGCTAACCTGGTTTCCTGTCCAGCGGCTACCACGTTCCTCTCGACTTTGGTGACACCTTGGCTTAGGGACTTCCTCTTTCCGTGCTTCCTTCCCCTTTTCCAGTGGTTCTGAGATTAAGCTGATCGTTGGCATGCCTGGAGCAGGTGCTCTGGGGTGGGGTGACTTTTCTTGGGATGCTGGAGTGGAAACACTGTTCTTCCAGACCCAGCCCCTTCTGTTCTGGGGCTGGGTCTGTGCTGCGGACCCATTCAGGCCCCGTTCCACATCCTGCTTCACTTCGAGCTTCTGAAGTCTCTGTCTTGGATGCTGCAGCACCCACGTGATGCTGGCCCCGCAGTCCGCGCTCATCAGTGTTCATTTGCCCTGGAAGAATTCACAGGTGTGGTGCAGAAAGGTGCCATCCACTCCCACCTCTGCTGCGTCGGCTGTGCTGCGGAGAAGGTTCTGAGACAGATAAAGACTTATCCCTAGAGGGCTGTGTGAAGTAGGTGCTGTTGAGATCTGTCCCCGAGATGAAGGACTGGAGCACCCACATTCCACCTCAGCAGTGGGCAAACAGGCACTTTCCTCACTGCCCCTGGGCCCCTGGACCTAGGCCAGCTCCCTTTTCTCGGAACTCCTGGCCCTGTCCATCTACTGGTCACTTCCACATACCCAGGATGGCCTGCAGGGCTGCTGCTGCCTCTGTGTCACCAGACTGCACTGGGACAGGGGGCCTTTGTCTGGTGTGAGCACCCAGCAGTGTTCAGGAGAGGGTCCGCCCTCACTCTCCAAGGAGGCGTCCTTGGTTGTTGAAAGGTGGAATGTTCCAGCTAATGAGAAGCAGTTGAGAGACAGCTAGGCCACCATCCTTGTGGCAGGCCTGGCGTCCTGACCTGCTTGTCGACGCGCAGGTGACAGGCGAGGCTGGAGCAGGGTGGCTCCCTCTGGCCAGCTTGCATGGCAGAGGCACCAGCCAGGCAACCCGGGCTGCAGTGGCGTAGAAGGCTGCTTACATTTTCTCTGCTCTCCCTGCTTCTCTCCTTTCTGTTTAGTTGTAGAAGAGCCCCTGGAAGATGGTTTTCCTCGACTGCCATGTACAGAAAATTCTACACATCTCTGCAAAGAAATAGCTCCCAGGGAGGTGGCCTGGTTGGGGCGTGAGCATTAGGTCCGCACTCAGCACAACCCAGGTGGAAATCTCTGGGTTGCCATTCCTTAGCCCTGCGAGCTTGGCCCAGGCTTGTAGCCTCTGCGTGCCTCATCCGCTTCTCTGGGAAGACGTCCCTGTCACGGCCTTGCTGTGAGGATCACCGTGCAAGCTCCTGGCACACTGTAGGGTCTGGATCAGAGCTACTTTATCGTTTGACTGCTTGCTCTTGGGAAAAGTTGCCTGCCATGGTGACCCAGCCAGGTGTTGGCATGTCTCTGCCCGATAGGCTGGTGTCTTTTGTCACTACCCACGTGCAGGAGTCCTGGGACAGGGCAGTCTGAGGGCAGTGGTCTACCTGGTGACCATCTGTGGAAGTCAAGGACAAGGTGAGAACAGAGATTCAGGGAAGGGTTTGGTCCCCGGCCATGGGGCATAAAGGTACAGAAGACAGTTTTGAGCTTTGCAACTTCCTTCTCACGCTCTCGGGAACCTGAGGGGTGTGCTGCACTCAGACAGGGGACGGGCTGTGCCTCCAGGGCCCACGTTCCTTCTTACCATCTAAGTGCTCATCAACAGACCAGCCTGGGCACAGAGGCACGCTGCGCTCATAGCCCATGCAGGCCCCCTTGGGTCCCAGGAGCCAGAAGGTCTGCTTCGGAACCCTGACTTCACCACTGTCAGGAAGCAGGGCCTTGGTGAGTCAGCTTTGGGGTCTCTGTTTTTCACGGAGCCTTTTTTTTTTTTAAGATGTATTTATTTATTTATTTGAAAGGTAGAGTTACAGACAGTGAGAGGTAGAGACAGAGAGAAAGGTCTTCCATCTGCTGGTTCACTCCCTAAATGGCTGCAACAGCCAGAGCTGCGCCGATCAGGAGCCAGGAGCTTCCTCCAGGTCTCCCACGTGGGTGCAGGGGCCCAAGGACTTGGGCCATCTTCCACTGCTTTCCCAGGCCATTGCAGAGAGCTGGATGGGAAGAGGAGCAACCGGGACTAGAACCAGCAGCCATATGGGATGCCGGCGCCGCAGGTGGATGATTAACCTACTGCACTGCAGCACCGACCCCTCAGGGAGCCTTTTTAACCTGGGAAGCCCAGAGGAGTTGTTCCAGCTCACGCATATAAGCCCCTAGCATAGACCCTCACCGGTGTCCTGCATCTTTTTGTTTTGGAAAGGTAAAGGGATCGATGGTCCAGAGTGCAGGAGCTCCCAGAGTCTGCAGTGTTTAGAGTAACTCTCCTGTCCCCTCCCCCTGGGTCCCTATCCTCTCCAGATGCCTGTGGTCACCGCTTGGGGCGCCTCCTAGAGACAGTCCACGAGTGCAGGTGCAAGCTTGTGCCTCTCTCTCTGCTCAGTTTCTCCAGCGTTTCATGCCTTCAGTCAGCTTCCAGTCTGGATTTGAAGCTGTTGCATGTCCCATCCCTTCACCCACCACATAGGAATTGACTGCAAGGACATACCATTCCGTCTCTCTTGTTAGTGTACAGTTGGTGTTCAGTTATTCTCAGCCAGCTGTTGTATGTATCCTGTCTGCCTTGAGATTTCTGTGGCTCAAGATCCCTGAGAGAAGATTTTAAAAAGATTTTTATTGCCGGCGCCACGGCTCACTAGGCTAATCCTCCGCCTTGTGGCGCCGGCACAGCAGGTTCTAGTCCCAGTCGGGGCGCCGGATTCTGTCCCGGTTGCCCCTCTTCCAGGCCAGCTCTCTGCTGTGGCCAGGGAGTGCAGTGGAGGATGGCCCAAGTGCTTGGGCCCTGCACCCCATGGGAGACCAGGAGAAGCACCTGGCTCCTGCCATCGGATCAGCACGGTGCGCCGGCCGCAGTGCGCCGGCTGCAGTGCGCCGGCCGCGGTGGCCATTGGAGGGTGAATCAACGGCAAAGGAAGACCTTTCTCTCTGTCTGTCTCTCTCACTGTCCACTCTACCTGCCAAAAAAAAAAAAAAAAGATTTTTATTTATTTGGATGGCAAAGTTACAGAGAGAAAGAGAGAGAAAGAGAGAGAGAATCTTCCCTCTGTTGGTTAATTTCCCAATGCGCTGATCTGCATCTAGGAGCCAGGAGCTTCATCCCATGTCATTTAAGATCACGGGGCTCATAGTGGTGGCGCCTAATTTTCTACAGTGTAGTGTAAATCCCTCAGCTGAAGCAGGGCTCCCGGCCCTACAGTGTGGCCGGCCTGTAAAAAAATCTATGTTAGAGTCTATTATAAATTATTTTTATGTATTTTTAAAAATATTTATTTATTTACTTGAGAGGCAGAGTTATAGAGAGAGACAGAGAGGTCTTGCATCTGCTGGTTTGCTCCCCAAGTGGCTGCAATGGCCAGAGCTGAGCCAGTCCAAAGCCAGGAGCCAGGAGCTTCTTCTGGATTTCCCATGTGGGTGCAGGGGCCCAAGCACTTTGGCCATCCTCCGCTGCTTTCCCAGGCACATAAACAGAGAGCTGGATCAGAAGTGGAGCAACCAGGACTCGAACTGGTGCCCAAATGGGATGCCGGCATCACAGGCAGTAACTTTATCTGCTGTGCCACAACGCCAGCCCCACCATAGAAATTTTATACCTGTTCTTTGTGGTGAGAGCTGTCCTGAGGTTGTAGGATGTTCAGGAGCACCCCTGGCTATACTGGTTGTCAGAAGCACCTTCTACTCCCGCCTCCACCCCCATAACAAACAGAAACATGTCCAGATCCAGACATTGCCATGTTTCCCCAGGACCAGGGACAAATCAGGGCAGGCTGAGGACTCTGGTTCTGGTGAGATTTGGAAGAGCTGGGTAGGGAGAGGCACCAATGCTCAGCACTGGGATTCTGTTTTGGGCAAACCTGCAGCTAGAAGAACAGGGGACAGGCCACCCACACCATGTGCCCTTCACGGACTGCTCCCCAGGGTGGCTTTGCAAGGCTAGGAACACACACACACACACACACACACTGTCACGTCAGACAAGCACAAGGCAGTGTAATGTGGAATACAGTGGAGAGGTCATGAAGCCAGACTTCTCATTGCCAACACTTCCTAGCTGTGGAGTTGGGGCAAAATACCTACTTCTGTGGCCAGCACTGTGGTATAGCAGGTAAAGCTGCCACCTGCAGTGCTGGCATCCCACGTGGTCGCCAGTTCAAGTCTCCTCTGCTCCACTTCTGATCCAGCTCTTTGCTATGGCCTGGGAAAGCAGTGGAGGAAGCCTAAGTCCTTAGGCCCCTGCACCAGTGTGTGAGTCTTGAAAGAAGCTCCTGGCTCCTGGCTTTGGACTGGCTCAGTTCTGGCCATTGCAGCCATTTAGGGAGTGAACTAGTGGATGGAAGACTCTCGCTCTCTCTCTCTCTCACTCTGCCTCTGCCTCTCTGCCTTTCAAGTAAATAAATAAATATTTTTAAAAAAGGTACTTCTGGGACTCTTAGCTGTAAAATGAGCATTATAATTGTTCCTACTTGTTGACTATGGGGATTGAGTTAAGTGGAGGTAAAGCACTTAGCACAAGGCCAGGTACTTGCTTTGTGTCAGATATCACCGTTATTAACAGAAAAAGAGAGTGGCTGTGAGCTCCCCCTGTGTGCTGGGAGCTTTGAACTGATGATTTGCACTTAAATCTGCCTGCATTTGTGGGCGAAGGGATCTTCATCGCTTTTACACTCAGGAAATGGAGGCTCGGAGAGAACGCCCCTGCTCAAAGCTCCAGGAGGAGCAGAGGCTGAGCACGAAGGCTGCGCCCAAGCTGCTGCCACCCTCCACCTTTGTGCGCGCAGAAAGCAGGAGCTGGGCTGCTGGGGAGGATGAGAAGAGAGGCAAGAAGTCAGTCTGCGGGTGGCACTGTGTGTCGCAGCCAGTAAATCATTTGTCAGAGCCCTTGTCGGCTCCAGGTCCCTGTGCAGTGTCGGTGTGGAGGGTGGGGCTCCGTGTCTGGAAACCTGTACACTTGCCAGGGGGTTGGCAGGGTCACCCCAAACCAGATCCCCCCCGCCCCAGGGCCCGTTGCGGCCCAGTCTTCTCCTGCCACAGCCAGGGGCCTGCACTTGTGGGCTCTGAGATGGACATACTTGTTTAGACTTTTCTTCTTCCTTCTTGGTATCTTTTTTCTGATTGTGAGAGCCCTGCATACCCCCCTTATGGGGAAAATCCAGGAGAGGATTTGTGGGCAGATTAACTTTGGTTCTAATGGCTGCTTTTCTGTGGCTTTCTCTTATTCCTCTCTGTTGTAACTCTGTGTGTTTCTTCATAGTGGAGATCACTGTATGTCATCGTCATTAGTGTCACTTAACTGTTTCCGATAGATCCTAGTGCCACTGTTTCATGTGTCCTCTTACCTTTGACAGCTCCTAACTAGTTGCCATTTAGTTGGTCGCATATTATCTTTATGTTAAATGTTTTCTTTATTAAAATTTTCTCAATTGTAACCATGCAAGTAATAGGTGGATTACATTTACATTGTACTACTTCATGCATTGCCAGGAAAAGTCAAGTTCTTCCTGACCACCGTCCTACTTTTAGTTTCTGGCATGTGCTAATGCTGATTGTGGGTCGTCCCCCCCCCCCCCGCAAAGAGTATGCTATTATTATCACTTCATTCAAGTGTAATAGAAATGCATGCTTGTGAAAATTTAATATACTATTATCTAAAGGTAAAAGTTAAAGTTCCTGTGGCACAGCGGGTTAAGTCATTGCCTACAATGCTGACATCCATATGGGTGCTGGTTCGAGTCTCAGCTGCTCCACTTCCAGTCCAGCTCCCTGTTAATGTACGTGAGAAAGCAGCGGAGGATGGCCCAAGTGCTTAGGTCCCTGCACCCACATATGAGAACGGATGAAACTCCTAGCTCCTGGCTTTGGCCTAGCCTAGTCCCAGCCATTCTGGCCATTTGCAGAGTGAACCAGTGGATAGAAGATCTCTTTCTGTCTCTCCGTCTCTCTCCATAGCTCTGCCTTGCAATAAATTTTTTTTTTTAAAGTTAAAGCTGCCTAAAATTCTCCCTAGAGAGAGAACCGGTGTTAGGGGTATGCTACATTTCCTTGCAGAATATTTTTTAATGTGTATAAATCCAACATGTGAACTCACACATACACACATTTAGGAGTAAAGCAACACAACAGCTTCTCCCATACACACTGTTGTGTTGGTATTTTCGAGTCTTCACCGGTGGATACCTCCAGCTGTCACTCCCCTGTCTTCTGTCGCCCCAGCCCCTGGTGACTGACACAGGCCGCGTCAGTGTTTCTGGCCATGGGAAGCTCCCGCCCAGCGGCCCTGCCTGTACAGCACAGTTTAGCCCCAGGTCTGACTTTCAGAAGGGCTCTCATGTGGGTCTGGAGGTCTGGGGACTGAGGGCCTGCAGGGGCTATGGAGCCAGGCCTGGGCCTGCCTGGGGCCTGGGCACAGAGGGCCCAGGGCAGGGAGCCAGCAGGCTGGGGCCCACGTCCGCTCGGTGCCGCCAGCATCCGAGCACCGGGACCCAGCCCTCCCTCCGTGCTGCTCGGTGCCATCATTTTCCCCTCCCATGACATACGACAGCGGGGAGTTGAGTGGTTTGTTTCATCTCTTCTTAAGAAAAAGTTAAATTTATAATCCCAGCCCCGACCTTCCTTGTAACTCATGTGCTCATCCTGTTAACTGGTTTAATATATGGCACCACTATTTCATTAAACAACATACAGGAATAATTAGTTCAGCAACGATGCCTCAGAACAAAAGCCCTTGATTTAGTTTAACTTTATAAGTTGCTCTCTTTTGATGTGCAAGAACACATCTGGGGTCTTAAAGAAAGCAGAAAGAAAAATAGGAGACGTTTCGTCAGGCTGGGGTTAGGGCTTTCTGCGCACAGCCAGTAACCCTTTGGTACCAGGCCTCACTGGTGCAACACAAGCCCAGCAGGCTCCGGGACATGGGCCAGGCGCCCCAGCCAGGCAGGAGAAACCCTGCATCTCCTATCTGGACACACCATGTGCCCTGGTGCAGTTGGCTCCCCTAGACGTGTGCTCCGAGCTTCATGAGGCCCCCCGTCCCTCATCATTGGCCTGGTACCTGCGTGGGAACTGCCTGTTGACTCCATGGTGGTGCGAGGGCCCTGCCCTCCGGAGCTGGCTGCCCACTGCTCTGTTCTCCCGTTTGCTCTGTTCACCTGCAGTCCCTTTTCCCAACCAGGCAAAAGGTCACTCTGACTTGGGTACCTCATCACACCCCATGGCCTTCTGCCTGCCAGCAGAGGAGAGCTTCACCTCTGACTTCAGCCTCAGCTGTGGACATTTGACCTGTGCGCTCTGCCCTCCCCAGGCCCCTGGGCCTCTGCTCCTCTGCTGCGCACTGCACAAGCTGTCCTCTCTGCAAGCCCAGCACAGAAGCCACCTCTTCTGACATGTGCTAGCTGTGGCTCCTTCCTCGAGGCTCCCCAACCACCTCCACCGCCACGGAGGGCAGCCTTGCCTCCGCGTGCACAGGACCGTATTGTTGGGTAGCTGGAAGCTCCGGGCCGGTTGGGGTGCAGGGATGTCCAGCTCCTCTTGTCTCCCTAGATATGGCTTAAGGCAGGGCATACAACAGGCTCTGTGGAGCAGAGGACAGAAAGCCAGGCTGTGCATCCAGCCAGCCTGGCCCCTGCACTTGAGGCCACGCAGCTGAGCCTTGGGCTTTGCCGTGGTGAGGCCCACGTGGAAGTCTCCCATAGGGAGCCGTGTGGGTACAGGTCAGCCTCGGGAAGGGCCTCAGCGGAGGCCTGGGACACAATCATTGCTCCACAGGTGGCAGGTGCTACCCTCTGCAAAGGTGTGCTGGCCCAGGTTTCCCGTGGCTTTGCTCCGGCTGGTTTAGCTGCTGCAGGTGAAGTGGCTCCTCCCACCTCAGGAGCCGGATTGCATGTGGGCAGACAGATGTGCAGGTCTGCTGGAAACTACCTGTCAGAGTGCCCTGGGCATGCTCTGCACTTGATCTTTTCCTCTGCTCCTCCTCCCACCCAGGGTGGAGGAAGGGACAGGGCACTTTGTTCTCACTCCTTGCCAGCAGAGATCCAGTTAGAAGTGTCAAGCCCTCCTGTACCTCACCTTGGGCACACTTGAGTGCAACCTGACTGCAGCTGCCGTCCCAGAGCGGCTCCCTTTCTGTGAGTCAACACAACCCCCTGGCCTGCATCACTGCCCCTGCAGACCTCTCTGATCTCTGCCTGTGGTCACAGGTTGTGTCCCATCCCCCTTCCTGCATGGTGCGTGTATGGCCAGGTAGCAGATGATTGATGTGTGGATGAGAGCTGGGTGATAGGTCATCACCACTGCCAACGGCATACCCTGGGCCAGGCACTTGCAGGTACAGCATCTCCTGTATTCTCACATCAGTATTTATCGCTATCCTAGGGATGAAGAAGCAGTGACACGCCCCCCAGTTCAAGTCCTGGACGAGGCCAGAACCAGCATGTCCGAGTATAAAGTGCCCACTCTTCTGGCTGCTCAGAAGCTGCCCTGGGGTTCCACATGTTCCTGCCTGGAGCACATTTCCGCGTTAATGCCATTCATCTTTCTGCCGTGTGGTTTCTGAGGTCCTGACCCCCCAGTGACCCCTTGTCCTATTTCCTGTGGCTCCCGACTCTGAAGGCAGAGAGACCAGGCCAGTGGGCAGGAGCCAGCTTATACAGCCCAGCCGCCTTGCCGGGGACAGCAGGCTCGGAGGCTCTCCTGTAATCTCTCTATCCACACGGCCCTCATTTTAATTTGCAAAATTGAACCCAGATCGAGAGCAGTAAAGCCAGAGGACGGTAAATATTCATGCCTCAGTGAGCGAGGGTGGCTCCATTACCGCTCCAAGATTGGGAGAATTACCTGGGGATTATGTATATTCATGGGCCGATTTTTATTTGCGATACAGCATGACTCACGTTGGCCTGTGTGCTACGCATCCTACCCCAAACAGACTTTGCACAAAGCCTGTGCCCTTAAGCTTCTGAAAGTCATCTCAAGTGGATTGCCCTCTCCTGCTTCCCGGGAGACGGGTTGGAATAATAAGCACACCAGCCACCAGCCCAGCTCCCTCGTGCTGCCCCTCTGCCGTACAGGAAGTGGGCATTATTCTTAGGCCCAGTTACAGATGAGGAGACTGATCAGGTTTGACACCATACATTCTGCCCCATCTTCCCCCACTTGCAGTCATCCCCTCAACTGCAGCAGTGGCGTCGCAGTCTGGCCTGCATGCCTAGAACATGGTAGGTGCCTAGAAAGTGGCTGCAGAGTGAGGGACCAGCTCTGCCACCGCCGCCTGGGTGTGGGCAGCACCCAGCAGCACTGGCCCAGCCCTGCCACTAGGCCGGGCCTGTGTGTGTCTGGCTGCCTGTGTGTGTTGTGCAGGCCAGAGTCTCTGTTGCAGGGCCTCTGCATGCAGCAGGAGTGAGCCGAGTACAGCCTGCCAGGTGTCTTTGTAGATTTAGTGCTGCGATGAGGAGTCGTGTAGTTGTACCCCTGGGCTGCACGGCTGCAAGCAGACTCCTGACAGCGCCGTCTGTTGGGGAGCTCACCAGCCCCTGTCCATAGGCTTTAAGGGCACCCGGACCAAGTGCCCTCATTCAGGCCACTCCTTCCTGTCCATCGCTCCTGCTGAGCGTCGAGCTGGCTGCCGCACGTGTCTTCCCTCTTTGATTCCATGGTTACTACATCCTGATGAAGCTGTGATGCTCATCTCCTTTTTAATCCAAGAGAAAATATTCACAGTAGTAGTTTTAATTGCTAATCTTTATTAAAGAATTTCTATTTCTTAAGATGCCACACGAAGGATTTTGTATGGATTATCTCATAATCTCACAGATGCTCAATGAGGTAGGTGTATTTTCCAGGTCTGGAAACTTAAGCAAAATTCCTTGCCCACAGTAACAAAGCTAATACATACAAGCTCAACCCAGGAAGCCTAACTGCAGAACCTGTTTTCCTAATGCTGCGTTCAAAGGAGAGCAGTCACTTGCCATCAGTTGCTTGCTCATTTGTTGAGTTATTTGCACCCAGGAATGTGCCAGGCCCCTTCCAGGTGCAGCAGATAGCACGGTGAGTGGCTCACCTGGAGAAGGTCCCTGTGGGACGGGCAAGCCAGGCAGCAACCACTCTGCCTTCCATGTCTTGGCCCAGGGCCTCTGGCAGAGTCTGCACTTGTGAGCCAGGCCCAGAGGGGCCACCTGCACAGTGGACCGTAATGGCACTTACCTCTTAGGGTTTTTGTGAGAGTTAAGTAGTGGATTTGTGTGCGCTCGTTAGAGCGCTGCCTGGGAATAATAGCAGCAGCAGGAGCCGGGCAGGGCTGGGGTGGTGCAGGGGTGATGATGACAGAAACAGGGACAGGAGGCCCTGGGAGTGACAGCCAGGCTTGGAAGGCTGCCCAGAGGCAGTCGAGCTTCAGCAGAGTATGCGAGTCATGGGGGTGACCAGGCAGAGCCCGGAGCCTGGGGGAGGAGGGAGTGGTCAGGCAGAGGTAGGCCGCTGGGGCAGGGTAGGAGCTGTGCTGGCACTGCTGCTGGGGACTGGCCTCCCCTGTGGATTTCTGGCGTGGCAGTTGCTGCCGTGTGCCCACACCCTTGCTCTGAGACAGAAGCAGAGCTGCCTCAGGTACTGCCAAGTTCTGCCTCCGTGAGGTGGCAATCAGTAGGCAGCCATGGCAGGTGGAGAGGGGAAGAGCCCAGCGAGGACTGGGTGACCTGTCCCTTCTTCCCTCCCCTGGGGCATCTCTGGCTGACTCACTGCGAGCGCATCCTGCTCGTCAGGACACAGTCCTCCTTACACTGTCCTCCTTATAGCCCCTGTGGCCTGCGCAGTCCACAGCACTCCCAGCCTGCCCCTGCGGGTGCCCCTGCAGCCACACTGCCAAGGTTCCAGGCTGCTGGCCTGCAGTACCAGCCCGGGGCTCATGTCCCTGCCTGCTCTGCTCCCCTGTCCACACTCTGCCCAGCAAGGGCCTTGCAACATTGATTCCATTCAGTCCTTGGAGGCCTCTGTGCTGCCCGGTGGCATGTCCGCCACCAGGCAGGAGATGCCCTGTAACAAACAACACGTCCTGGGTCAATTCCTGTGACTGCAAATGGTGAGAGGTACCATGGTGGAGAGGTCCGTGAGAGAGCACAGGGTCCCTTTGCAGGAGAGGTGGGGAGTTGTGAGAGCTGGCAGGGAGAGAGGAGCAGGGACCCCAGCTCCCGCTCTCACTGTGCCACCTCCTGTGTCCCCCTGGATTGGCTAGCACTCTGCTGCTTCTCCTTTGTCCAGGCTGGGACCCTGCCATGAACAGGAGCTACTTCCCTTTCAGTTAGGAGTCCCTGTGGTCCAGCTTTGGGCACATGTGTCAGGGAGCTCACATTCCTCTGTCCTGGTTCAGTGCCCTGACAGCCATGATGATGGCCAGTGCAGGTTCAAATGTCATCTGCACCCCTGCTGGCTGGGTGATGGGAGGCAGCCAGTGTGGCCGCATCACCTGCTTTCCATCCTGGGAAAGAGAGGACTGTGTTCTGCATAGGAACTTCTCAGCTCAGCGCTGGACCCGGGGTAAGGGCTCAGGGAGTGTTGCTGCTGCTATAGTCATTGCAGCTGACATCACTGTTGTCGTCACTAGCTGCCTGTAAGGGAGGCATTGCCCGCACAGGAAGCAAGGCTGACAGCCTCATGGGGTCAAGAGGTTCTGGGGAACCTGACGACACTAAGAGTACTCATCAGCTTCGGACATCAGTGGCCTGAGTGGGCCCGGCATGGCTAGCAGCCCCATTGCTAACCCAGGATGTGTGCAGCTCGTGAGCCATTCAAACACAAGACAACAGCCAAGCTGACCAGCCTCAGATTCAAGGGTGGATCTTGGTAGCAGCATTGTGACACAGCAGCTGAGCTGCCACCTGCAATGCCTGCATCCCATATTGAAGCACTAGTTCAAGTCCTGGGTGCTCCACTTCTCATCCAACTCCCTGCTAATGTGCCTGAGAAAGCAGCGGAAAAAGGCCCAGATACTTGGATCCCTGCCACCCACGTGGGAGACTTGGATGGAGTTCTAGGCTCTTGGCTTTTGCCTGGCCCAGCCCCAGCCATTATAGTCATTTGGGTAATGAATGAGTGGATGGAAGATTCATATTTCTCTCTCTCTCTCCCTCTCCCTCTCCCTCTCTCCCTCCCCCTTCATATAAATTAAATATTTTAAAATAAAAAAATAGTGGATTTTACCAGGCCCATTTAAGGACTTGGAGCCAGGGCAGGATGTGCCAGGGTGTAGGGGCGGCAGGAGCTGGCAGGGTACTTTGCCTGCGCTGACCATCTGCCATTCCTGCCTTGAAAGACCTCCAGCTGTGTCTTGGAAGGGAAGGGAAGCATGTAGCCCCCCAGGCTGATGGGGGGCTGCCTTTCTACCTGTGCCTTCCCAGAGTCCTTGCTTAACATGCCTGAAGCAGTGTCTCCTAGCCTTAACCACTCTTCAACTTTTAGATAATTTTTAAAGATTTATTTCTTTATTTACTTGGAAGACAGAGTTGCAGAGAGATGGAGAGTGACAGAGAGAGGAAAAGAGAAAGAAAGAACTTGCTGGTTCACTCTCCAAATGGCCACAGCTGCCGGGGCTGGCTAGGCCAAAGCCAGGAGCTCCTTTCAAGTCTCTCACATGCGTGCCATCACCTGCTGCTTCCCGGTGCATTAACCAAGAGATGGCTCAGAAGCAGAGCAGCCAAAACTCAAACAGGCATTCAGATATGAGACACAGGTGTCCCAAGTGATGACTTAATCCTTTGTAACAATTCCTAGCCCTAAGATAATATTTGATATTGATGTGCCAACCTAGTATTTTGGGATAATGACTTACAGATTGGAGACAACTTTTGGGAAGAGTGTCCCTCAGCCCCACATTAAAGGTGTGTGTTGGTTGTCTGCACCTAGAGACAGCGCACTTTAGCTAAGCCTCTCCAGATAGCCTTAAGCCTTGCCTGTGTCTTTGGGGAGCTCCCTCACATGTGGACATGGAAAGTACAGGCAGGGGCTAAGCTCCTCCTGAGGGCATCTGGTCACCTGGGTTCCTGGCATCTTCTCCATGTGGGCTTCTTGAGGGTCAGATCCCGCTGAGCTTGGCGCCTTCCCCAGCCACCCTAAGGCAGTAATTTCCCTGCAGTCATAAAAACAATCAGTCCCCGAGCATTAGGTGCTATGCTTGGCCTTTTAATTCTTTTACATTGCTTCTGATTCTCCCCATAACCTTATGTTGCTTTTAATTCTCCGCACAAAGCTGTGGAAAGTGGCGGAACAGGACAGTGCATTTAATTCCTCTCCCATGGGGCCACTGCTATATTTTTAAAATTATTTATTTGAGAGAGTGAGCACGTGCAGGGGTCTGTGCAGTACTGCAGTTCCCAAATACCTACAATGGCTGGAGGTGAACCAGGCTGAAGCCTGGAGCCAGGAACTCAATCTAGGTCTCCCATGTGTTTTCTGAGACCCACCTTCCCACTGCTCCCATTCTGCTCCCAGCCCCCTGCCCACCCAGCACTGCCCACAGTAGGCCCTTTAAATAAAGGGCACATAGTAGGCCCTTGATCCTTGTTGGCAGAATGTATTGAGTTTAGTGTTGATACTCTGAATATTGTCTTTTTAAGTTCTTTGTTTTTTTCATACTGAAGTGTGAATACTAAAAGCTAAACCTGTAAAATACAGAACAATAAAGCAATCCATAGCACCCGCTCCCCTTTCCATTGCTGTTTCAAGAACTCAAACCAAAGGCTGCCTCTCCTCCCTGGACAGACTTGGCTTTGATTTCTATTTTACCATCAGAAAGAAGCTTCTTTGGGCCGGCGCTGTGGCACAGCAGGTTAACGCTATGGCCTGAAGCGCTGGCATCCCATATGGGCGCCAGTTCTAGACCCAGTTGCTCCTCTTCTGATCCAGCTCTCTGCTGTGGCCTGCAAAAGCAGCAGAAGATGGCCCAAGTCCTTGGGCCTCTGCACCCACGTGGGAGACCTGGAAGAAGCTCCTGGCTTCTAGCTTCAGATTGGTGCAGCTCCGCCTGTTGTGGCCATCTGGGGAGTGAACCATCAGATGGAAGACCTCTCTCTCTCTCTCTCTCTCTCTCTCTCTCTCTGTTTGTGTGTGTCTGTGTCTGTGTAACTCAGACTTTCAAATAAATAAGTAAATCTTTAAAAAAAAAAAAAGAAGCTTCTTAACAGAGCTAGAAGCCAGTCAGATGCATCTGCTCTTCCCACAGGCAGGGTGACACTCCTACTCCTGTTCACTGGTCCCTCTCTGCCCAGAGACAGGATTCTGCAGCCCTGCACTGGGCCTCCTCCTCAATCTCTGCAGACCCATTGGCCTTTCGGTCCTGGGAGGACAGAACAGAAAGGCCTACCCCTTTTCGCTCTTCTGGGCCAGAAATTTCCAGCCCTGCGGATGACATCCAAGCAGTGTGGTGCCAGCCTCCTCACTGCGCTGTAGACTTCAAGCTGCGTCCCTGCGCCTCGGCCACAGCCAGCACTTTCGTGACTCAGCTCTGACTTCACAGCTGGCCTGGTCAGCCTTGAGTCTGAGTGTCACCATCCACCAGCTCAGTGGCCTTGCTCCAGGTCGCGACTAATGTCCTCATCTGTGCAGTGGTGGGGAGGGTACTGCCCCCTGGGCAGCTGACAGGAGTGCCTGGCCCACAACAGGCTCCCTGGAAAGGGCAGAGACTGGAGAAGGATCCTTAAGGGACAGGGACCGTGCACTGCTGCAGCCTGATTGGGGTAGTCTTTTTCTTTTAATTTAGAATTTTTTTATTCTTTTAATATTTTTAAAAAAATTTTAAAGGCAGAAAAAGAGACAGAGGGAGAGGTCTTCCATCAGCTGACTCACTCCCCAAATGGCCACAATGACCAGGGCTGAGCCCAGGCCGAGTCCAGGAGCCAGGAGCTTCTTCTTGGTCCACCACATGGATACAGGGGCCCAGGTACTTGGAACATCTTCCACTGTTTTCCTAGGTGCAATAGTAGGGAACTGGATCAGAAGTGTAGCAGCCGGGACTCAAATCAGCACCCATATAGAATGCCAGCATCGCAGGCAGTAGCATTGCCCACTACACCACAACGTCGGCCCCAGAGTGTTTTTTTTTTTTAACCTTTCTCCCATATTTGAAAACAAAATACATGATTAGCTTAGAAATTTTCATGAACTATAAAGAAACTGGAAAGACAAAACTCAGCAAGAGGGGGCTGATATTCTGGCTCAGTGGGTTAAGCTGCCGCTTGCGACACCAGTATCCCTATCTGAGCAGCAGTTCGAGCTCTGGCTGTTCCACTCCTGAGGCAGCTTCCTGTTAATGCACTTGAGAAGGCAGTGGAAGATGGAGATCCTAGCTTCTGGCTTTGGCCTAGGCCTGGGCAGCCGTTATGGCCATTTGGGGAGTGAACCAGCACATAGATTCCTTCTGCCTTTCAAGTAAATGAATAAATCTTCAAACAAAACTCACCAAGAAGCCCATCACCTGTAGGTGCTACTATATGTAGTAGGGTTTTATTTTAAATACACTTTTATACCTTGAACTTGTTCACTATAGCAGGGAAAGAATTTTCCTTGCAGATGCAATAGCTTCACGTATTTTACCACATGACTCCTCGCCCACCATTCTACTTGGCCATCCCTCTGCTGCTGGGCAGTGAGCTTGTCTCATTTCTTGGCTGTCATAGGTAACAGCCAGGCGAGCACGGCTGTGACCTGTGCTTGCCTCTTGGAGCGTTTCCTAGATGTGGGATTCCGGGCATAGGGTGTGGAAATGATGAGAGCTTTCTGGAAAAGCTGGACCAGTGTGACCTTGAGGTGGGGGTTGAAGGTCAAGTGTGTGTGGAGGGGCGAGGAATGGGGTTTTGTCTTTGGCCTTGGTGAGTGCAGTGAGGAACCCACACGTGCCACTGGGCTCCTCTGTGGGTTTACTGTTGATCTAGTCAGTAACAGACATTTCGGAATCTTCCAGTCTCTTGCACCTGGCCTGGGGCTGGCTGCCCCTTCTATCTGGCTGCTGGGCTGGGCACCAAAGGCTGAGGTTTAGACCCCAAGTGGGGACTGACCAAGAGCTACCAGGTTTACTGGGGACCTGCCATTCACAAGGTTCAGTGAGACGCTAGGACATGCTGCCTCCCTAAATCTTCACAGAATTCCTGTGACTGGGTCCTAGGGTTCCCATTCTCCCAGTGAGGACACTGAGGCTTGGGAAAGTTCTGGAACTCGCCAAAGCTCAGAGCTGGAGCCACTATTCTAACCCCAGTGGGTCTGGCCCAAGTCTTCTGCATTCAGCACGTAGACCAGTGGGGCTCACAGGAGTGGGAGCAAGGCTGGTCATTGCCATGGCTGAGAGCCGTCCTGTGGCAGGGAAGGAGCCTGAGCTTCAAGCCACCATGCTGTCCAGATGGCAGGATGCAGAGGCACAAGGTGCCAGCAGCAGTGGGGGTGAGGAGGGGTGACGGTCAGGTAGCCTGTTGCACCCTGGGCCGTGTGCCGCTCCAGCAGGCTGTACGAGGAGCAGCAGGGTGTCGTGAGACGTTTCCGTTTTTGGCTGCCAGGCATGGTGGTACTAAGTAGGAATTCTGAGTGTAAGAGAATGAGTCTGTGGGGAGAGTCGGTTCTCACGATGCCCTTGCTTCCCATCCGTCTAACTGCAGACGAGTTCAGGACCACGTTGGCGTCACATGGGGAGCTGCCTGTGGGGGTGAAGCTGGCCCACCAAGGCTGGGTGTCCATCAGCCCATCGTGGCCACCGCTCTTTGCCGGGAAGGTAGCGCCTCCACCCCCAGTCTCACAGGGGTCAGCCGTGGAGATGGTACTGTCTCTCTCTGATCCACCTCAAGGAACTGCTGAATTTGAAACTGCACCCTCAACCTGTGAATCTCCTTCCCTGGGAGCCCTATCCCTGGGATTTGGCACTGAGCCGGTGACTGTGTGTCTTAGAAGCCCCAAGCAGCGGCCCCTCCTTGGGGGCCCATTCTGACCCATCCTGGGAGCTCGTCTCCAGCCCGCGTTTCTTCTCTCACCGCCATGCTCACCACGTTCTCGTCCTCCTCCTCCTGCTTGTTCTTAGGAGCGTGAGCCCCCATGCCCTTTACCACTGCCTCTCCAGGACCCACAGAGGCAGAGGGAAGTGTGGGTGTGGCTGCCGGAAACCACTGGGGGCTCCCGTCTCTGCCTTGTGCAGCTTTGCTGGGGCCCAGGTGCCGCAGCTGCAGTTTGCTGACAGCTGTAGGGTGTGAGTGCAGAGGGGACTGGCCCTGTCCTGCTGGACTGGATGTGGGGGGCCCAAAGCTGAATCTGTAGGACATTAATGGGCGCTTCCTCCTTGCAGAGACAAAAGGGAGCTCCCCACCCTCACCAGCCTCTGCCCCTGTCTACAGAGGGAGGCTGGGGCTGGAGGGAGGGCTCCACAGCGTGCATCCATGCTGGAGCCGAAGGTTGAGTGGCAGGAAATGTGAGTGGCCAGGGGGCAGGCAGCGTGGCTTCCTCCAGCTAGAGTAAGGCTTAAAAGATGAGGAAGATGTGTGGAGTGAGGATAACAGGCCTGGCTGTGTCAGGGCACAGGGCCCAGACACCAGTGGGTTTCACTTGGCGGAGTGTGGGTGCTAGGGGCAGTGATGCGAGTGCTTTGGAGCTGACCAGATGGCAAAAGGTCTCAAGTGCCCACTGAGAAGCCTGCACTGAGGGCCTGCGGCAAGGGGGAAGGAGCTTTGTGCAGGAGGGTGACAGGCCTGTCTCAGGTTAGGGTAGCCCCAGAAGAGTGGGGATCTTTGTCCCCACCAGGCCCCATCCCCTTGGGTTTTAGACTCTCCTGGGTCCCTTGCTGAGGCCCACTACCTGCAGGCATGGCCATGTTTACTGCTCCACTGGGACAGCTTTTCTGGGCCCAGCTCTGAGGACATGCCGGCTCCCTTGGCTTGCCTCCCAAGGAGTCCCTACCCTGCAGAAGGCCCAGAGCCATCGTTAAAAACAATGAAAGCCCCATGTATGGAGACCAGAAGAATCCAGCATTGGCGTAATTCAAGTTACAGTTTTATGGGATGACAAATGCCTGCCGGGTGGTTGGGAGGGGGCATAAAGCTTCCTGGCAGGCTCTGTCACTTTTACGGGTCTCCAGTCTCTGGGGGTCTGTTCATGAGGTCAGCAAGGAGGGACAGAGGCCTTCACCAAAAGACTGTAGGAACCCAGCCCGAGTGCCTAACATGTGCTGGGCACTGTGCTGGGCCTCAGTGGTGAGCAGAATCCACGCAGCCTGCTCCCGGGGCTTCCCCACTGTGGGAGACCCCAGGAGGCAACTGAACACACAGACACATACTGGAAAGCTTAAGAGCCCTGGGATGAATACTGCTGAGTGCTCTCGGGACCCCGGAGATCCGAGAGCAAGCAGGATTTAGCTGGGTTACGGGAGTAAGGGGGATAGAGCCAGGCAGGAAGTGGAGTTTGCGGGGAGCCCTGGGGTAATGACAGCTGTGCTGTGTCCAAGCACTGACTGGCTGGGAGCCTTTGCTCACCTTGTCAAGTGGGAGGTGGGAGGCGGGAGGCAGGGGGCAAAGGGACAGACAGACAGAGCTCCTCCCCATCGCCGATCTTATGTCTCTGAGGGGGTTCCTGAGGATTGGGGTCCCTGGCTCTCTCCACCAGACAGATGGCCTTTTGTCTGAGGCCTGTTGGAACTGGTCACAGGACAGACCCCTCCTGGGCAGTCCACATGGCTCCCCACTCCAGGGAGTGCCAAGGAGAAGAGGCACCAGGGCAGTTGCGGGGTCGGAGTCTCCAGGGCTACCAGGAACCTGTTCCCAGGCATAGTGCCCTGGGTTAGCTGGGTCCAGGAGGAGAGCCAGGTGACGGAGGGCTGCCCAGACCTCCCCCACTACATCCCTGCCCTTTCCCTCCCACAAGACCTGTGTGCAGCTCAGGAATGTGTCCACCGAGCACCAGGCTCCCACAGTAGGTGAGGTGTATACGCCTTGTCACCGCAGGAACTGGGATGCAACAGACCGGGGACCACAGGGGCTCCAGAGAGCCCTCCCAAGAGGCCTTGTCCCCGGTAATCAGGACACAGGTTAAGGCAGCAACAACGGGCTGCTACGCCATATCCCTCAGGCTGCCACAGTGGGAAAGCCATGGCCCCAGCACTCCATCTCCCATCCCACACCTGCACTGTGTTCTGTGAGGTGCTATGTACAGGCAGTCACTGCCACGTTGTCTACAGTGGCAGGCAGCAGTTAAGCCCATCAATAAGGACATGGGTGAGTGACAGATGGAGTTTTCATATCAAGAATTACTATAGATAGCTAAAAATAGATAACCTAGTTTCACAAGCAGGTGTATGTGTCTATGTCCATCTAAATCCTCATATACATCCCCACATGAATAGATGTGAGAAGTACAACATGGAAGGAAGGAGGCAGGTATGGAATTAAACATGACCGTGGCACCATAGTGTATGCCAGCAAATATGTATACCGTCTGGGGATCCACCCGTGGGTGTAACGTGATGAAACAGCAGGACACGAGAAGGACCCCTGAAGAAAGGGCTCCAGGGGGTCAAGCGCGGGGCATAGGGTTTGGGGTCTTCAGTGCCATGTCAAGACTTGAAGTACGTGTGACGAAATCTGCATCAGTTCCCGGCGATGGGGCACAGGTGGTTATTATTTGATTGGATTCTGTGTACCTTTCTGGATGGTTTTCATTTCTCTGAAAGCAGGTGGCATTGAGTCCCCAAGGCTGATGTGCACTTCCCTCCTGCAGGCCTGACCCAGCAGGGAGGCACTGGCAGCCCTGGGCCCACATGTATCTCCTGGTGCAGAGCCCTGGGCCTGACTTTCTGTGGATGAGATGCGATTAAATGCATTAGGCGGGGGAAATGTCTTATCTGTACGCGGCCTCACTCAAAGAGGGAGAAGTAAGAGCGGCCAAATTGAAACCTCATTAAACAAAATTGGTTAGGTCTGATGGAGCCAAACCTAGACTGAGCTTTAAAAGCTTATTTCATTTTTTCCCTTCCAGTCTGAACCTCTTTGAATTGAAGTAACTGATCCTGCTGTAAGCTTATTAGTGTCAAACGTCGTGTGTTTCTTTTCCTCTCCGATTTACATTTTATTAAGTAATGATGAAGTTGCAAGGTCCCCACCCTGGCCTTTGGCACAGCCAGGAGCTTCTAGCTTCATCAGTGGAACAAAACTGGATCATGGCAGTGCAGTCTCATGGCAGCCGGTGCCACCATTAGGAAGCCTGCTGAGCACAAGGCCACTGCCTTCTGCGGTCCAGCATTTGTTGAGCAGGCCCTGACCACTGCTGCTGTCCTTGACAGTTGGTCATGATGGAGCTGGGCTGTCCATTTCGCATCCAACAGAGGGAAGGCTGACCCTGAACTTGCTGCACATCGATGCAATCCATGTGTTCACTGTGTTTCACCATGGACTTCCATGCTGGAGTAAAGGAGTCTGTGCCTAGTGGCATCGGGTCCGAATGCCGTGGATACATGTCTTCTCTCATGGGGCCTCGCTCTCCTTGTGTGTGCAGTGGATCCTCACTGGGCTCCTTAAAGGCTGTGCTGAGGGTGGGATGCAGTCAGCTGTGTGGCACTTCCCCCGTCGCAGGCACCCAAGGAGTGCTGGGTTTCTCTTTCCTTGACCTTCTCTACTGCCCCCACAGTAAAATAACACCATCGATGTGAACATTAGTTGGGTGCCAACCAGTTCACAATCGCGAGGGACCGTGGAGAGCGGAGCGGAATGCAAGGTGTTTCTCCTTTCAGGCCACTCCCGCTGGAGGTTGTCAGTAGCCTCAGAAAGCACACATTGGGGCTGGCGTTGTGGTACAGTGGGTTATGCCGCCACCCACAATGCCAGCATCCCATGTGAGCACTGGTTCAAGTCCTGGCGACTCCACTTCGGGTCCACCTGTCTGGTGTGCCTGGAAGGGCAGCAGGTGCTGGCCAAAGTGCTTGGGACCCTGCCACCCATACGGGAGACCCGGGTGGAATTCCAGGCTCCACTTCAGCCTGGACCAGCCCTGGCCATTGTGACCGTTTGGAGAGTGAACCCACAGATGAAAGATCTCTGTCTCCCTGCCTCTCTCTGTAACAATGCCTTTCAAAAAATAGATCGGTCTTTTCAAAAAATAAATCACACATCGAAGAGACACCCCATTGCTGTGGACAGAGCATCACACAGAGTCCTCAGAGCGCCAGGAGACCATGGCAGTCACTTGAAAGACCAGGGGTGTCTGAGTGTGGCAGGCCTAGGAGTAATCAGAGGGCAGTGTTCACTCACTGTCTCATCAGCAAACCGGACATCTGTACTACCCAAAACCAGAATGCAGCAGTGCTGGGAGGGAGCCGCACAGCGGGAAGTCAGGTGTAAAACTGTCCATGTGCGTGGCCAGCAGGAGGTGGTTTCTGTGCTATGTCGGGGCAGCCCGGGGGCCTGGGCTTTAGAGGGAGACAGTCCCCAGCTCATCTGGCCTCTGCCGCACTGGAGTCTCGAGGCCAGCCCAGCTTTCCTGGGCTTCAGCTCCTCACCTGAGAAAGGGGGCTCGTTACACTTGGTCCCCAGCATTAGCGTGAGAAGTCACCGGGGTACTGTGGAGTCCTCTAGAGCCCTCTTGCTGGGCTCGTGCTGTGAGCACCACATTGTCAGATGCCCGGGACCTGTGGTGATTTGTAGACAGTGCCTGGACCACGCGAGCTCCTGGGGCCGGGCAGAGCAGGTGGCCTGTACCCAGCTGCAGCCAGCCTAGGGCATGGTTTGTGCTCAGCTGGCCGGGGACAAGGCTGTGGAAAGTCAGGCCTGCCTGGCAGTCCCAGCATTTATTGTCCCAAGTCTCAGCCTGTTTGCTTTGTGACCTTGGAGACATCAAAAACCTCTGTTTCTTCATCCATAAAATTGAATGTAAAAATATTGACCCGCCTCGTAGGGTTTTTATGAAGAATAACTGACCCAGATGATGGTAAAGCTTCTTTGTTAGGCAGAAAGGACCAAACTGCTTAGCAAGCATGAACTTGAGCTTTAAAAAGTGTTTGCTTGCTTGATGTATTCCTTCCCCCTCCGTTCCCCAGCAGCGCCTGGTGCTGGAGCAGTGGGGAGGCCAGGAGGCAAGCCCAGCTCCAGGAAGGGGCCTCCCTGCGGGCTCCACTCAGCACCTGGCAGTGCCGCCTCACTACTCACCCCGCCAGGGGACCCAAGGGCACCCTTGCCCACTGGCCCCAGCTCTGCGCTACATCGGTGTCTCCAGGCCCAGGCTGGACCTCCCTGAGGAGACGGACAGCATGGATCACTCATGGATCCTTCCGCTTACTGCACAGATGTTGTTGAGGGCTCTTGTACACCAGGCTTGTGCTGGGCACTGGAGGTAGAAGTAAGCAAAGCCCCGTCCTCACAGAGAGGTTGCATTCCCGTTCAGGAGAGACAGGCAGGAGTGGCGAGTGCTGAGAGGAGCAGGTGAGACCAGGGCGACAAGGTGGAGAGGGGGACATGCAGTGCTCCTTTATTGGGGATGGGGACGGCCCCTGGTGAGGTGACATGGAGCAGAGACCTGCGGGCATCTGAGGGAAGATCCTCCCCCTGGGAGGACCAGGCCAGTGCAAAGGCCCTGAGGTAGGGCATGTTGGGGGCCAGGTGGCAGGAGGTTACCTGCAGGACTCGAGTGGCAGGGGCCAGTTACAACTAATAAAATGGGAGCAATCGTGCCTGTGAGTCCTGGTGAGGACTTTGCTTTTATAAGGTGAAGTGGGAGGCTTTGCAGGCACTGGAGGAACAGTGGTATGTTGTCTGTGTCAGTGCTCTCTGGAGAAAGCCTGCAGGGGAGGGAGAAACAGGAAGGGTCAGACCCTGGCCTGTTTGGATGGTGAAGCTGAGTAGGTCTCCTGGGGCCTGGGATATGACGACGGCAGAGCTTGGAGGAGCCCAGGCCCTCCACCCAAGCATCTGGAAACCCAGTGTTGCTGTCTTAAGACCGAGCCGTCACCTCCTGCTTCCCAGGCACATTAGCAGGCAGCTGGATCAGAAGAGGAGGAGCTGAGGCTGGAGCAAGCACTCAGGTGTGGGATACGGGCGCCGCCCCTCCAGTTTCCCTCTATCCATACCACAGCCCAAGTTTTCTTATAAAAATGCTAGCTGGGGAGGCGTTGGCTCTGCTCAGCCCCTTGCTATGGTGAAGGCGGCTGGCCTGGGTGTGCAGCCGACATCACACCTTCCCCTCTCTGCCCCATCCCAGCCAGGCCCTGGTTCTGGCCCCACTTAGGGCCTTGGGCTCGGCTCTCCCCTCTGCCTGGAACCTGTGGTGCTTTCTCCTCACCCCGCAGTCTCAGATCCAATGCCACATCCTCAGGGAAGTCCTTCCTGACCACCCAGCATGAATTGGGTGCCCTAGCCATTCAGTCATAGCACCCCGTCTTCCCCTCATAGTAATTCTCTGTTTCCTACTTGATGAGTTCATAGTATCTGGCTTTGCACTAAGTGACAGGAATAAGACTTTTCAATTTGGGGGCCAGTGCCGTGGCTCACTTGGTTAATCCTCCGCCTGTGGCGCCAGCATCCCACGTGGGCTCCGGGTTCTAGTTCCGGTTGCTCCTCTTCTAGTCCAGCTCTCTCCTGTGGCCCAGGAAGGCAGTGGAGGATGGCCCAAGTGCTCGGGCCCCTGTACCCGCATGGGAGACCAGGGGAAGCGCCTGGCTCCTGGCTTCAGATCGGCACAGTGCTGGCCGTAGTGGCCATTTGGTGAGTGAACCAGTGGAAGGAAGACCTTTCTCTCTGTCTCTCTTTCTCACTGTCTATAACTCTACCTGTCAAGTAAAAAAAAAAAAAAAAAATCTGCATGTCCCCATGTCATTCCAGGGCTGGACCTAACGCATGACAGAAGGTTGATGAGTTCATTCTGAGCAGCTGCAGGTGCACGGGCTCAGCCTGTCTGTGTGGCTGGGAGAAACTGTTGAGGCGAGTTGTTGAAGAGGTGGATAGAGGCCTCTCAGAATTGCCTAGAAAATGAATGGCCAGCCAGCGCCACGGCTCAATAGGCTAATCCTCTGCCTTCGGCGCTGGCACCCCGGGTTCTAGTCCCGGTTGGGGCGCTGGATTCTGTCCCGGTTGCTCCTCTTCCAGGCCAGCTCTCTGCTGTGGCCTGGGAGTGCAGTGGAGGATGGCCCAAGTCCTTGGACCCTGCACCCGCAGGGGAGACCAGGAGAAGCACCTGGCTCCTGGCTTCGGATCAGCGCAGTGCGCCGGCCACAGCGGCCATTGGCGGGTGAACCAATGGCAAAGGAAGACCTTTCTCTCTGTCTCTCTCTCACTGTCCACTCTGCCTGTCAAAACAAAAAAAGAAAAAGAAAATGAATGGCCACAGAGAAAGCCTGTCTGCTGGTTCTTAGGTGGGCAGGATGATCCGCTTCTCTGTGTTTCTGCTGTTCTCTTCTCCAAGCGGCCCTCGTGGAGTGTGGCTGTGCGGCATCGCCGCCTGCATGTACCCTGTGCCCTTCTCTATCTGCTTCACAATTTCCTGTCTAGGCCCTTAAAATCTCGATTTGCACAGTTATTTGTCTTTCTGCTCTTCACAGTGCCCTCACGAGGCAGCCTCGGTGCTCTCAGCCCCGAGGACACAGGCCCCACTGAAAAGAGAACACACTTGGAATCAAGCCGGACTGACGTCCGCCGTGCCGGCCGCCCCGCCACAGCCGGGGTCATAAACTGGAGACGTGGCTCAGGCCCCGCCAGGTCTGGGACCTCGCCTTGGTGCTTTGCCAGGAGGGGCTTTTCTCTCCCGAATCTGATGCGGTCATTCTCTTCCCGTGGGCCGGCATTAACTGGGCCCATCCTCCACGGGGTTCCTCAGCAGCCCCTGTGCCAAGCGTGTGGGTACCGTGGGAGGCAGGGGCCCTCTGGATTCCCCATGCGAGAGACGCAAATCTAGTGACAGAAGTTAAGGAACCTGCTAATGCCGAAAGGCGGGGAAGACATGCATCCCTTAGGTGTCTCACACGCTGTTGGTGAGAGTTCACTGATTCGGCTAGCAAAGCCGAGCGCTCACTCCCCCTCTGAGTCTGTAGTTTTTTCTCTGGAACCTGCATCCTGCAGAGCTCCTGGCACGTGGGCCCAGGCAGGACTCTCTTGAGACAAGGAATTGATCAAAGTATTTTTCAGCAAAAGCTGCAGACTCCCGGGTGCTCACTGCTAGGTGCTCGAGGTGTGCTCAGTGCACCGTGTGGACACCACCAGCAGTGGGTGAGCTCGGGCAGGCCCCATGTGCATGGATTTTTAGTATCAGAACTGGTGGTGTGCTCCTTCTGTTGGGTTCAGAGACTCACATAGTGGAGTAAATCATTGATGAGGCAAGTGTACTGTCTATGGAGTAGGCCCCTGCAGTCATCCACATGTATGTGTCTCGAGAAAGAGAACACAGCATGCTGCGTTCAAGGTCGTGGCTCCCTACCCCTGGGCTGGCAGGGGAGCTCTGTGCCAGGAGCGCCAGGCAGCACGAGTGGTAAGCGAGTGGGTACTGGGCTCTTGATTGCTTCTCACGCTCCAGTTTAAAACCCTCCTACACGGAGGCAGAGGTGGGCTGGCCAGTGCTGTCTGGAGTGGCCCAGGAAGTCCTTCCTCGAGCAGCAGGTAAAGGATGAACGGAATTTGCCAGATGGGAGGAATCCCAGGAAGAAGCCCCCAGGACACAGAAGGAGGTGATCAGAGCCACTGGGTGTGGGTCCATTGCTGGTGGCCTCATGGGTTAGTGAGCATGTGGGACAGAAAGTTCTACACTGGGCTGAAGGCCTGGCCTGGGAGTGGGATTTCAGCTGGGGGCTTTTCAGCAGAGCGCTTGCTGGGGCAGCAGGGGGCGAGCCAGGAGGCAGTCTCACAGCTCACAGCAGCTGTGACTGGAGGGGGTGAGTGTCATGAGGTGGAAGATAGGAGCCTGTATGGAAGTTGGTGACAACGACATGCATCATTAGACGTGCATTGTACCGAGCTGCCCTGGAGGAGGGAGGCGGCTGGGGGTGGGTAGCGGCAACACGCCAGCTCCCTGGGCTGCTGCGGGCAGCTAGGGAGGCAGACTGGCGACTCGGGCCCGACTCTGCTTGTAGACAGTGCCTCGTGTAAGCTGATCGTTTCCACTTTCTCTCAGTCACATTCCTGGACATCTTATTTTCCCATTGCCTTGCAGACAGTTTCAGTGATGTTTTATGTTTCTTTTTGATTGATCTTGGCTGTGGCTTTTGACACCGGCCTTCTCACTTTCTCTGCCCGCTGACCCCTTGGTTAGGTAGTTAATGATCTTTAAACAAACACTTGCCATGAGGGCTCTCCAGGAAGGGTCCTGGGCTCGTGTGCTGTGAGCACAGCATTGCCCTCTGTCCCGGGAGGACGGGGACGCCGGCCCCTCACTGTCAGAACCTCTGCAGCTCGCAGTTTCTGACGGCAGCTTTCTGAAATGCCGTGTACGTTTCTGTTTCATTAAAGGGAAAGCGTGAGCACGATCTCATCTCATCTCAGTGATCACAGTAGGAACGTTTGTCCAGGTCGTGAACATTAGTAGGACCTGTCCGTGTCTGTTCCTGATTTACAAACTGTGGAAGCAGAAATCCGCCCGTGCAGGAGTCCGTGTGAGCCTTCAGAAGCCGAGATAAGATCGGGTTACTCCCGTAGCTCAGCTCCTGGGGTGACTTCCGGGCCCTGCACAACACTGCATGGGGCCAAGCCCTGACCTTGCTCCCCTGCCCTTGCTCCCTGCCCTCCCCTGCAGCAAGCCCTCCTGCCTCTTTGTTTATTTCTCCTACTCAGGCTCTCCAAGCTGCTTCTGTCTGCAGGCCTTGGCTCTGCCTCTGTGCTGGGGTCTGCGCTCAGGCGCCTCTGCAGGGATGCCTTCCCTGACTGCCCGCCCCAGTCACCACAGGTGGTGTCTGTAGCACGTGCTGTAGGTAGTACTTAAGAGCGCACTGTCTCATTCTATTAGATTATGTATTTGCGTTCTGTGTGTTAATTTCATTTATATGGATATATAACTTGAGTTAATATTAGGACATAATATTATGTAGAATTTCCCAGTATATATAATTGTGGTGTTGCTTCTAGATATCAAACTCTTTGAAAACACAACTTACCCTATTGCTCCCCCACAACCCCGAATAAAGCCTGGCACACAGTAGGTACTCAGGAACTGTATGTCAGATGGCTAAAGAGAGGCCCTGCCCTGGAGAAGGCCCCCAGTAGGTAGACGAGGACAGGGTAGATAGTGACAGGCAGCGGGCTGGGATAGCTCAGAGACTGGAGTGTCACCGCAGAGACAGGGACAAGCCTGCCCACCCGGGATCTGGGCAAACTTTCCAGAGCCATGGTGCCTGGCCTGGGATTTGAAGGGCAGATGGGCATGGCATGGCAGGCTGAGGAACTGGGCCACGGCAGGTAGAGTCCGAGGCCAAGCCTTTCCAGAGAGCTGGAAGTACCGGGATGGTTGATGAAACGGGAGTAACCTGGAAAGACGCAGCCTCGGGTAGAAGGAACTGTGGTGGCCCCGGAGTCGGCTGCCGTGAGTCCTGCCCTCAGTCTTGGAATGGAGAAAGACTCAGAGAGTGAGGCCTGCCCCAGCTTTGCCTGGCAGCTCTGGGCACCCAGTTCACAGAGGGATGCCTCCCCTGGTCCAGGAGAACGTGCCCTGGCTGGTCCTGTCTGTGCCAGAGCACAGCAGGTGTTAGTGAGCCCAGGGCAGGGGTTTCTCTGGCTGGGGCCCCTTCTCGCCCCTCGATGTGTGTTGGTCTCATGCACTCTCTCTCTTGCTCTTAATCAGGTGGTGAAGAAGGTGAAGTCCATGCAGATGTTCCACATGCCCGTGACCTCAGCCATGCAGGGAGACCGGCTGGGCATCTGTGTCACGCAGTTTGACCCTAAGCTGCTGGAGCGTGGGCTGGTGTGTGCCCCTGAGTCCCTGCACACTGTCCACGCAGCCATCATCTCTGTGGAGAAGATCCCGTATTTCCGGGGGGCTCTGCAGACCAAGGCCAAGTTCCACATCACAGTGGGCCACGAGACAGTCATGGGCCGCCTGATGTTCTTCAGCCCTGCCCCTGATGCTTTTGACAACGAGCCTGTGCTGGACTCCTTCGACTTCTCCCGGGAATACCTCTTCCAGGAGCAGTACCTTTGCAAGGATTCAGCAGGTCCCATGACGGACAGGGAGGAGGCTGACAAGAAAGAGGGCCCGGCCACTGAGGGCCGCTGCCCTCGGCAGCAGTGGGCCCTCGTGGAGTTTGAGAAGCCCGTCACCTGTCCCCGGCTGTGCCTTGTGATCGGCTCCAGGCTCGATACGGACATTCACGCCAACACGTGCCGGCTGGCCTTCCACGGCACCCTGCTGCACGGGCTGGAGGCCAAGGACTACGCCGAGAGCTTCCTGCCCACACTCAAGGTGTTCAAGCTGAAGCACAAGCACGGCCTCGTGGAGCGGGTGAGCATCTTGCCCCCTGCCATTGCCCCTTCCTCCCTGGTGCCCTCAGAGACATTTGGGCCCCAGCCTCTGGTATCTAGACAAGGAAGGAGCCCAAGTTCTGTGGGCCAGCCAGTCACAGCCGGGGCCCCAGCCTTGCACTCATTCATGTGGTGCAAGTCACCCCAGTAGATCCAAGCAGACCTGGCTCCTCCATGCCAACGTCAGACAGCAGCATTAGTACTGGCCTCCTGAGTCCTGTCACCCCTCACTCAACCGGGCCCTGGCTCTCCTGCCCTCAGTGGGCAGTGCGCCTTCATCAGACTGAGTGGCCTCCTGTGTCCACCCCAGGCTTTCCGTGTCCAGAAGGGAGCAGTGTCCATTGGTTCAGATCAGGCCAGGTCTGTCCTACCTTGCAGGGTAGGAAAAGGGACTCGTGGAGGTAGAAGAGGGAAAGCACAGGAAATGACACTGGGGATGGGAGGGTCCAGCCACTGACCTTGTAGGGTGCCTCAAGTTCATTGTCACTGGGCATAGACCTTAGACACATGGGTAGGCCAGTGTAACTTATGTGCCTATCACTAGAGTGGACAGAACATGCAGGTCTGCCGCAAGTCTTGGAATCACCTCTCCCATATGACATCTGCCCACACCATCCGTCCATGCCGCTGTGAGCAGAAACCCGCGGCCACTGGGCCTTGAAGGCTGGCTAGATGGGCAGCCAGACCTCACTGTCCCTCACGGCTGGCCCCTGGGTTTGCTCTCAAACCTGTCAGGTGTGCAGATGTGGCTCTGGTGTCCCTTGCCTGGGCTTTACCTGACTGAGCATGGGGCACTGGAGAGCCCAGGGTCGGGGCCAGGCCCCTGGCAGGGTCTGTGCTGAGGCTTTGAGCCAGCGCCACAGTTCCTCGCGGCAGCATGGCGGCAGCTGCCATCCCCTGGCCCCAGTCTTGGAGTAGACATCAGCACAGCGTGCGGCCGCACGGAGTGGGTGCTGTGGGGGCAGAATCAGGGTGGCAGGCTGCATCGGTTTCCATGGCTCGCCCTCCCTTCTTCCAGGCTCAGGAAGTTTCTCCTCTGGAACGTGCCATCATTGCAGACTCTTGCCCCCCTCCTCCACTCAGGGACTCGTCCTAGTGCTCACGTCCTGTCCCCAGACCCAAACCCACCCTCAGCCGGGGACATGAGAAGCTGCCCCTTCGTTCCCTTCATTGCCCTCTCCCACACCCAGAACGCAGGGTCCTGGGCCTTGTGAGGCCTTGGGGCCTGCTCAGGGGCTCCAGCAGCCTGCATCCAGCCTGGGATGCTGATTGGAGCTGAAGGTGATAAAGTGTGTGTCGCTCGTTTGTCTGGCTTGATTTATTAGTAGCATTATGGAGTATAATTATTCTGTAGTAAAATGTCTGCCCGCTTGGTACGGCCGCTGCCTCTGATTGCTCCCTCGCAGGCCCGTCCACTGTGGCGCAGCCTTCACTTCCCGTGAGCCTGAGTGAGCTGTGAGCAGCAAGTAGCAAACTGGCAAAGTGACTCAGGCCTCCGCAGGGCACCAGGGAGGGGCCGCAGACATGTGCAGTGTCCTCCGGCCACCAGCCTCAGCCTGCTCAGTCCGGGGAGGCTGGAAGTGGAGCCACAGGCTCACACAAGTCTGAGTCCAAACCCCAGCTGCACGACCCTGGGTCGTCACAGTCTTCTGCCACCAGCTTCACGGAGGGACTGCGGGTGTGTGGAGGGGTCCTGGGAGCCAAGGCTTTTGGAGAGGGTTTTCCCAAAGCCCCTGCAGGAAGGAAAGGAGTTGGGTGCCCAGGCTGGGACCAGTCCCCACCACTCCCAGCTCCTCAGTGCTGTCACTGAACGGGTACCCGTCCCGACGCCAAGGGCTGACTGCAGACCGAGTCGCCATGACACTTGCTCCCCCTGGGCCCAGGGGCAGGAATAAGCCCGCTTCCCTCCACCCCTTCCCCACCCAACTGCAGCATCTACTGTGTGCCTTCACTAGATGCCTCCATTATTCTGAAGCCTTCAAATGACTCTCAGTGGTGGTGATTATTTTTGTTTTGATGCGTTTTTTTATAATTAAGTAGATCACTTACCGCCTCCTAAATCACATGTAACTATTTATGTACTTGTCAAGAAAAACCTGGATAGATCAAAAAGTGACTTAGAGTCAATTTTCTTCCTATTATGAACCCAGGCCAGGAGGCTCCTCCCCAGCGTGGGGCAGCCAGACTGAACCAGCTTGAGGGATGGGAAGTGACTTGCCCAAGGTCACATGCCTATAAAGTCAGGATTCGAACCCAGGGCGGGCCAGCATGGGGCTGGGATCTTTCCACTGTACTGGAGAGGCTCTTGCCCGGTGTGTCTGGAGACTTTCTCCCTGGTGCACTTGGTAAGGCGCTGGGCCTGACGCAGACTCTCCGGCCCTGTAGTAACTGTCTCCATTTGTTCGTTTGTGCGAAGGGCAGATAGTCTCGAGCTCTCAGAGTTGTTTAGCGCTGACTCTCACTCACAGGAAGCACAGGCAGCCTCCCTGTGCAGCTCAGGATAGCAGCCTGGCTGTGTCCTGAGTGGCAGCCCTGCTGCGGTGAGCGGGCCCCAGGTGGCCCAGGCATTCTGCAGCTCAGTTGAGGCTCTGTGCAGACTGGGCAATGTGCAGACCTGGGCTTTCTTCAGTGTCCCCACCTCCCCAGGCTGGAAACCTGGGCGGGTCCTGGGCCTTTGTCCTCACCTGGGTCTCCTTTCCTGTCCAGTGGGATTTCACAGCTCTGCGCGATGGGGCCAGTGGCAGGTGAAACCAGACATCACACAGAGGCTTCCAAGACCAGTGCTTGGCACCTGTTTCCTGCTTATGGTTTTATTATTAATGTTTTTAAATTTTTTAAAAATTTATCACCACTTCACATATTTTTTAAAGATATATTTATTTATTTGAAAGGCAGAGTTACAGAGAGGCAGAGAGGGAAAGAAGTCTTCCATCTGGTGCAAGACTCTCCCCCAAATAGCTGCAACAACCAGGGCTGGGCTGAACCGAAGCCAGGAGCCAGGAGCCAGGAGCCAGGAGCCAGGAGCTTCTTCCAGGTTTCCCATGCATGTGCAGGGGCCCAAGCAGTGTTTTTCTAGGCCATAGCAGAGAGCTGGTTTGGAAGCAGAGCAGCTAGGACTCGAACCAGCACCTATATAGGATGCCGGCACTGCAGGCTGCACCTTTAGTGGCCATGCCACAGCGCCAGCCCCTATTTTTAATTTTTCTGAAAGATTTCTTTTAGAGGCAGAGTTACAGAGAGAGAAGGAGAGACAGAGGTCTTCGCTGGCCATGTGGCCGTGCTTCCTGAGTGCATTATAGCCACCCTGAGCTTCCTGTGCCTCCGCCCAGAGGGGCGGTCAGGGCATGGTAAAAAGGTTTAACATGATCTGGATGGGACCTGCACCACCACAGCCGCTGGCTCCCCTCCCTCTGAGACACTGGGCAAGCTCCGCACCTCTGCTCCCCAAGCACAGTCAGCTTCTGGGAAGCTCGGCTTGGACCCCTGAGCTGCCCCAGGTTCTCAGGAAAGAAGGCCTCACTGTCTGTCAGCCAGCGGCTAAGGCACAGAGGGCTCCCGAGCCCACCGCCTGTAAAAGGCGTCAGTGATTCCTGTCGTCAGCGTGTGCCAGGCCCTGGGGTACGAGAGATGCGGCCTTGTCCTCACCGGGGAAGCTGACCGTAAATGCTAGGGTGCAAGAGGAAAACAACAAAGTGATGTGAACACTGCTTGGCACATGGAAGCTGCTCACTCTGCCTCTGTTTCCTGCTTCCCTTGCCCCACGTAAGATTGGTCAGGTACCCCAGCAGGTGTCCACCTCGTGGCAAACCGTGGCCGGAAGGCCAAGCCTGAGCAACTCTTCTTGCCTAAAGTGTAATCATCTTAAAGCAAGCTCATTTTCTCTACATCCTTTTTCTCAGCTCTGTGATCAGACACAACTTAATTAATTTACCATTGACAAATGGTCTTCCTCACTTGGTGAACAAATGAACCATTTGGAAACTTATTTTGATTGTAGCTTCATTACTGTTTGTGTGTGTATGTGTGTGTGCACGTGTCAGTTGATGAGATGGACTGTTTTAAATCTTCTCATTTTTCCAACTGTTGTTTTTAAAGATTTATTAATTAATTTGAAAGTCAGAGTTACACAGAGAGAGAGAGGTCTTTCATCCGCTGGTTCACTCCCCAGTTGGCCACAATGGCTGGAGCTGTGCCGATCCGAAGCCAGGAACCAGGAGCTTCTTCTGGGTCTCCCACGTGGGTGCAGGGGCCCAAGGACTTGGGCCATCTTCCATTGCTTTCCCAGGCCATAGCGGGGAGCTGGATTGGAAGAGGAGCAGCCAGGACTCGAACCAGCACTCACATGGGATGCCGGCACTGCAGGCAATGGCTTTACCCACTGTGCCACAGTGCCAGTTCCCCCACCAAGTCTCTCTTTTTTTTTTTTTTTTTTTTTTTTTTGGACAGGCAGAGTTAGAGAAAGAGAGACAGAGAGAGAGGTCTTCCTTCCGTTGGTTTACCCCCCAAATGGCTGCTACGACCGGCGCCAATCCAAAGCCAGGAGCCAGGTGCTTCCTCCTGGTCTCCCATGCGGGTGCAGGGCCCAAGGACTTGGGCCATCCTTCACTGCCTTCCCGGGCCACAGTAGAGAGCTGGACTGGAAGAGGAACAACCGGGACAGAATCCGGCGCCCCGACCGGGACTAGAATCCGCGGTGCCGGCACCGCAGGCGGAGGATTAGGCTAGTGAGCTGTGGTGCCGGTGCCCCACTAAGTCTTAAAACTGTGACATTTGAAGTCTATTTTTTTTTTTTTTTTTGACAGGCAGAGTGGACAGTGAGAGAGAGAGACAGAGAGAAAGGTCTTCCTTTTGCCATTGGTTCACCCGCCAATGGCCACTGCGGCTGGCGCGCTGCAGCTGGTGCACCGTGCTGATCCAATGGCAGGAGCCAGGTACTTATCCTGGTCTCCCATGGGGTGCAGGGCCCAAGCACTTGGGCCATCCTCCACTGTACTCCCTGGCCACAGCAGAGAGCTGGCCTGAAGAGGGGCAACCGGGACAGAATCCGGCGCCCCGACCGGGACTAGAACCTGGTGTGTCAGCGCCGCAAGGCGGAGGATTAGCCTAGTGAGCCGCGGCGCCGGCCCGAAGTCTATTTTTTTTAAGATTTGTATTTATTTATTTGACAGGTAGAGTTACAGACAGTGAGAGAGAGAGACAGAGAGAAAGGTCTTCCATTGGTTCACTCCCCAAGTGGCTTCCACAGCCTGAGCCACGCTGATCCGAAGCCAGGAGCCAGGTGCTTCCTCCTGGTCTCCCATGTGGGTGCAGGGGCTCAAGCACTTGGGCCACCCTCCACTGCCCTCCCGGGCCACAGTAGAGAACTGGACTGAAAGAGGAGCAACCGGGACTAGAACTCGGCGCCCATATGGGATGCTGGTGCTGCAGGCAGAGGATTAACCTAGTGTGCCACCACACCGGCCCCTGAAGTCTATTTTTACTTTCTTATTTCGACCTGATGGATAGGTACTGGTAATAAAAATAAGTAGCATATTGTGGTTAGGTGAGTTGTTGTTGCTGCTGTTATGATTTGTAGCTCACTAAGCACCTCATAGGTGCTGTCTTAGCTCTGCTGCTTTGCCACAGAAGCAGCCACAGACAACATATAAATGAATATAAGCATTTTCAAGGAACACTGAAACTTGGATTTCATATAGTTTTCGTAGATCACCAAATATTCTTCCTTTGATGTTTTTCAACCCATTTGAAAATGTGAAAGTCATTCTTGGCTCTCGGGCCGTGTAACAACAGCTAACAGGCAGAATTTGACCCTCTGGCTATTGTTTGCTGACTCTTGATCTAAACGGTTGACTTCTTGCAGTAAGGTGAATATCCTGAAGGGAAAGCTCAAATCATCACCTGCAGTGAAAAGCACTCTTGGAACAGCGCTGAGGATCGGGCACGTGGGAGAGGGAGCCCGAGTTGCCAGATACAGCCTGGCGGCCTACAGGGTGCGTCCTGGGAAGGAATGTGGAGAAGGGAGCCAGAGCGCATGGTGGTGATGGAAATCATTGATATCCTGTAGTAGGTGAAAATACAGAAATAAATCCATGATTTTCAACACAGAAAGGGAAAGAAAGTATGAATGAAACATGGACGCATATTAGAATTTCCACGTTTACAAAGGGAAGACTGGAATGAATTTGATTGAACAAATTAAGGAAAACAACATTAATAAAAACAGAACAAAATTAAGTACACTAAATGTGAATGGCTAAATTCTCCTCTTTAAATACAGAGACTATTGACAGACATTTGGGGAAATGATTTAAGACACTGCTTGAAACACCCACATCCCATATCATAGTGCTTGAGTTAGTGCCGGCTCTACTTCTGAGACCAGCTTCCTGTTAATGCATATGTTGGGAGACAGCAGGGCTGTTTCAAATAGTGGGATCCTGTCACCTACATGGGAGACCCAGACTGAGTTCCCAGTTCCTGGCTTGGGCCTGGCCTAGCCTCTAATATTGCATTTGGATAGAAGGTCTTGAGATCTCTCTGTCTGTCTGTCTGTCTCTCTCTCTCCTCCTCTCAAGTAAATAAAAATAAATAAAATTTGTAAAAGAATTCTAAATATGGAAACTGATAGATTGGGTTAAAATGCAAAATCTAGTTATATACTGTGAATAAAAAGCACACTTAAAGTGATAAACAAAGATGAAGACTAAAAGGATGGACCAGAAGATGTCAGGTGCCTGCAAACATAAGGAAACCGTGAGTGGTGACACTAAAATCAGACAAGGTCATTTTTAAGATTGAAAATCCCTACCAAGATAAAGAGGACGTCGTGTGATGATTAAGAAACAAACTACACGGAGTAAACATAGGAAGACAAAACCTATTAGAAATCCAGGGAGAGTTTGATTTTGAAAGTAGATTTATAATTATTGAGGGCCATTTCAGCATACGTATTTCAGAATCAAACAGCATGAGACCATCAGTAAGCATGATTTTAGAGGAAGGTAAATGCCTCCATTCCTCAAACAGAGACCAGTCATTTTTTGCATGTCTCTGGAACATTTACAAAAACTGAGTATTCATCAGTAACCATTCAAAACAGTAGTTGTGGAATATATATTATGTGCTATTTTAAGAGAGAGACTGTAGTTACACTTGTGACCACAGAGGAAATATCCTATTGGATTGTAAAGTTTAGAAAGTATGAAGCATTAAAACTAGAAAGATTGTACATAGAACCATGCGGATCGGTAAGGACATCACACGTGTGCGTGTGCTGTGTGTGTGTTCTCCACTTGACACTGACCAGCAATACACTGCTCTTCGCTTGGTTACGGCCACTCTCCCGCTGTTCATTATAGGATTTTCACCTCTTAGCAGTAACTTTCTGCTCTTCAGTTTTCCTTCTGCCCTCTGCTCCATCACAGAGGTCTCAGGCTTGCTGAAAGGTGTGTTTAGCCCCGCCTGCCCTGTGACTCGCTAACCACCTTCTAGCAACAGAGCACAGGGCCAGCAGGATGTGTCGGCTGTTTCCATCAGCCTCCTCTGCGTGTGACTGGTGACTCTTGTTTGCTCCATAAGCTGCCTTTTAGGCAAATGGAAGGAAAATGTCAGGTGACTAACAGTACAGGTATGCCAAATGATGGCAAAAAAAAAAAAATGGCACAGGGTGAAGTCTAGACCCACCGGGCTGTGTCTCCAAGAGGTCAGCTACACCTCAGCCACCTTCATGTTGAGACCAGCTGCTCCTCAGACTGTAGGGGCAGGGAGGGGAGTAAGGAATTCTGCCTTAGGGGGAGGAAGTGGGCTGGGCAGGGAAAAGCACAAGGAGGAGGTGACCTTTGAGCTGTGCTTTGAAGGCCTGGAAGCTTCCCTGGACATGGGAGGGGTGGGGAGCCTGACCTTATGGGAAAGGGGCCCTCAGCAGAAGACAGCTGGCAGCCAGGGAGCAGAGGCATAGTGTGCAAGAGGTAGGCAAGGAAAACCCTCCAAACCAGGCCTGGATCCTGGAGCGGGGGAAGTGCTGCAGGTGGGGGCCTGGGAGGCAGAGAGGCTGTGTCACTGCAGGCCCCCGCCTCAGCCTCTCTCTCTACCCTTTCCAGACCTCCCAGTCTTACCTGGAGGCTCCCAGGCATCCTGGTTTGTGTGGTTTGCCTGTGAGCCACAGAGTCCAGGGTCTGACAAATCACATCTCTCTCACTGTTGTGAGCTGTAAGGTGGGGGCTCAGTCCCAGGACAGGAGGAGCTTGGGTCCTGTCGTCTGTCACTCACACCCTTCCTCGCTTTTCCCAGGCACCCACCTTCTCACCGCGAATCACCGCAGCCTCCCTTCCCCAGCCACTTGCACAGCCCCACCCCACTTGAATTATTTACCACGGCCCTCTCTGAGGTCCACCTTGCCAACAGGATGAAGACAGCATGCTAACTGGCTAGGGAGTCAAGTCCCAAACATGGCAGGAGCACGTGGGGCAGGACAGACTCCTGCCATGAGAGCCAGCAGAGGGAGCACCAAGCACAGCGGCGCTGCACGCTGGGGCTCCAGGAGCCTGGGGCCACCCACAGGCTAAGGCTTTGGGCAAGTCACTTCCCCATGGCTTCCTTACTAGAATAATGAGGGCCATACCTCCTGCCTTACGGGGTGGACAGAAAGGGAAGAAATGCATGCCAAGTGCTCCATTGGGCACAGACAGTGAATATTGTTCCATTGACTTGGGCTTTCTTCGTGGCACAGATGCTTGGGTTCCCAGTGGAGGCAGTGGAAGCTGCCCACCCCCTCTCCCCACTGTGGAGGGATCAGGCCAGGGTGCTACCCATTTCGGGTCTGGCACCTGCTGGCGCCAGTCAAGGACTGCCTTAGGGCTCAGCCACAGGAGCCTGTGGCATCGGCCCAATCAAGTGTAAGCACGCAGACGCCACCAGGAGCGCTGGGCAGCTTTGAAGTCTGAAGTGGCGCTGCCTCTGGCTCCTGGCAGTGCCCTGCTCTACTGCTGATGGCTTGTTAAACGTGCCCAGGACACCAGGGAACGTGCTAGCCTGGGGTGCGGAGCTCAGGTTCCTTGCCCTCCTGGAGCAGTCCAGCAGGCTTGACAGGCCCCCCAGTGGGTCAGCTGCTGCACCCCCCAACTCCTGGAGGAAGCCATGCTTTGGTATAGCCAGCCGCTTGGCCTCTTCTGCTCCTGCTCGCTCCCTTCTGTGGGCCCCTTTGTGGCAGGTGGAAAGCCATGTGGGCTCCCAGGCCACCAAGCAAACAGGTTCTCCAAAGCAGAGGTTAAGGAGATCTGCTGCCCTGGGGAAGACCCTCTGGTGGGCGATCAGCCTGGTGACTAAGCTGCTGGTTGGAACTCTCACATCTTCTATCAGAGTGCCTGGTTTAAGTCCACTCTGGATTCCAGCTTCCTACTAATGCACACCCCGGGAGGCAGCAGTGATGGCTCAAGTGGTTGGATCCCTGGATGGAGTTCCTGGCTCCTGTCTTCAGCCCAGTCTAACTGCAGCCATTGCAGGAGTTTGGGGAGTGAACCAGGGGGCAGGAGCTGTGGGTGTGTGTGTTTGGGTCTCTCTGCCTCTCAATAGACAAAATAAATTTAAAAAACCAAACAAGCTTTTTAATGGCTGGCCTAGCATTCTGGCCCTAACCCAAATCATCGGCCATCCTTTGGCTTCCTGTGTCAGAGGCTGATAGCTAGGGGTCTCACGCAGCTGCTGAAGTCGCTGTTCACCTCCCTTGGCAATGGCTGTTTTTGTTCATCTGTAGATGTGGGACAGGGCAGTTTGATGTGGGCTGAGTCGGACATGGCTCGGCCAGCATGAACAAGGACTCTCCCAGAGCCTGTGTCATCTTTAGGAGCAGCTGTGGTGGGGAGTTCATGAGGCCACGTATGCAGAGGGCCAGGCCCAAGGCCTGGCTTGTAGTAAGTGCTCAGTGAAACGCCCCTCTCCTCTTAGCTCCATGAAAATGCAGCTGCCTCTTGGGGGTCGTGCCTTGGATCCTCCCTATCACCTTCCCCTGTGACAGCTGCTCAGGGACTGAGAGGGAGGCTCAGCCGGGGAAGAGTGAGGTGGACAGGCCCTGTTTTGTGGAAGGTGGTCCTGTGTCGCCTGTGAGCTCTCAGCTCTCAGAGCCACAGGGCAGGCTTGCCGGCCTCAGGCCTGGTGCCTCTGTGATGTGCACAGGCGGCCTGCCCTGGGCCTCGGGAGTGTGCTTGATGCAGTAAGATGAACTGAAGCCTGGGCGCCTCTCCTTGGGTCCAGAGGCACACAGGCTTTCCCGCCAGAAGTCTGGCGTGTTCCCAGCAGCCTGGGGGGTGCATACGTTTGTCTCAGTTTTGTGGGAAAGGTGCTGAGGCTCAGGAGAGTGAGTTGGCTGGCTCAGGTCCCACAGGGGCTGGGCCCATTCTAGGGGATGTTGCAGGAAGTCTGCTGCTCATACCATTGCAGCCCATGCCCTGTGCAGAGGAGGAAGAGGCCAGCCATCTGTGATGGTCCTCGAATGAGCTCCTTACCCAGGACCTCTTGCGAGTCCACTGTCTCAGTGGCTTGCCCATGAACCAGAGGTGTTGGCACCTCGTACGTGAGGGCTCAGCTGTGACCTAGGCATCCCACTCCTCATTGGACCAGAGGACTACTCGTTCCTGTCCTCTGAGAGGCCCTGGGGGCAGGTATCAGAGAACTGGAGAGGCCTGCGCGGTGCCTTTAGCAGATTAGGGACTGCGCCTTGTGGTTTCCCACTCTCTTAGAAGAGCCCACCCCCAGTGGTGCCTGCGTTTTAGCATCTCCACTTGGCACTGGCTAATGCAGATCCTTTCCCTCTGGTGGCCAGTGTGCTACCAAGTCTTAGATGCTCTCACAGCACCCGGACCCTCCAAGGAAGGGACAGAGTCAGGATGCGGCCTTCCAAGCCCTGTCTCCCCTCTGAGCATGTGGTCCCCGTCCCAGCAGGCCCACAGCCCGGCTCAGGGCTCCATTGTGCAGCTGCTTTCCCTTCCATGGTGCCACTTCTCCGATTTGAATTCCAACCGTTGCTCCAGACCTGGGGCACTTCCCAAGCTTCATCATGGGAGCCGGGTCCTGGAACAGAGAGACACACATGTAATGACATAATTATGTGTGGTGGCAGCCAAGTCCCTGCTCCAAGGCCGGGGACAATGGGGACTCGCCTGGCATGTAGGTGAGCCTGAACTTACATGTGCACCAGTGACTGCTCTCTGGGAACTGAGTCCCTCCAGCAAGCGAAGGCCGAGAGAAGAAGCAAATTACTCATGCAGACAGCGAAAGTCCCCACTCGGAGCTATTGTGACTGTGCTGGCCGTGGTTCAGCATTGTTCCTGCCGAACAGGGCCTGCCGAGCAAATCCCACATGCATCGCCTTTGGCTGACGTCACAGTGATTGATTTCAAAAAGAAGCCCTCTGAGTGTTCTCTGTGTGGGTGTCTCAGCGCTGAGGTCTCTCTTCTTTAACTGGAAGAGTCCATCGTTTGGAGGAGCGCCCAGCCGTCACACATTCATTCATTTTTTCTCTCTCACTGTAGCAGTGGGTCCAGCAGAGCCGTGTCTCCTGATCCTCACCTCCAGAACCCCCTGGCAGCCGACCTGGTCTGCCTGAGTTGTTCCGGGGTGCTCCCGCAGGAAGGGCTGTCTGCCATGCTCTTCCTAACCACCCGCCTTTGAATCAGGCAAGGTTTCCTGCAGCAGACATTTGCTGAGTGTCCCCCTACCCCAGCACACACATTGGGAACTCCTGCGGGGAGGTAGGTTTTGGAGAGGCAGAGGTGTGCATCAGGCTAGCTCCTTGCCTTGCAGGGCTGCCCCTTCTGACTAAGGAGGCTGCCACAGTCAGGGTGCTGCTGCGCACTGAGGCTGGCATGGAGGCTTTGTTTCTGCAGTCAGCCCCGACACTGACCCCTGCCCGATGTGAAGCTGGCTAGCGCTGGGAAGAATGCTACCACAGGCCGGCCGGATGCCAGTGAGGCTGGGGCACACGGGAGTGGCCAGTCAGTGCTCCCCTGCAGTCCACAACAATTCAGTTTCCCCATATTACAGTGCAGAAGCCCGTGCCCACAGCAGTTAGGCCACTGGCAGCCTTGGCTCTGAACCCAGATGGTCTGGCTCCAGGGTCCAGGCTCGCAGACACCCTGCAAACTGAACTCTCTGTTTCCTGCTTGGGATGTGCATCTGCTTGTGTGCAATCTTTGGAAGCCACGTGGGGTGACTGTTCTGGTCTGTTCTTGCCTTTTGCCTCTAGCCAAGCCCCCAGCCCCCTTCCCTTTCCCTCTGTTCACTGCTGCTGTAGTGGGGGGTGCCCTTGCACAGGGCAGACAGGGCCAGGCCCTGAGTTGGAATGGGGTGTTGCCACTCTCGCTGGCTGTGTGATTTTGGGCAAGTCATTTAGTCTTTCAGCTCTTCCCAAGATGGCGTAATGCCATGGGGCCCTCACCGTGCCATGGCTGGAAACTTGGGGCCTTCTTTCAGCTGCTGCAAGGTGGGGGTAGAGAGCAGGGTGCCCGCCCAGCAGAGTCTGAGGGAGACGGAGTCTGCCTGCCGGCCCCCTCTGCAGCCCCGGCTTCCCCTCCCCGAAGTCCCAGACTGGGTCACCCTCAGCCTCCCCCATGAGATGGGCACAATGCAGAGACAACCCCCCCCCCCATCTTCTGTGCAGGCCAGCTAAGCCAGCAAGGCCCAGGGGGCACAGCAGCATTCCGGAGACCACACAAGATTCCTGGCAGCGTACTGAAGTCCAGCTCCCCCACCCCACCATGCGTGACCCCACAAATGGAGCTGAAGCCGAGAGTTAATGGGAGGGGCCGTCTTTACCCACTCAGCGCTATTGTGTCTTTTGTTAGAGCCATAAAACAAGAGGACAGGGGTGACAGAGACAACTCCCTTTGAACTTGAAATCCTCTCTAAACTGCCCCTGCAGCCTGGAAAGAGGGACTTCAGCGACAGCCAGCCAGAGAGAGCTCTGCAGGCCCCTCGTCAGAGGTCAAAAAAAGCCCACCCGCTCCTCACCTTATCCCGGATGCTTAGAAAAATATTGTGGTAGTGTAGGTCAGCACACGCCGTCCGCTGGGCTGGAGGACAGCACAGACGAGAGCCCAGAGCCCCCGCTTACCCCGGCCCTGTCCCGTGTTTATGTAGCACTTAAGCTAACTCCGGGGTCGACTCTGTCTGCCATGAAAGCCCTGAAGCTTTTTGAAGTTCCCCTGAAGTTAATAAAATTAGTCTGCCCTCGCCGCGAGACCCCAGCTTGGGGAGAGATGGATCCTCCGCTGTCTTTGTGGCATTTAGCTTTTTTAAGTGAATATTTTCTACTCCAAAGAAGGGAGGGGGCAGGGGAGAAGATGCAGTGAAGTCTTTTTGAATAGGTAGCACACCTGCTACCCCCGGGCTCTGAGTGCTGGGAGGCAAGCTCTGGGTGCCGGGCCATAGCCCGAGAGGCAGCGGTCGGCACATGGGGCCTGGAACCCCTGAGGCTGGGCTGTTGGTTCATTCTCAAATGAACCGGGTCCCCAGGACACATCTTCCCGAGTGACTTATTACCTGCAGCGAGCCACTGCCTCACCAGTCCCTCCCCAGGGATACTGTGTACAGGACAGGTGCCATCGTCCCCATCCGCTCTCAGTGGGTGCACCGTGACCAAATCTGGGCCTTGTGAGACGTGACGTGTGGACAGACCCTTTCCTCACAGAACTCCCGGGCCTGGCAGAGGGGCAGGAGGGAGTGCGGCAGTGATGGACACACGCAGTAGGTGGTTTCTAGGCAGTAGGTTGGTGGTGAGATGGTTTCGTAGGTCTGGGCAAGGGCACATCAGCAAGTTCATGGCAAAGCGGGCATCCGGTACTGTGCTTTAAACACTGCTCAACATTGCTGCATCTCCTGTCAGAGTGCCTGGGTTCAAGTCCCAGGTGTTTCTGCTCCAGCCTCCTGGAGCCTCCCTAGGAGGCAGCAGATGATGGCTCAAGTGCTTGGCTCAGTGCCACCCACGTTGGACACCCAGATGGAGTTCCAGGCTCCTGGTTTTGGCCTGCCCAGCCCTGGCTTTGGTGGGCATTTGGGGAGTCAACCAGTGGGTGAAAGGACTCTCTACTTTTCAAATAAAATGAAAATAAAGAAGTAAAAGTTTTAAAAGAAAGTAAGTGCATGGATGAATGGAGTTAAGAGATGGCATTTTCCCTGTAATTTTGACGGTCCCTCCTACATATACCTAGAGCTATCAAGTTACTGACTGTAAATTGTCCTTGTTGTGTATCTGTCTGGTCTCGGGTAATTGTTAAAAAACGCAAGGCCACGGGCCTGCGTGAGCAGCGCCTGTGTCCCCGTGGGCACAGTCAGTCACCGGCTCAGGTATGCAGGGCGCCGTCAGCAGCCCCTGAGTCACGAGCAGAGAATGCCGCTGTGGCAGACAAGGACGCAGCTCTGCCTTCCTGAGCTCGTGTCCGGCGTGGGAGCAGTAAACAAGGGAAGACAGGAGGATGTGGGAGGAGGTCAGGTAGCAATCTGCACTCTGGAGCCAGGTGGACAGGACTGAAGGTGGAGAGGGGCTGGAGGAAAGGGAGCTGGGAGCCACAGAGATGGGGCCCGAGCATCTGCCCCTGGGAAGTCCAAAGGCTGTGGGCTGGAGGGAGAACGCCAGCTGTGATGTCCCGCTGGGGTTCGGGTTGTTTGCAGCCACACACTGGGGACATGGTGAGCCCTCAGGGTGCACTTTAGCGCAGAGGGGAGAAGTGTTAATACCAGCTTGCTGAGAACTTGTCTGCTGGGGCAGTGGCCTGGATTGGCCAGCTGGCCCCAGTCGTGCTCTCAGTAAAGTGCTTTGCTAAGGTGGCTGAGAGCGTTTGGTCCCAGGACTGTGTGCCTTTTGCATCACGAGCCTTGTGTCTCGGTGGGCTCTGTCCTGAGGGCCTAGCCCAGGCCTGGGGCTAGCTCCTACAGCCCAAAGGGCCCCTGGACGCAGCCAGCCGCTGGCCTTGCTCTTGAGCACCTCAGCACGGGCTTTGCAAAGAGCTGGCAGGCTTGGACCTGAACTCCGGCTGTGCTGCTGACCCATGCATGACCTCGGCTCCCCTAGGTCCTGTCTCTGAGCCTCAGCTCTGTCCCCTTTGAGGAAAGATGAAAACCCCTTGCAGACAAGGGTGGTGGGAGAGCCCCAGGGGACCCCAGTAATGCCTGGGCAGCCCAGGCTGCAGGGCAGACTGGACACCAGGCAGCGCTGCACACCCTGTCACAGGCAGCATGGAAGGGCCAGCCAGAGCCATATCCAGATGTGCACTGTGCCAGGCTGCACTGCAGAGCATGGGTGGGTGTGGACCCTGCCCCAGGCTCCCAGCCAGGCTGGAGCACTGGGTCCTTCTCTACCTGGAAAGCAGCAGGCAAAGGCTGGGCACGCAGCCAGGGCCTCCTGTGCCACTGCGGACCAGGGTGTCCGCCTGCCCTGGCTCTCCGTGTCCTCCCTGAGCAGTGGGAGGTGGCGCCTCTGTTCAGGTCCCTCAGCTGACCTCTCTGGATGCACAGTACAGTGGGAGGCAGGGCACCCCCGACAGCAGCAGGCTGGGGGGCAGGGACAGCCCTGGGGGAGTCCTGCTGGAGCCGAGGCCTGAAGGACGAGGGGAGTTCATGTGTGCGAACGAAGCTTGTGAATTATAAAGGCTGCGCCAGTGGAAATTATTATTCTTATCATTATTTGCATCCGATTCATCAATCACCAGGGAGAGGAGGCATGCAAGTACCTTTTATCTAGTGCTATGAATCAAATAGAAGAGGGTCTGTTTTTCCAAAAGGTTTTTAGGGTAAATGAGACAGTTTTTGCTTTTCAAAACAATCCATCTGGGGCCCTTGGCCAAATCGTGGCGCCTTGGGTAGAAGCGAGATGTTTCTGAGGCTGAGCGTTCAGTGCCCCAGCGGGGCCCCAGGAGTCTCAGCCTCAGGAGGGGGTAGCTGGGTGGAGGCCACACTGCCTCCGTGGGCCACACCCAGGCCACAGGCCCACTGCAGGGAGGCCACCGCGGTTCTCCCTGTAGCTCTTCACGCAGAGCCTTGAGTGCGAGCAGAGGTGGCGCTGACTCTGCCTGGCCCGTGTGTGGGACGCAGCCCTGCTGGGAAACAGCCATGAGCCTCAGAGACTCCGCCAGCCTTTCTGTGTCACCTAGGAGTACAGCTCGTCTACACACATGTATACACACACACGCACATATGCATCCTGTTCTTCTTCCCCCCGAGGCACAGCCCCTCCCTGCTCAGGGACTCTGGACTTGGAGGGAAACCACAGTGAGCAGAACGGACAAGGCCTTCATGCCGTTGTTCTCCTGGGTTTCCTCTCCGGCCACCTGCTGTCCATGGCCAGTGGTTTCTGTTCACAGCAGCAATGGGAATTGCCTTTCATGAGAACTGTGTGTAAACTAGCTCAGTGCGCCCGGCGACGGACGCTCCTGTGAAGCAGGAAGTACGAGTGTCTGAAGTCGGGCGGGCACACTCTGGCCAGAAGCCTGACGGCTTTCCTGTGAGGGGTGGTATAGGCATGGCCCTTGGGCCTTGTGCCCTCTTGCAAGCCCCTTCTCCCTGTGAACTGAGCCCGGCCACCCTCACGTTCCTCCAGGATATGGCCCTCACTATCAGCCTTTTATAGGTGGACTGCCGCCCTGGCCGCCCAGCCTTCCGGACTCGGGAGGGCAGGTAACAGCTGCCACTGGGGGACGCTTACTTGGGTGCACCTGCAGGGAGCCTGGCAGGCTCTGTCCTGTGCTCTCCAGCCTGAGTCCCCTCTTCTTTTACATATGGTCCTGCCCCCACTGAGCCATTCTCCTGAGGCAGCCCGAGGGGTTTCAAGCCACAGGTCAGATACGCGGCTCCTCTGAAAGGCCCCACAGCTTCCCCTGGTCTGCAGGAAGATTTGGGGCCTGAGTGGGCATGTCTGCAAGGCCGAGTGTGCTCGCTGTGCATGGCCTCTCTGCAGACTTGTACCCTTGCCCACAGAGTGCCTCTGGGGGTCCTGCTGTATCCCTGCCCCACTGCCCAGAACTAGTCCTCTCTGCAAGACCAGCTCAGTCCTGCCTGGGGGCAGGCTTCAGGATGCCCTCTGACTGCTGCAGCCGGGGGCCGGTGATCCCTGGGCTCCCAGCGCCTGCTTCTGCGCACAGCACTCAGTCTGCCTGGTCAGGTGCATCACAGGTGGACGAGTTTGCTTGTGGAGCATCAGCTTGCCTTGCCACACGAGCGGCTCTGTCTACATCAGCTTTTTCTTCCCATGCCTCTCAACTGAATGCCAGCGCCTTCCCCAAGTGCTTGAGTGCCTCACACCTTACTCTTCACACTGCCTCCTGGAGAAACCGAGGCACACCTTGCCCAGGGCCACATGGCTAGTAGGTCTGAAGCCAGGCGTTGCAGCTCCAGAGCCCATGTTATAAGCATCATACCCACTGCCCCATTCTGGAGCTCAGTAAATGACTGCCTAACACATCAGGGAATCCAGGTTTTTCATGAATGGAAATAAAGCAGACCCAACCCCTGCTCTGAAGAAATTTTGTCTAGACCCGGTGCTGTAGAGCGCTCACTGCATGTGCACAGGGTTATCACTGTGGGCACAGCTGCACCAGGAAAGAGCCCACAGCACCTGTGGCTTTGATTTTGGAGGCTGGGTTGGAGTCCATCAGGTGGCAGTGGGAAGAGAGGGCAACTGGGGTGGGGTGGGGGGTGAACAACGGTACAGAGGCCTGAGCATTTGCACTCCAGCCAAGAGCGTGAGACCCAAGATGGGCTGTGTGGTTGGGAGTGGGGGCTATAGATGTTGCCCGTGATACATCAGAAGTGGCCATGGCCTGCGCCGTGAGTCACTAGGCTAACCCTCCGCCTGCGGCGCCGGCATCCCAGGTTCTAGTCCCAGCTGGGGCACCGCTTCTGTCCCGGTTGCTCCTCTTCCAGTCCAGCTCTCTGCTGTGGCCCGGGAAGGCAGTGGAGGATGGCCCAAGTCCTTGGGCCCTGCACCTGCATGGGAGACCAGAGGAAGCACCTGGCTCCTGGCTTTGGATCGGCATAGCTCCAGCCATAGTGGCCATTTTGGGGGGTGAACCAACGGAAAAGGAAGACCTTTCTCTCTGTCTCTCTCTCTCACTGTCTAACTCTGCCTATCAAAAAAAAAAAAAAAAAAGTGGCCAAACAAAACAAGGCAACCCTGTCTCTGGAGAGGTTGCCAGCAGGAGTGGAAGGCCTGCCTGACATGTGGGTAGAAGGCACCTCTTGGTTTGCTGTGAGCTTATTTTTGAATAGGAAGCACATTTATGTATTCACACAGCAAGGGTAGGAAAAGTACCAGGTGAGACGCACTCTGGGCACCTGCTCCCTTCCTATTTCTCTGATTGTTTCCATCATCTCCCTACCTCCCATTTGTGCTCACAGCAGCATGCCCTACACACATTCTGTATGTTAACATGGAACTCGACACCCCAGGGTGCTGGTGTCCCCACAGAGCTGCCTGCTCCTCCCTGCGGTCACAGTGCAGTCCCCAGGGGCTGTACACCACTTGGTGGAACTTGGCTGGACTTTGAAGTTCATTCCGCTTTTGCCACTGTGAGCACTGCTGCAGTGAGCAGGCTCGGTAGTGCCCACCTGGGCAGGCCCATCTGTGGAGTGCATTCCTGCACGTGGTATCGAGGGGTCAGAGGGGTATGTTTGTAGTTTCAGCAGCAGTCTCCAACCTAGCAGGTACACCTTATCATGTCTGTGTTAGCTGTTAGAGGCGACATCTACAGAGTGGGGATGGCAAAGAGAGGCTCTGTGCAGGGCAGGGGAGGCCACGTGGCCTCGCTGCCCTTCCTGAAGGTACAGCCTAGGCCAGAGCAGCTAGAGGCCCAGGAGGGAGGGAATCACACTTCCGGTCCAGTCAAGCCCTGGCGAGAAGGGTCCAGGTGAACACAGCTCCCGGTGGTGATGTTTTCATGCTCCTGAGTGTCCCTCTGCTTAGCCCAGGCACCCACAAAGAGGCAAAGGGGTGCTGACACAGCAGGGTGCTCACGGCGGCCAGCAGGGGATGTGAGTACTACAGCACAGTCTTGTCCCAGCCCCCAGGAGACAGGAAGGGGAGCAGCAGGCTGGGGAATGGGAGTGGGCCAGGCCAGGACACAGCACAGGCAGACTTGGGCCTTGGCAAGATGGGTCTCGGGTGCAGATGGGCAGGCAGAGGCTGGTTCTCAGGGACTCTTAGGGGGAATCCAGAGCTGGGGTGAGGGTTTAGGAAGTGGATGTCACCTCCTTGGGCCGCAGCGGCCATGAACACTTTCAATAAGGAGAAGGCTGCTGGCTGTCTTGGGCAGGTACCCTGGGTGGGGTTGGGTTCCAGGCTTGCTGTGTCCTGGGAGTGCTTGACCTTGCCCAGCGGACGTCACTGCTGTGCCTCCATCTCCTTGTCTGTGAAGTGGCGCTCTCAGAGTTGCACCGGAGCTACGATGGCCACCCCTGGGAGCTGCTCCAAGGGGCTTGCGTTGAGGACTGATTGTTGCCAGTCTGATTTCCGCCCTGTTCCCGTTCATTCAGCCCGCTCCCCTCAGTGTTCTCAGAGGGTGCAGCAGGCGCAGGCGCAGGGCCCGCCCTTTCAGTGTGCCCTACTAATGTTTCCTTTCTCTCTGGCTGGTTGTGCGGGGACAGGCAATGGACGACTACAGTGTGATCGGACGCTCCCTGTTCAAAAAGGAGACCAACATTCAGCTCTTCGTGGGACTCAGGGTGCACCTGTCCACCGGGGAGCAGGGGGTCATCGACAGCGCCTTTGGCCAGAGTGGCAAGTTCAAGATCCACATCCCTGGTAAGTGCAGTTGTCCCTTCCCGCCCAGGGGGCACCTGGCAGGACAGAGAGGTGGCACAAGTGGAGCCAAGGCTGTGCTTCCTGGCTGTGGCTCCCAGTCCTGCTCTGCTGTTACACGAGTGTCATAGCCCATGTGGCATCATGGATCATGGCCCCTGGCTGGGTCCCAGCAAGAGTCTGAGCCAGAGCAGGGCCAAAGTCAGGGTTGAGTGCCTATTCCACCACTGACCACCTGGAGGTGACCCTGGCCAAGCCCCTTGGCTTCTCTGTGTAGAATGGCAGTATTGAAATGCAGTTTAGAGAAAGAGAGGTGAGAGAGCACCAGGGCCTGGCGCACTGTCACCTGGGGAGGTTCCAGGCATCTGAGTTGCCACCTCCTGTAGCCCCGCAGCCACTGCTGGGCTCTGAGGCTTGCCCGCAGCTGGGTTGGAAGTGTGCGCTTGCTGCTGGAAGACGGCCTTGCAGCCCATGTGGCCATCCCTTCATCCAGCCTGCGTCTGTGCTCAGTGCTGGGCTGTGGGGCTCACAGGCGTGGGCGAGGTCTGCAGTACACCTGATGGATCCCTGCCCGTCGGGGCCGTGGGCACTGTGCAGGCCGGGGATGGGCACAGCGTGTGCTGATCTGGGGAGGCACTCGGGAGGCAGGACAGTGCAGAAGAGGCCTGACACCCCGGCAGCGAGCCAACGGGGAGGACTTGCACAGTCCCTGAGGTGACCTTGAGCTCCCTGTGCCGTTGCAGGCCTGTGTTGGCAGGAGTTCACTGCCAGGGAGTGAGCCAGCCCGCCACAGGCGCCTGGCAGTGTGGGAGGTTCCCAGGTGTGGGTTCATGTCAACACGCCATGATCCGCCACCTCTCAGCCCCTCATGTTGTATTGCAAGAATGGTCAAACCTACAGCCCAATTGAAGAACTTTACTGTGACCCCTGTCACTGCCGTGACCTCACATCATTGTGTCACTGACCTTGGTTTAGCCCTGGGACTCTGGTTCATTCTCTGAGAGATGGGGGACAAGGGGGAGGTTTGGATCAGGTGAGCAAGGCAGTGCTGGGTTATAGCTTCTTGGGGAGAGTCTCCTAAGGGGTGGGTGGTGGCCCTGGCTGCCACTAGGAGGCAAGAATCACAGCTACACTGGCCACTCAGCAGTTGCTTAGGGGGCCCTGCCCCCCCACCACCACCACCAAAAAAAACTCTTCCCAAGCTCAGAGGGCCACAGATGACATTTGTCCTTCCAGGATGGAGACAGTGGCCACCAGAGGCCCTGCTTCTCTGATGCTTTGCTCCCCCTGTTTGACTGCACCCCCTAAGGCCTTGGTCAAGTTGGGGCTGGAGCCCATAGAGGGCTCCCCTGGGCATCCAGCTTCCTCTGGTCCTGCCCTCCCTGCTGCTCCTCAGCAAAGCCCAGTCCTCCCCTCAGCCAAACTGGGGCCCTCCTGGGTCCCCTCGGACTGGGTGTCATTTGTCCCCAGAGTCCCCACCGTGGCCCTGTCTGGGCTCCAGGCAACATGCAAGGTGCATGAGCCAGGCAGACCTCAGCTCCATAGGGGCCTTGTACCCATGCCCACCCACGTGGGTGTGAGCCTTCTGGGAAGGAGGCATCTGGGATTCCTGAGCTGGGCGAGGGACACCCCGAGGGCAGTCGCCTGGCAGGAAGGGCTGCACAGGGAGCACTTGGCCACCCCAGACAGTGCTGGGGTCCCGCTGCTCCAGGCAGGGGAAGGATGCTGGGCCCCTCGGCTCCCCTTCCTCCAGTGCAGGCACACTCCCAATTGGGGTGTTCCCAGGGGAGGCTCGTTGGGGGCTGCTCTCCAGGCCTGGCAGGGAGGGAGGCGGAGGGGTGCGTGTTCCACTCAGGCCCCCGGAGTTCACATTCCACTGTCAGGTCAGCGTTGCCTCTTAGTCAGCTGCTTCCTGTTTGTGGCGTTTCAGTTCTTTATGACACACCACTGGTCAGATTCCTTCATCCCTCTCCTCCACCCGCCCTGCCTCCCATCCCCACTCTCCACCAGCGCCTCCCTTGTAACCTTCTGAAGTGCCCCAGTTGTGAAAGACTCTCCCAAAAGCTAGGGCCATGCAGCGCCGGGGAGCAGTGGGGACCCACGTGCTGGCCACGGGACAGCTCCTGGAGCAGAGCTCCATGCAGCAGGGGCGTCTCAGGGGCCCGACCCAGCCCATGGATTGTGGACGGGACTTTAGGCTTCACTAATGGCTCTGCAGGGCAGCATGGCCCAGCGGCCCATCACCTTGGTTTCCAAGGTCTGGTGGCAGCCAAGGATACGTGGTCATTGGTAGGGAGAGGTGGGGACTTTGGTGAGCCGGAGTGCAGTGTCCTGCTGACTCACTCTATTGGAATGTGGGCCCAGGTCGCATTCTTTTCTCATTTGGCTTTTATGTAAAAGTCTTGATCTAAAAAAAACTAAAATGTCGGACTGAGCTAAACAAAACCTGCCTTGGGGCTGGTTCAGCCGCTGGCGACTTGAGCTTGAACTCCCGTTTGACGTTTAGGAGAGATACCCAGGCCTGAGGCTCAGACGGAAGCTGAGCTGTTCCTGGAGCTGCAGGCTCTGGCCTTAGGCTGGGGTCCTGCCGCCAGGGCCATGGCTTCCTCAGGAGACACCCTTGGGAATGGGAAGGCTGGCGAAGCCCTGTGCTCCTGATGCCCGAGGAGCCTGCCCACAAAGCCTGGCCATCTCCAGATTGAAAAGCCCCACATTTACAAAACCTCACCCTCTGAGACCTGGGCGAGCAGGAGGCCTGGTGAGCAGCACTGGGAGCCACGCAGTAGTTTTGGTATTGACCGCGCGTGGTGGGAGGAAGGTCCTGGGTATAGATGAGGTGCCTGTCTGTCCCAGCATCCCTTGTGCTTTGCAAGGGCTGTAGAGTGGAGCTGGGTATATGACTTCTCCCTGGCCTCATGCCCCTACAGAGCAGCGATGTCTTCAAAGAGCTCCAAGCGTTGGGCCCATGCCCAGGATGCCTGTGAAGTGGGCAGCCCAGTGTTCCCATCTTCATCTTGGCCAGGGGGCATCCTGCCAGCCCCACCCTCCCTGGACACTGGTGCCTGCACCAAGAGGCAGCCTGGATGGATGGTGGGGGTGACACAGTTCATGCCAGCCCCCTGTTCCCACTTGGTGACTTCCAACTAGAGAGCCAGGTGAGAAGATGAAGAGACTGGTCCTTGAGGAGCACAGAGTCCCTTCACCAGGTGGGAAGAGGGCATGCGGTGTCAGTCCTGGAGTGCCACTGGGTGTGGCCTCTCCCCCCATGCTCCTCAACTAGCCAACTGGGGAGCCCAGTGAGTGTCTACCCTGGCAGTAGGGGACACATGGAGTTTCATGCTGGCCACTGGGGACACTCCAGGCCTAGGCCCTCCCATGTGCACACGCATCATGGCTCCTCGCTGGGTAACCACGCAGCTGTCACTGGCACAGAGCCACAAGCACTCACTATGAATAGACTGGCCCCATCGTGTCAGTAGGTCCAGAAAACCAGTGCCTTGTCAGGAGCAGTCTTATTAGCCAGAGCTGTCACTCAACCCTGACAGACAGCTCTCAGGACTCTCATTTTCACTTGGCTTTTGGTGACCTTCAATAACCTTTTAGTTCCTGCTAATGACAACATAATAGACTCGAGAAAAGAAGTTTGTGGACTCATCTCGTGGTTAGGAACCCAGGAGGAACTGCTGTTTCTTACTCATAAGGAGGAACAAGCGTCCAAGAGGGCACTGACCATGAGCCCCCCCCAAAAGGCCGGCTGGATCGTGTGTGCCCACGACGCCAGCCACTCCCCATTTTACAGTGGAGGGACTGAGACTTGAAGGCAGAGCTGGGACTCGAACCCAGACCCTCCTAACCGTCGGCAGGAGTTCTCCCTGGACCTGGTATCCTCGTGCACAGGCTAGGGGAGGCATGGAAGTGCAGCTTCTTGCTGGGAGTGTGTGGGAGAAGGGAGTGTGCAGTGCTTCTGCCTGTGGCTCCTGGGAGCGTGGCTGGAGTTAGGAGGACCACTCAGCTCACCTCTGAGGAGGGTCTGTGGCCCCTCCTGGCTTCAGCTCCTGACCCTGTGCCCTCTCACAAGGGTTCAGTAACTGCCGAATTCCCCATCTGGTAACATTAACCAAGCGAGAGGGGACTCTTCTAGCATGGGGAGCTGTTGCTTGCGTGACTGAGTGGAGGAGCTTGGTGGGGGGTAGCCAGTGCTATTTCTGAAGCCACCTGTGCCGGGGCCCCGAGGGACTCAGCCAGGCAGGCAGGCACTGGCATTGCCAGACTCCCTCAGAGTGGCCACCGCCCAGCGCATGGCTTCCAAGGTTTTGCCTCCCTTTTCTTTATTTTTTTTTTTTTTTTTTTTTTTTTTTTTTTTTTGACAGGCAGAGTGGACAGTGAGAGAGACAGAGAGAGAAAGGTCTTCCTTTGCCGTTGGTTCACCCTCCAATGGCCGCCGCTGCAGCCGGCGCACCGCGCTGATCCGATGGCAGGAGCCAGGATCCAGGTGCTTTTCCTGGTCTCCCATGGGGTGCAGGGCCCAAGCACCTGGGCCATCCTCCACTGCACTCCCTGGCCATAGCAGAGAGCTGGCCTGGAAGGGGGGCAACCGGGACAGAATCCGGCGCCCCGACCGGGACTAGAACCCGGTGTGCCGGCGCCGCAAGGTGGAGGATTAGCCTATTGAGCCACGGCGCCGGCCTGCCTCCCTTTTCTTTAAAACAAGGGTGCCCATCCCTCCAGCTCAGCAAACTGCAATGGAGGCTCTGGGCCAGGGACACCAAGACCATTGTCACAGTCCTGCCCGCGGGTGTTTACCAGTGAGAGAGGTCGGCGTGGCCGGTGGCCTGTAGCTGCGTGGCCAGGGCTGGGGGTCAGCAGCCAAGGGAGAGGTGGGGACAGCGTTCCCAGCAGGAGCGGTGTGGGGAGAAGGAAGCCTGTGCAGACCATCTGGAAGCTGAGGGCTGTGGTAGCCAGAGCTGTCACTCAACCCTGACAGACAGCTCCCAGGACTCTCATTTTCACTTGGCTTTTGGCTTTTGGTGACCTTCAATAACCTTTTAGTTCCTGCTAATGACAACATAATAGACTCGAGAAAAGAAATTTGTGGACTCATCTCGTGGTTAGGAACCCAGGAGGAACTGCTGTTTCTTACTCATAAGGAGGAGCAAGCAGAGCCTCGGGCTCTGCCTGTCAAGGCTCAGGGAGAGGAGAGGACACGGGCAAAGACCACAGGATCGGAGAACTCAGCCCAGATGCCTGCCCTGAGCACCGGTCTCTCCCCCTTGTCAGGGCCTCTCAGCATCCTTCCTCCTCTGCTGCCTGTGTCCCTAACCCTGACCCCTGGGCCCCATCCCGGCAGGAGGCTGGAACCGGGAAGGCAGGGACACCTCCCAAGCCCAGGCCACCACCTCTGCTGCGTTTTATTGCTGCTGTCCATGGCCTGCATGGAGGCATCGTCCCTGTTCCACAGGTGAAAAGTCGGTCTCCTTGCTCAGGCCTATGCGGTCAGTGTGCCAGTGGGCCCTTAGGAGCCTCCCGCTGCCTCTCTAGGCCTCAGGGAGACTGAGCAGAGTGACCAGCAGAGTGAGTGGGCACAGAGCACCTGTTCCCCAGGCGCAACCCTGCTAGCTGGGTTTTCTCCCCGAGCTTGCAGACCATGTGCCAAGATAGCAGGCACAGCGCCTCCCTCACGTCCCCGGGAACAGTGGAGTCCACCTCCTCCCTCCATCTCTGTTGGTTGAGCCTCTGTCTGTGCCAGGCCTGCCTAGGTTCTAAGATGGGTCAGAGGTGAGATGGAGCGTGGGCAGGAAGCAGCTCCCTGAGCACTGGCCATGGAAGGGAAGCCCCATTTTCACCCCTAGGCAATACTCCTGTGTGCCCACGAGGAGCATAGAAAGATTAGGCCGGGCCAAGGCCATGGGCCATTGTGCAGTTTACTGGGAGGGCCTCCTGGCTTGGCCCAGGCTCCATTCTGATCAGGACAGGCCCCTCCCACTCTGAGCTTCAATTTCCTCAGTCCTCCCACAGGACTAATAGCTCTGACTTCACGAAGGATGTAAAGATTAAGTCATTTAATCCCTGTCCAGGGCTGCCCACCATGTCTGACCAGCCATGAGGGCTCAGTAATGGTGGCTGGGATTTTGGGCTGTGTGTAGCCACCCCTCGCCTGGCAGCCCCTCTTCTCAGTGGGTAGCTCACGTGTCCACTAGGAGCCCTGTGTCCTGATCTCTACACAGGCCCTGCCCCCGCAGCAGAGCAGTGAGAAATTACGCCGGCCACCCATGCTACCTTCATGGCAGGCTGCTCCATGGGAGATTAGCCAGCCAGCCTTCAAGCAGAGACGGGCTCTGTCGCCAGGACCCCTCTGAGTTATTGCACACGGAAGACACTTTGCATTTGGTCAGAAGCAAGGATCGCACCTTTTCCTCCTGCCCAAAGGGAAGGCACATCACCCCTGTTTCCCCGATGCCCCATACGGCCAGGGCTGGTGATTGGCCACCATTCCCCCAGGCCTGGTGCAGGACGGGGCAACAGGTGCTCTGGCTCAGCCTGGGTCTGAGCCCCTCTGCTGGCCACAGGCCCAGGTCCACAAGGTGGCAGTCCTGGCAGGGCTTAAGTGCCTGCTGCTCTCGGTGCTAGAATTACGGGCCATTTTGTGCAGGCTGGGCTGCAGGAGTTGGGAACTCTCCTGCTCTGGTTTCAGGGGCCGGTTTCCTCCTCATTGGTGAGGTCCCCAGGCGTGTGACTTCAGGTCTGCAGACTTGGGTATGAAGAGGCGGTCAGCTATTGGTCTGAAGCTGATCTGGCTGGTGACCAGAAGGACTGGGGTCTGCATGGGCTGGCCTGAGCACAAGGGAGGGAGCAGGCAAGGCCAAGGCTGCGAAGGTGGCAGCGGCACAGCCCACTACCGCTCCGGACCCATACCCTGTGCTGGGCAGATGCCCAGTGTGAGCCACTGCTCCCCCTTGGCCAGCTGCCATCACCCACATTCTACACGAGAACCCAGGCCAGCCCCAGTGTCCAGGCAGCCAGCACAAGGACACCCATGAGGAGTAGGAGCTGGGCTTGAGCCCTGCAGTGGCCCCTGCCCTTAGGTCACCGGCAGGCAGGAAGGTTCTGGCATATGCAGTCACCTGTGAGCTTTCCCCGGCCCATCAGGGCCCCTTCCCGTAGCCAGCCTCACTCTGCCAAGGACCGTCTCTGCTGTGTGGCAAGCAGCTTTTCTGGCGTCAGGTGCCGTGCTAGGCTCTGGGTGCACAGCTCAAGACTCAGTCGCTGCTCCCTGAGCATCAGCCAGTCCATCCCTCATCTGCCTGACGATGGTCATGCACCCCACCGCATGTCGGCCACGTGCAAGGTTCTAGAGCAGCCACAGTGCGCAGCAGCCTGCCTGCCCCCTGTTCTCACAGAGCTCACGGCCGGGTTGGCATGCTGGTCTGCGGTAAGAGCATGTCACGGAAGTTCCGGAAGCTGAAAATCCAAGAGGAGGTGTGGCAGGGCTTCTTTCTTCTGAAGCTGCTCTGTCTGGCATCTCTCTTCCTGTGCTCTTTGCTCTGTGCAAGTCTCTCGTAATCTCCTCCGGGAGGACACTGGTCACACCACTCTAACCAACTCATTCACTTTAATTACCTCTTAGAGACCCTGCCTCAGACTACAGTGCCTTCCTGAAGGACTCGGGGTTAGGACTTCAGCACGTGAATATGGGAGACACCACTGAGCTGGGAGCAGGTGGGAAGTCAGGTGTCATGCAGACGACCCCTCAAGCATTTGACATCAGCCAACACACCCTTGCTGTGCAGGAAGAGCATGGCACCATGGGAGCTGTGGCAGGGCCCTGGCCACGTCCAGCACCAAGAAGCTTCCTGAGGAAGTGATGTGCTGGGTTCTAGAATGAGTGGCAATCCCAGTGCCCCTGGAAGTGGGGGTGGCACTACCCTGTGGATATGCTCATTGTGTCTCCAAGGACACGCCCAGGTCAGTGCTCGGGCTCCGAGAGCCACGCGAGCACCCAGCCCACTGTGTCCCAGCGGGGACTCCTGCACCTGTAGGTGAGAGCCGCAGTCTCCGTGGGAATGCCCGGGTTGTGCGTGTTGCCGTGCTCCCGTGAACGGGAGACTGGGCCAGCAGGCCGTGCTCCCACTGGGGCTGGGGCGAAACTGGTTTCCCTTTCGTTTAAGATACGTCCCTTGCCTCCACGCCCCCCAGCCACATGGCTGCAGATGCTCAGACCACCCTGGGACCTGTCCTTCAGCAGCTGTCTCAGAGTGGGCCCTGCAGGACCAAATTGGCTTGGACTGAAAGATGTTGGCAGGACGCCACCATGCCTGCTGGGCATCAGCTCACTGTGGGGATGCTGGGGGCAGGGCATCCACGGAGAACGGGAGCTCTGCAGTCAGCAGACCCGAGTGGGTTCCTGGCTAGAGCTTCTACTGTGCTGAGCCTTGGTTTGCCCACCTGGAAAGAGGTGGTTTTGAGGGTTTTCGAGGCAGCTACAGCAGGACAGGTCACTGGACAGGGACAGGTCATCCTGTACCCAGGGACTTGTGAGACCCTCGCCCTGCACCTGCCCCCAGGCCTCTTGCTGGCCCCGGGGGCGTGTTTCCAACTGAGATGTTTTAAGCAGTTTGAAAAAGAAATCAGAGACCAGTCCTTTTGCAGCCTAAAAGTAATAGGCCGGCGCCGCAGCTCACTAGGCTAATCCTCCGCCTTGCGGTGCCGGCACACCAGGTTCTAGTCCCGGTGAGGGCGCCGGATTCTGTCCCGGTTGCCCCTCTTCCAGGCCAGCTCTCTACTATGGCCAGGGAAGTGCAGTGGAGGATGGCCCAAGTCCTTGGGCCCTGCACCCCATGGGAGACCAGGATAAGTACCTGGCTCCTGCCATCGGATCAGCGCGGTTCGCCGGCCTCAGCGCACCTGCCAAGGCGGCCATTGGAGGGTGAACCAACAGCAAAGTGAAGACCTCTTTCTCTCTGTCTCTCTCTCTCACTGTCCACTCTGCCTGTCAAAAAATAAAAAAATAAATAAAAATTTAAAAAAGTAATAGTAAAGCTCGTTCAGGAAGTTTGCAGGGTGAAGAAAAGTACAAAGTGCCGGCGCCGTGGCTCACTAGGCTAATCCTCTGCCTTGCGGCGCCAGCACACCAAGTTCTAGTCCCGGTCGGGGCGCCGGATTCTGTCCCGGTTGCCCCTCTTCCAGGCCAGCTCTCAGCTGTGGCCCGGGAATGCAGTGGAGGATGGCCCAAGTGCTTGGGCCCTGCACCCCATGGGAGACCAGGAGAAGTACTTGGCTTCTGCCATCGGATCAGCGCAGTGCGCCAGCTGCAGCGTGCTGGCCGCGGCGGCCAGTGAACCAACGGCAAAGGAAGACCTTTCTCTCTCTCTCTCTCTCTCTCTCTCTCTCACTGTCCACTCTGCCTGTCAAAAAAAAAAAAAGAAAAAAGAAAAAGAAAGAAAGAAAAGAAAAGTACAAGAAGGCTCCCGTAGTTCCATCCCTGCTATTTTGACTTAGTTTCTTCTGTATTTCTCTGCGGAGGCTTCTGTTTTTGTGGTTCAGATTATATAGGTAGCATGTAGTTCTTTGCTTTGCTACTTCCCAATGATTATTTTTTAAAGATTTATTTATTTATTTGAATGGCAGAGTTACAGAGAGGCATAGGCAGAGAGAGAGGGATCCTCCACCTGCTGGTTCACTCCCCAAATGGCCATAATGGCTGGAGCTGGGCTGACCCAAAGCTAGGAGCCAGGAGCTTCTTCTGGGTCTCCCACAAAGGTGCAGGGGCCCAAGGACTTGCGCAATCTTCCACTGCTTTCCCAGGCAGAGAGCTGGATTGGAAGTGGAGCAGCCAGGTCTCGAACTGGTGCCCATATGGGTTGCTGGCACTGCAGACAGCAGCTTTACCCGCTATGCCACAGTGTCGGCCCTTCCTATGATTATATAAGCTCTCTTGTTCTCTTACCATTTTATTCTGTAGTTGCGAGGGAGGTTAACAGCTCAGTTCCAGCCTCAGACAGAGCTTGGTCCAAATCCTAGCACCCATACTACCCTGGTGAGCAGCTGGAACTCTGCGAGCCTTAGTTTTGTCATCTATAAAATGGGATGAATGTGTAGAACAAAATGTGAAACCACACAGTGACACACAGAGCCGTGGATGGGCCGGCTGTCACTCTGCCCTCATTCTTAGTGGCAGTGTAACAGCCGTGCCAAGGCCGTGACACCTGGGACCGCTCAGCTGTTCCAAGTGTCCCTCTCTAAAAGGCATGCTGGGAGCATCTTGGTCTGTAAGTCTGTCTCCATGTGCGCAGTGTTTTTTCTTAAGATGGATTCTGAGGAGTTGAATTGTGCCTATTTTTAGAAAATACCACTGGAGTTTACACAGTTCTGGAAAGTCTGCGGCCAGGTGCCATGTCACCTCGCACTGTGCTGGCACTCGATGCCTCAGCAGCAGGGGCTGCCCTGGGGCACCTACCCTGGCAAGGGGGTGCCTGGCACGTGGCAGCTCCACATCTTCACTTGCTTTTCTTGGGTAAAGCCAACCGTTTTGCCATTTGCACGTGTCTTTAAGATATCCAGAAGAAGCTAGGAGGAGAAGAGGTACAGTTGACAGGCTGGCACCGTTCTGTCTGCCCAAATCCTCCACCTCACAGCCGCTACCCCCGGATCAGGGGCACCTCTTCATGTCTGACCTACAGATCCCAGTGGTGTCAACTCATTGCCTGAAGCCATGTCAAGCAAGGTGACCTTTTGTCCTCCATGGACCTGTATCTCTGGGCCAAAAGCCCTCTGTGCCAAGCTGTCTGCCAGGCCCGAACCCAGAGCCCCAGGCTGGGCCCTCTCACGGGTAGGCAGTTCTATTACCCATAAGCTGGGGCTTTGGAGGGAGGTTCAGCCGAGACCCAGCAGAAGGCCGCCATGGCTCAGGGTGGTGGGGCAGCTTCTCGGAGCCCTCAGGGCGGAGCTGCCCTCCTCTAGACTCTAGGATGGCCAGTGAGTCCCAGAGGGCGGGGACTGAGTTAGGTCTGTGCCTGCTGCATCCTCTAAGCTGACCACCGTTGAATAGGGAGGGGAGTGGACAGGGACCTCCAGGCTGCAGGGAGCCCCGAGGGTGTGTGGCGGAGGAGGCCAGGACCGAGAGGCATTTATTTGTCGACACACAGATGCCGCACCCTGGGGATGCTGATCTGCCCCTGAGAGTCCTTGGTAAATCCAGGACAGCCAACACGGACAGAGGCACAGGTGCCCTCTCTGCACTGACCCCGCTGCTCCTCCCACCCTAGCCCACAGGGAGGCCCGAAACCGGCCCTGCTGGGGACAGCATGGGCACCCCTGACCCCAAACTGAGAGCGGCCTCCACGGGCCTTCTGCTGGGTTCTGTCCCGCATGGCCGGCGCCCAGCCAGGGAGGCGCTGGAAGACAGCTCGATTGAGAGAGAAGAGGGTTGAAGAGAGGTGAGGGGTGAAAGTTGAGGTTTCAGAAAATCCCTATAAAAATGAAAACAAACCATCCGTCTTTCTCCCGGCGTCTTACCCCGACGGTGCCCTTTGTGGATCCAGCCCTAGTGTCTGTGGGGACTGCAGCTCTGAAACCCAATCCAGCCGCCCCAGGCGCTGCCAGCCCCCCACCCACGTGGGCAGCCTCTGCTGGGAGCCACCCCGCCGGAGGAGGGCCCCTAACCAAGGCAGGGGAGCACCTCAGGGTGTCTTCTTTCCCGGGACGGCCGCCTGCCTCCCCTTTCAGCCATCGAAGCATTTCAAAGCCATTGTAAAAATTATACGAACCCCATCGAAGAACTGTTACAACAGTGTTTATACCCAGCGTTTGAAACCAGGACAATGATATTATAAATAATTGTAGATGATGAAGATAGGCCAGAAAAAAATAACATAATTAAAAGAATTTTACAAGACGGACCGTTCACGAAGATGGATGGAGTAACACAATACGTTAAAAATATCTGCAATTAACAGAAACACAGCGCCGTGGACAGAAACCATCTGCTGACCGCCTCCCCCGGGAGGAGCCCATGCGTCCTCACAGGCTGGTGCCAGGGGCTCTCGCTGTGGCCCCAGGAAGAGGCCGTCTGGCAGGCATGTGCCCCAGCCATGGAGCCATGCAGTCTGAAAGAAGGGTACAGTCCACTGAGGCCTGACACGGCGCTTCCTCCGGGAGCCCTCCCCGCCCCCATCAGCCATCCCCAAGCACCTGCTGCCCTCCCCCACCAACCAGCCACAGCCACAGCCATAGCCACAGCTATGGCAACTGAGGTTGCCACCCAAGGCCTCCTGTGGATGGGGCGCGTGGCAGCTTCTCTCGGGGGACAGCTCTGCTGCTCGGTGCCGCATGTTGGGTGCCTGTGCCTGCTCAGGCCAACGCCTGTGGCCTAGGAGGACGATGCAGACGACGCCTCATGTAGTAAGTGGCTTCTGCAGGGCCTGACCACAGAGCCCAGCTGGACCTGACACTTAGGGTACAAGGCGCCTGGAGCAGCTCCCGTGGCCGCTTCTGAGGCTGGCATCATGGCTGCCTCCAGGCCCTGCCCAGGAGCGCGGGAAGATGGCTCCATGGTTTGTGCCCCTGTACTCCTGTCTGCTTTGTAATCAGAATTCCATTCTCAGGGTGGGGCGGGGAGTGAACGTGTTGTTAACTGTGAAGAGCTTTCCCCACGCAGAGCAGAATGCTCAGCCCTATATCTGGCACACTCACACGGGAACCTCAAACCGCTCTCCCTCCTTCTCTTGAAAGAAGTAAACCGTGCAGACGCAGCAGAAGCCCCGCCCCGCCCCCTCCCTGCAGGTGCCCCTCGCTGTCTCTCTCGAGCAGGTTTTGTGCTTTTACTTCTCGTGAGACCTGGCTGTTGGGCTCAGTTCTGCTGAACTCTAGTTGCGTGTTCTGTCGTCGTGTGGTCTGAACAGACCAGTTCATACCCTGCCACTGTGCAAGGACAGCTGGGTTGTCCCCTCTGCACTGCACACAGCACTCCCCGGGAGGCCCGGGGGTCAGCCTGGTGGTGGTGCAGGCTCTCTGGACTCTCGTCCTGCCTGCACCCTCACCCTCTGACTTGCCACTTCTTGCGGCCGTGGTGGGTGCCGCCGTCAGGGCCTCAAAGTGGCTTCCTCCCAGAGGCTGGTGCTTAGCTTGGTTTTGGCAAGCCCAGAAGCAGCCCAAGATGGCAGGCCATTATAGAGGGGGCTTCTAGCCAGCTCTTGTCAGGGGGACGAGTTGGAGGTCCCGGCCCCTGGGTTGCTCTTCCCTGATTTCCTGCTAGAAGATGCATCCTAACCCTAGCTTGGGGTCAGACAGCCTCGGGTTCGAGTGACACTTCTGGGCATCATTTCACAGCTGTGCGCTGCCATCAGGAGGGGCGAGTGTGAGCATGGAGGGAGAACCTGCGCACCTTTGCCTGGGCGGAAGGGGTGATGGCTGACTGCTTAGAATAATTGGTCAGGTGACAGACGTGGAAGCCTCTAGGGTTGGGCACAGGCCCTGAGGGGGGCCAGGAGCCCAGTGAGAGAACCAGGGAGCCCTGGGGCTGGAGCAGCCAGCGGGAGCCAGGGGGAGCTAAAGCGCCCTGGGCTGGGGGTGACTTTATCCCCAACCTCAGGACAGAGAATTCCCTGGAGCCAGGCCTGAGTATGCATCACTGGGAAGCCCTGTTCCAGGTAGCCTGAGGCTAGACCCTCGCCTGAGTCTCCAGTTTTTCCTCTCTGAAGTGGGGATCCTAGCACCCTTTCGCAAGGTGGTCTTGAAGAGTGGTGTCCCTTAAGTCCTGTGGGCTGCCGAGGGCACCAATCAGAGACACTTCCTCCCAGCTCCCGGGCGGGGCCGTGCTGCTTCCCGCCCCTGAGTCAGGCTGTGTGGCAGGGGCGGCATGCGTGGAGCTGCGGCAAGGGCAGATCTGATGGCAGAGACACAGGGCACCCTCTCTGCTCGTGTCCATAGCAGCCTCCCTGCCCAGCCAGGCACCGTGGCACAGCAGGAGCTGCGTGGGCTGCACTGGTGTGTGGCGCCGTGGGCATCCTCCACGCATGTATGCGCGTGTGTGTGTGTGTGTGTTTGTGTATGTGCGTGCACTTGTGTGTGTGTGTACGTGTGTGCACTTGTGTGTGTTGTTTCTTCGACAGGAGGGAGGTGAGTGAGAGGCCAGCTTCCTGACAGGGCAGTTGTAAAGCATTCGTAAAACTTTTATTGGACTTGCCACCCTTCCAGATAAATATTTTTCGATTTTATGGGCTTGTTTTAGGGCCCTGAGCTTAATCGTGGCTTTGTAGCTGCCTTTTAAAAAAATTAAATATTGTTTTGGCAAAGGGAGCCCCCTCCGCGACCCCCCGCCAAAGGCATCCTGCGCTCAGGGCTCATGACTCAACCCTGCCACACTCGAATCCTGCCCTTTCTCCCTGCACAGTCCCCGGGCATGCTGGGAAGGAAAAGGAGGCCTGCTCTTACCTCTGCTGTCCCCCCGGTCTTGTCCTGCAGGGAAATTCCATCCAGCACTAGTGGACAGTCGCCTTCTGCCCCCGACAGGGCAGGCTGCCATGGCCAGTGGGGGTGGGAGCCACAGGCCCTGCAGGAGGCCATCTGGGCTCCTGTCCCTGGTCTTCCTGTCCTTGAGGCTCCCACAGGGGCCCCCCAGACCACCATTGGCAGCACCCACCACTGCCAGGAGCATGCCCCCTGCCGACTTCCCTGCCACAAGCCCCCTTGGCAGCACAGCCCATGCGCTGCTGCCCTCCTCAGCTGGACCAGGGCCTCAGTGAATCTCGGCCATGTGTGCTGAATGACTGGTCTGTGGCAGAAACCCCGAGTGCGACGTGGTTCTAGAATGATAAGAAAGAGTTACCATTGGCAAGACATTGCTTGGTGCCAGACGCCATTCTAACTTTGGGTCATCTTAACTGAAAAGGGCCTTCCACACCCTGTGAAGTCCTGCCGTGCCCACTTTCCAGGTGAGGAGGCTGAGGCCCAGACACGTCAGATGTCTTGCAGCTGCAAGCACAGGCCAGGGTTTGAGGGCCAGTGGCCTGGGCATGGAACCTGAGCTCTGACAGCAGATTTCCTGCAGGAGGACGGGAACAAGGGCTCGTGCCGCTCCAGGCCACCCCAGCCTGCACGGATCTGGTGGCTTGGCCAGGGATACGCACTTGCCCTGCAGATGGCGCCCAGCACTGGGTGGGCACCTCCAACATCCTTGACCTTGTACCAGGCCCTGGCACTGGTATCAGTCACTCCGGTGACTCAGGCAGCCAGCCAGTGACAGGAGTGAGGGGAACTAGTGTTGGGCCATGGAGGGCTGGATGTCCTCTGGCCTTTCGATGAGCCTGGGAATCCAGAATGTCTGACACTGTCCTCACCGTCAGCGAGCAGTCGGGCGCGGCAGAACTGGCACGTGGTCTGTGCTCCACTGCGGGTCTGCTGTTTTCCTCTTTGGTCTCTGGGGAGAGTGGTGAGCCCTGAAGGAAGGCCCAGGCACAGAGGACAGCAGCCTCCTAGGTCAGCTGTGCAGGGAGGGCTTCTTGGAAGAGGTGGTGCTGAGCCCATCTTGAAGAAAGGTGGGGGAGAGGGCCTGAGAATGGTGTGCTGTGCGCAGGACAGAGAGCTGAGCTGGGGGCACCGAGTGACAGCTAAGAGGCCAGGGCTCCCCTGAGGGACCACAGGTCTGCTGAAGAGCCGTAAACAGGAGCCTGGCAGCCTGTGAACGGCTCACGGGCTGCATGGCCAGAGGGTGTGAAATGAGAGGACTTCAGGGGTCAGCATGGAGGGGTGTGGTGAGAGATGACCAGACCTGGAGCCCGGGAGAGGCGTAAGTAGTACACCTACCCATGCACACACACACACACACACACAGGAGCTCCAGTTGCCAGGGACGGGTACAGGATCCAGGGCAGCTGTAGCTTCCCTACCCCATGAATGCAGCTGAGGCTGGAGAGGGGCCACATCCAAGGTCAAGAGCCTATGGAGAGGCAGCACTAGAATGGAGCTCCAGCCTCTTCTGTCCCCTGCCATTGCTCAAGCGTCTGACCAACTCCCCACGACTCCTCAAGGAGGCAGTGTTATCCCCATTTCACAGAGGAAACAACTGAGGGCCAGAGAGGTGTAGCGCGCAGCACTGACAAGGCAGGGAACCTCACAGCCATCCTGGGCTGGCTGCCCACACTGGGTGTTGTGTGCATGTGGGAGACAGTGCACGCAGGCCGTCCTAACCCTTCATGGCGATTTCTCCAAAACCCCCAGCTCATACATCAGAGAAGCAGGTGCCCCAGCTGTTGGGCTCCATGGCCCTGGACGAGGAGTGCTGGGGGCACAGCTGCCAGGCGCCTCTGGCCCTGCTCTACCCCTCCTCCTCTGGGACCCGTCCAGGGCCACCCCCAGCTTGGATTCCTCTCCAGAACAGTTCCAAGGCCCGCCTTCCCTGTGACTGATCAGGCAGTGGAGACCACAAGCTCTGTCGGGGAGGTAGGAGTGGCGGCTAGTGCTCACTCTGGCCTGCGCTACCCAGGAATGCAGGACCATGGTTTTAAGGTTTGACAACTAATCCCTGGTTTCAAAGCAGTCTGCGGGGCCAAGCTAAACACATTGCAGGTAGATTTGTCCCCAAGGCCACCCTGTGATGGCTGCAGGCCTGGAGTTGTAGGGCACCCCTCCCCACCACTGGCATGCAGCTCAGAGAGCCCTGCCCTGCCCTGCCCTGCATCAGCCCAGCAGTGGCCGCTGGCATTGGCCGCATGCCAGGCACACGCTGGCTGTTTGACAGGCCTTGCCCCGTGGATGTCTGAGTCCCATTGCCCTGCTGGCCCTAGCCAAGCTTGAAGAGGCAGGAGCATCCTCCAGGTACCCAGGGGCACCCCAGAGGCTGAAGCTGGGGGTGGCCCAAAGGGGCCTGCTGCTGAGGAGGGAGCAATCTGGGGGCCACGCAGGCAGAGACGCTGCAGGTGGAATGCAGACCTGTGGGGAGCTCGTGGTGGCGTGGGTGGTTTAAAGATGTGCTCTGTTTTCAGCTAGGGTCCTGGGCTTCCACTCAGCATGCAGTGTTCACTCACGGGGCTCAGTGAGTTCATTCAGGGAAATCTTAATGACTAAGAGGGGTGGCAGCCGTGGGAATGGCAGAAGCAGCAACCCAGAGGGGAGGGCTGGGACATCTGGGGATGTGTCTGAGAGTTGTGAGGGGAAGTGGGACTCACATGGCCTTTGGAGGGTGAAATTTACCTGGGGAGCAAACTGTACTGGCTGCCTGGGCCATGCAGTGTGCTTGACTTCTTGCATAAAAATCCGAACCAGTTTCTCTGAAGAAGCAGGGTGCTGTGTCATGTTCAGCCTTCCAGCCCTGAGTGGGGAATGCGGGTGGCAGCTGAGACAGGCAGGAGGGCATGCGTGGTAGCAGGTGACAGCCCCGCTGGCTGAAGGCAGGCAGAGAGCCTTGCGAGCTGTGGTCAGCGAGGCCAGGCCCACTTCCCTCACTTCCACAGCCTCCTCACAGCAGGGGTTTGCCAGGTGCTCTGTGTTTAGGCCAAGCCCGGAGCTGCCTGTGCACACCTGTGGGTACCCAGGGAAGGGGATGGGCCTGGTGGCCCTTGGTGACCAATCCCCTGAGCCCTGGCTCCCCCACCAGTGCTGAGCCGGCCACACGGCCAAGGACACCAAGGTGATTTGCCTCAGGAGCTGGTTGCTCTCTCATTAGAGCAGCAGTGACTGTCCCTTGGGTCAGGTGCCCCTTCCCCACACATGTTTGAATTTCCCTTCGATAAAAATGCCTGCCTGATACTTACAGTCAGCTGAGTTTTGACAAAAATGTCCTGAGCACACATGGAAGAAATAATAGTCTTTCCAATAAATGGTGCTGGCAATACGTATGTCGACATACGTATGTCGAAGAATGAAATTCGATCCCTGCCTCTCACGTATACAGAAATCAACTCGAGATGGACCCGAGACCTAAATGGAAGGCCTGCAACCATGAAATTGCTAGAATACCCAGAGGAGACACTGCACGACATTGGTATAGGCAGTAATTCTTGGACAAGACCCCTGAAGCACAGAAAAGTGGGAAATGCCAGCAAGAGTGTGGAGAAAGGGGAACTCTCATCCTCTGTTAGAGGGAGTGTACATTAGTACAGTCACTATAGAAAACAGTGTGGAGATTTCTTTGAAATTTAGAGTGTTTGATGCAGCAGTCCCTCCACTGGGTAAATGCCCAAAAGGCATGAAACCATTGTGTTAAGGAGATGCCTGCTCTGCCGTGTTTGTTGCAGCATTGTTCACAGTAGCCAAGATGTGGAACCAACCGAGGTGTCCATCCTCACTTGTGGATGAAGAAAATGTGGTACATGTACACATTGGAGCACTATTCAGCCATTTAAAAAAATGAAATCCTGGCCGGCGCTATGGCTCACTTGGCTAATCCTCTGCCTGCGGCTCTGGCACTGTGGGTTCTAGTCCCAGTTGGGGCACCAGATTCTGTCCCAGTTGCTCCTCTTCCAGTCCAGCTCTCTGCTGTGGCCCGGGAGGGCAGTGGAGGATGGCCCAGGTGCTTGGGCCCTGCACCCACATGGGAGACCAGGAGGAAGCACCCGGCTCCTGGCTTCAGATCGGCGCAGCGCCGGCTGTAGCGGCCATTAGGGGAGTGAACCCATGGAAGGAAGACCTTTCTCTCTCTCTCTCTCTCACTGTCTAACTCTGCCTGTCAAAAAAAAAAAAAAAGTGTAACAAAGCGGGAAAAATAATGTGTACCCTGACATTCTCATTGTCCTGGCTACTCTTTACAAAAAGAGAAAAAGTAAAATCCTCTTCAGAGCAATTGAACGAAGTGCCACGTAGGGAGGCGTGTGAGAGCATCTTTTCCAGCCAAGGAGAGCAAGTGCCAGGGTGGACGAGGAGGTGGCCGTGTGCTTCTGCTCGGCTTGCCCTAGCCCAGCTCCCGCTCTCTGGAGCAGAGCCCAGGAAGGGCACACGTCACTTCTGCCTGGCATCATTCTGCGGGCCCAGGCCCAAGCAGACCCCTCGATGCCCCCCCGTTTCTCTGGGGTCTGTCTCTGGCCATGATCCTTCTCAGGAGTGGTGTGTCACTGGCCCTCAGTAGCCAGCAGATGTCTTGGCCTAGGGTTGAGGCCCTAATGTCATGCTGGGTGCCTAGGGTGGTGGCCCTAATGTCATAGTGGGTGCCTAGGGTGGAGGCCCTAATGTCATGCTGGGTGGAGTTCAGCAGACCCCAGGACCTAGAACCTGATGGACATGTCTCCCTGTGTTTGCCCAACCCAGTACCCACCATGGGCTCACTGCTCTCCAGCAAGGGACCAGCCTGGCCTAGGCCTCCCCGAGCTTCGGGGGGCCACTGCCCCATGAGGACCCCATCTCCCCAAGGCAGTCCATCCACAACCTTGCCATCCTTTCAGTGTGCATGCTTTGAAACTCCATCTCCAAGACGTGAAACGGGAGGGGCAGGTGTCATTTTGCTTTCCTGGTTAAAGGTGCAGAGTCACCCCCGCCCCGCCCTGGCTGCTGCTCTGCACCTGGTCCTTCAGGGCCCCTCTCCAGCACCCCGACTCTACGTTCCTCTCTGGCGAGAGCTCAGGGACCCACCTGCATCTGTGCCTTGTCAGGTGCCAACTCCCACAAGCTCAGCAGAGCCAGGACAGGGCAGTCGGCTCGAGTTGCTCCACCAGCTGCCCAGAGTGGTGAGGATGGGGCTGGACCAAGACCAGCCATCAGGAGGAACCCTCTACGGAGGCAAGACTAAGGCTTGGAGAGGTGAGGGCTAACACTTGGCCCAGGACTACACCATCTAGCGGAAGAGACAGACCCAGAAACTGACCTTTGTCCTCCATGCTGGCAGGGACTTCGGATGTGGTATGAGCAGGCCCAGAGGGGCGGGGGACACATCTGATCTGCACGCCCCGTCGTGTGCTGTCTGCCTGGTGCTGTCTTAGCCGGATGGTGCTCTCAGTTTCCAGATGAGGCATTAGCCCAGAAAGCTCACCTGGCCATTCCACACCACAGAGCAGGTAGTGCAAAGCCAGGCCCAGAGCCCAGATTTCTATCCCCCCGGGATGGGCCCAGCCTGGGCACTTGGGACAGCCTCCAAGCATCCCAGAGCCTGCATGGTGGCAGCATGGGGTTGGCAGACCGGCCACAGGAAGCCTGGTTTATAAACATGGCCTGGTTACAGGAAGACTGGGAGGGTTTTGGTTTTCATTTGACACGGTGATTTCACGGACGTGCCCTGACAGGAGCGTGGCATGCTCAGCCTCAGCAGAATGGGAGGCATTGGGTTAACCCTGAGAACCTCGTGCCCTGCTGACGTAGAGCAGGGCCTGGACTAGGGCCTGCCCCTCGCTGCAGCCGGATGGGAAAGGCAGGCCCCAGAGGCTGCTTCCAGCCTAGTATGACTGGGGTGGCTGGGCCCACAGCACACGCAGCAGTGCAGGCTGGCAGAGCACGCAGGGGACCGGCGAGGAGTGCCTGGAGACACCAGCATGACCCAGGCCCAAGGACACTGCAACACCGCCTAGGACTTGGGGGCTCGCCTCGTGCGAGCAGGTGCTGGGCCAGCGCCTCCAGAGCAGCGTCTCATCAGCTGCCTCAGCAAGCCAGGCTGGCATCCCAAGCTCCAGATCCCAGGGAGCCCGACTCGGCTTCTCACAGAGCCACGGCCACGTGGCCGCCAGAGGGGAAAGGCGGCCAAGCATTTGTGGCTTCTCCTAGAGGCCATGCCTGTTGACCTCACGAAATCTTCTTACCCTGTCCTCAAATCTTCCATCCCAGCAGGGACTGTGACTCTTTTACAGGTGAGAGCTTGAGAGAGAGCACATGGTGTGGCCAGGCCCCGTGTGAATCCAACATCGCCCTCTTTCCCTTCCTGTGCTGAGAGGCAGGTGGGGTATGGAGCTGTGTGGTGGGCACAGGTGCACTGTGATCGGGTTTGGTCCCAGAGATAGGGGTCTAGTGTAATAGGTGTGCTGCCCCCCTCCAGACAGTTTGGCTGCAAACAGAGGGCACAGGCCCTGAACCAGCCTCACGTCATCGTACTTATCCCTGTCCCGTCAAAGTTCTCCGCCTGATGGAAATGGACTTAGGCTCTTACTCTCAGATATGATTTATGTCGTCTCAACAAGGCAAGCTCACGGTTCAAACAAAAGTGTGCTCTCTAGGGTCATTCAGTGAAGGGGCCTGAAGAGTTGGGTGGGCAGGCGTAACCCCCTCCCTGCTCCCTAGTTCTGGGGTGAGATGGGGAGGGGCTAGGGCCCAGGGAAGTGGCGGGTACTGGGGGGTGGGAGGGGCTGAGTGTTGAGCTTGAGTGCTGTGGCTGGGCCCCTAGTGACCAGGAGCCAGGGACAACCAACCGGGACAGGAGAGGGGCAGGACTGGAGTGAGGCCAGAAACGTTGCAGCTGCCTGTCTGAGGTGCCCAGGACCTTGGCACCTCTCTCTCCCCTTGGCCACTGTATTTGGGGAGGGAGTGGGAGTTCAAGCTTGGTCTACCAGAGAGGGGGTGAGACAGATGTGTGTCACCTTTGTCAAATGACAACGCCCCCCCCACGCCCCAGAATTCCATGCGTTTGGATTACAGTGTCTGGACAGGGGAGGCCATTGCTGTTCTGTGTCCATGCCCCTTAGCATCCAGTACAGACCCAGCCCAAAGTGGATGCTCAGTCAGGGTTGTGGTTAGGAGTGAGTGGATGCGCGACCCCCAGCAGCCTCTCAGCATGGCTGGTGCTGCGCCGATGGCTTCAGTCAGAAGTGCAGTGGTCTCCCCAAGTGACCCCCACAGTGCTTCCAGCCTCGAGGCACTGGCGCTGGCTGGTGACTGCGTGGGGCAGGATGCCCTGGGAAGGTGGGAGGACCCAGCCCAGGTTGTTGGCTGTGGCAGTACCCTGGCAGGGCCACCTCAGGCATCGGGGGACCCGGGCCTGGCGGGAGTCAGTTATTTCAGAACCCACCAAGCCCCTGTTCTCAGCCTTCCCTGGGACGGGCTCCTCTCTCCCAGAGTACTTATTTTTTATTCATTTTTTATTATTATTTCTGTAAGAGGCAGAGAACTTCCATTATTCAGTGCACTCCCCAATTGCCTGCAGTGGCCAGGACTAGGCCAGTGCCAGAGCCAAGAGCTGAGAATACAATCCAGGTCTGTAGTATGAGTGACAAGAACCCCATTACTTGAGCCATCGGTGCTTCCTCAGGGGGCCTGCAGTGGTGGGAAGCTGGAATGAGGAGCCAGAGCCTGGAATTCCACTCAGATGTTCCCACATGGGATGTGAGTGCCTTCACCACCAGGCTGAACGCTCCCCACTCGCAGCACTTCTCCAGGTTTGGTTCCTAGCACCAGCTCCTATCGGAGACTGTCCTCTATTGACATATTTCTGTGCGGGTTCCTTTTTTTTTTTTTTTTTTTAAAGATTTATTTATTTGAAAGTCAGAGTTGCAGAGAGAGAGAGATTGAGATCTTCCATCTGCTGGTTCACTCCCCAATTGACCACAACAGTCGTAAGTGGGCCAATCCGAAGCCAGGAGCCAGGAGCTTCCTCTGGATCTCCCACACAGGTGCGGGGGCCCAAGGACTTGGGCCATCTTCTACTGCTTTCCCAGGCCATAGCAGAGAACTGGATCAGAAGTGGAGCAGCTGAGACTCAAACCGGCGCCCATATGGGATGCTGGCACTGCAGGTGGTGGCTTTACCTGCTACACCACAGCACCGGCCCCTCTGTGTGGGTTCTGACCCCCTTCATGTTGCAGGGGGCCTGGGCTATGAGCAGTGGACATGAGCCAAGGCAGTCACAGAGCAGGAGGTAAAGACAGGTGCTGGGGGAGGGGGCCCAAGCAGGGTCACTTATGGGCACACACTCTGTGCCAGGCCATGCCCAGGCACTGGGGACCTCCTGGAGCATGCAGACATGAGGGTTGAGGCGGGCACATGGCAGACGCACAGTGCGTGTCTATGGGTAAGGGTGAGCCAGTGTTGGCAGGTGTGCCGGGCGCCAGCAAAGCGAGGTGCCAGCTTTCCTGGTCGGCGGTCACCTGTTCCCCTGGGCCCTAAGAGCTATGCCCATACCCCTGGCATTGGCATGGACGCAGACAGTACCCCCAGCCTGCAAGCCTCTACCACTCAGGGACGTGTCTGAGCTCGCTGGGGCCTGGCGAGGCTGTGCCTCCCCTGCCCTTCCCTGTCGCCAGAGAGGACAGCCACGGCCGTGCCGCCTGCTTCTCCCTGCGCTCTGATACAGTAATCAGGACGCCACATATGGCCCTGGAAAATGACTGCTCCCTGGGCCTTTGTTCACCTTCATTATTCGGGATGAGTTTTTTCCCCCAAGTCATAAAAATGACATTTTTAATATGTGGAATTTTTTTAAAGAAAAGCAATATGAAGAAGACGTTTATTGTCAATAAGCTCTACCTTTTAAACCAGTTATCTTAGTTTCTGCTCTAGGTATTTTAATTGAAGATTAACTGCTGTTAAAGAGTGTACACATTCAGGGAGTGAGCGTTGGGAGCATTAAGATTCAGCTCCTTGGTGGAGGCGGCTGTGTTCCGTAGGGAGCCCCCAGGGCCGGCCATGCCCCCGCCTGCCAGCCTGCAAGGGCTGCCTGGGGAGGAGGGGGCCACCGGCAGGAGACCCATCCTTGCCCCTGGTCAGAGCCTTTGCTCTCAGGAGGGAACACGGGACCTGGTGCAGCCCTCCTCCACCTCCCGGCAGCCTTGGCAGAGCAGGGCCCTCTGCTCGCTCAGCCATGAGGCTTGGGACAGCGAGGAAGGAGAGACCGGCCACTCCCTGAACCCCCTGGTTGCAGGATTTCCAAGCACATGGTGAGTCTCCACAGCTGTCTGCACAGGGGAGGTGACCTCCCTGCGGACAGCCAGGTGCACCTGCCATCTTGTGTCCCCAGAGTTCTGTCTTTCCCAAACCAGACCCCGTCTCCCACTCCGAAGCCTTCCTGCTGTCCTCGCAGCATGACAGGGTCGGGCAGATCATGTGCCTGAGCTGCAGGTGAACAGAGGGAGGCTTTGGCTTGTGCGAGGCCACACAGTGCAAGGCCAGGCGGCTGCAGCAGGCAACAGCACCTGCTGCCCAGCCAGCCCACCGTGAGTAGGCCCAGCCCAGCCCTGCAGCGGGACCCTGGCAGGGAGGCTGGGGTCTGCTCCTGGTTCCACCCACTGCTCCGGGGAGGCCACACTGCCCACGTCAGACCTGCCCAGGGACAATGGCACTTTTCCCACGAAAATCTTCCCAACGCCAGTTTTTCCCTCCCCCACCCTTCTCTGAATCCTCCGGGGTCACTGTGTGCCATGCCTCTCCCCAGTGCTCGTCACTGCCATCAGGAGCGATCTCTGTCCACGTCTCGCTGTGCCTCGGGTGCGAGGGAGAGGAGGGCAGAGAAGCGGCAATGAGCTCCGTGTGCAGAGGCCTCGCCCTCTTCTGTGCTCCCCTGCAGAGAGGAACTTGGACTTCCCCAGGCAGTAGCGAGGATCTGTGATGTCTGCCGTGTCACTCGATGACCTGGGTGGGTCTCTGAACCGCTGGGCTGCAGGTTCCCCGTGCACCACCATCCTCGCAGCATAGCACTTGGTTTTCCGGTCTTCCCCACGCGTCAAGTGGGGTCAGGCCTCTGCCATCACCGAGCCCTGGTCTGTGGGGACAGGGATCTCATGTTTGTGGGCACAGCCAGCTCCTGGGAGTCTGGTGGGAGCATGAGGAGTCTGATGGGGGAGGGGTGGGGGCTGAGGGGCTGGCATCCAGGTCTGGGTGGACACTGCCACTGCTCATAGGGAAAGATGTTGACAGGAGAGCATTCCTGGACCCCCGGCCCTACCTCTGGGGACCCGCAGGGCTCTGATGAGGCTGCGGTACTGTGGGGGAGCAGGGGAGCTCGGGCCCCAGCAGAGGGAACGTGGCCCTAGGACGAGAGCAGGTGCTCAGGACCAGCCCAGGCAGATCAGACAGAACACCGGGGCTGAGCCCGCTGTAGTGCCCCTTCCTGCAGTCGCTGGGCTGCAGGCCCTGACTCTGTCTCTGAGGACTGAAGGTCTGAAGGTAGGGCAGCTTTGGGGGGCCTCTGCCCCTGGACGAGGGGGCCCACCTAAGATGCTAAGGTTAGCCTTTGGCTGAGAGAGTCCAGGAAGGGGTGAGCCGGCAGTGTGGATGAGGTGGGAGGCTGGCAGCCAGGCGAGGGCCAGGCTGAGGAGGCTAGGGGCATAGGCCAGTGTCTGCAGTAGGCAATCCGTCCATAAGGGGCGCCTTGGAGGAGTTTGGACACCTGCCTGAGTGGTTGTAAGTGGTTGCGCTGGGATAAATGATGGGGTTTTTGTTCTAGAAGGATCTCTGGCAGCAGCACCAAGGGGAAATGACAAGAGAGGAGCCTGGCCACTTGTGTGCAGGAGGCCAGTGCTGGCCCTGTGGCAGGAGCTGCAGCAAGCCTCCCTCTGGGCCGTTTCCAGGGTGCCCAGCTGCCCAGCAGGCACGCGTCCTGCCAGGCAGGGCTAGGGGAGGCCGTGAGACCCTGGCCGCCCTGGATTGTGCCTTGTGGAGTCCTCACAGCCACCTCGGGGCGGCCATGGTGCCAGCGCAGACCATAGCCTTGGGTGGCTCAGACCCCTGCAGGAGGCCATGGCGCTGCCCCTGGCCTCTGCTCCAGCCACCCCTCTCTCCAACAGTGCAGCCCGCTGCGATTGTCAAGACCAAGGCATTTCCTGCCTGTTTCAGAGCGGTTTTGTTTTTTGCCTTAAAAAAGGATCCTTCCTTCGGCAGCGTGCGCTGGCCCTCCCTCCCCGCACAGCCCCGTCTGCACAGCTCTGGCTGCATGGTAATTTCAATTTACGTGGGGTGGGAGAGATTGTGCAAAGGGCCCTTTTTTGTTTTTGAAGAATTCATCATCGCTGCTAAGAAGCTTAATACAAATTAAAGGAGGAATTAGGCAACATTAAGACATCAAAATGGGGGTGCCGGGCGCCCGCTGCCTGCGCTTCCGTCCAATCAAAGGGGCCGCGTGCGCCCGTCGAGTGTGCGCTGGAGAGCCTCGGAAAGCCGCGGTGCCGGGCAGGGCCCATGCCGCCGCCGCCTTCCCCTAATTCCTTTTGTTGCGGGGACAGTGGAGTCCAGGTCTGATAAAAACTTAATCACCTTATCTTTTTCAAGCAAATTGCATCTTTGTTTACATATGGGATCCATAGCAGGGAAGGAAGGAGGAGGAGCCGGGAGGCAGCCGCCCCAGCTAACAGGGGCCCCAGGAGAAGCTTCGGCTCCCCAGGATGAGCACCGTCGCGCTGCCTGACAAAGGCTGGGCAGATTCTGAAGGCACTGTCGCTGCTCACAGAGGCTCTCGGAGGCCCGGCGGGAAGGGAGCTGTCTCTCCTGCCCCTGGACGAGGGGGCCCACCCAAGATGCTAAGGTCAGCCTTTGGTCGTCTTGCTGGGCCTCTATGCCCAGCTGTGCCCCTCTGGTCGCCAGTGAGGTGGGCCCATCCCACCTTGTCAGCTCTCCCCCTTTCCCATCGGCCTGGCCCTGGTCTCAGGCCCAGCTCCTCCCAGCTGCCGCAGGCCCCCAGACCCACCGTGGCGACCTCAGAGGGATGCTGTGCTGCCTGCACACCTTGGGACCCGTGGGCTGTGCAGGGCAGCTCCTCGCCCTGGGGGAGGGGAGTGTTCAGTCCGAGAGCCCACCAGCTAACTGTGCCGCCCCCTGACTGAGGGAGGTCACCTCCTCCAGGCGGCCCCTCCTGCTCTGCAGCCCCTCATCCAGCCTGGCCACCTCGGTGTCTGCCCCAGCGCAGCTGCCAGGCCTGTCTCAGCGCCCCAGCCTGGCAGTCGGCAGCGGGGCGCGGAGCCCGGAAGCAGCCTCCTGCTGCCTGCCCCAGCTCTCTCCGCCCAGCTCCTGCAGCCCCTCCAAAGCTGCTTTCAGCAAGGGAAGGACTGGGTGGGCCTCCGAGAACAGTGACCCCACACTGCTTGCAAAGGCTCAGTGTCCACTGGGGGGTGCCAGCCACCCACCTGTGTGGAGGCCCCTCTTCTAGCCTCACCCCTGCAGTTGGAGGTGATTGGCCAGCCTTTGATGGCTATGTCGGAGCGGTAGCCACCAGGGCTTGGGGAGCAGTTGAGTCTCCCACATTCTTCCCTGATTACCCTTGGCCAAGCCAAGGCCGGAGCAGCCTTCAGCCGGTCGTGCCTTGGTGTGGAGCTGGCGCTCAGGGAGAAAGGGCCAGCCTGGCCCTGGGAGAGTGTCCGCAGGGGAAGCCACAAGTAGCAGCGTCACCCCTGGGTCATGGCTGCCCTCCCCCACTGCATCCTGGGGTCCAGGCTCGAAGTGGAGCACAGCAGTTCCAGGAACCCCAGGGCTGGGGAGGAGAGAAGGGCCTATTGAATAACGAACACGAGGGTGGGGCAGGGGCGGCCTGGCGTCTGAGCCGAGCCATCACGTACAGACGGGGTTTCCTGTCCTGGATGCAAGGGCTCTGTTGGGTTGTTTCCTCCCTCGGCGTCATGCACACCTGGGTGTGTATGTGAGCATACCTGAGAGTGTGTGTGTGTGTGACTACACCTGGGTGTGTGTGAGAGCACACCTGAGTGGATGTGTGTGTGAGAGAGCAGACCTGAGTGTGTATGTGTTAGTACACCTGACACTGGGTGTGTGTGAGAGTGAGTACACCTGAGTGTATATATGTGAGTACAACTCAGTGTGAGAATGTACACACTGGATGTGTGTGTGAGAGAGCACATCTGAGTGTGTAGGTATGAATATACCTGAGTGTGTGTGTGCACACTGTGAGCATACCTGGATGTGTGAGAGTACACCTGAGTGTGTGTGCACACTGTGTGTGTATGCATACCTGGGCATGTGCGCATACGCCTGTATGTGTGTGTGAGCCTAGCTGGGTGTGTAAGAGTATATCTGTGTGTGTGCACAGCTGAGTATGTATGCACAGCGTGTGTGTGTGAGCATACCTGGGTGTGTGTACGTATGCCTGGATGTGTGTGTTAGCATAGCTGGGTGTGTGTGTAAGAGTACACGTGAGTGTGTGTGCACACTGGGTGGGTGTGGCAAGCCCTGCGGCTCCCTCACGTGAACACACTCGGCATCAGTCATTGCACCTCGGCCTCGGAGCAGCCCTGGGACCGCGGCCAAGCCGCTCACCTCTCCGGGCCTCAGATGCTCAGCACTGTGATGGGGGGTTAGTCCCCCGTGCTGCACGGGCTGCTGTGGGCACACTGTTAGCCGTCTCTCAGACTGCTGTTGGATCCCATCCTGGGGGTAGATTTCTTGGCTCACACTGGGGAGCTTGTCCCTCTCGGGCTCTTACCAGCCGGATTAAACACCTGCTGTGAGTTCCTGGGAGGCCAGAGAGGTTTGCCGCTCGGCCACTCGCTCACTCACAGAAGTTGCTGCCGGTGGCAGGGCCATGGCAGTCCCTGCCGTGGGAGAACTTGTCACTTGACCAGGGTCACAGCAAGCATGGAAATCAGGAAATTGTCGCAGATGTTACAGGTGGTAAATAGAGTGGGGAGAGGGGCCGGGGACCTGCCAGGTGTGGTTTTAAACCAGGTGGTCATGATGGCCTCACTGAGAGGTGACGTTCGGACAGTGACTCCCAAGCGGTGGACTGGGAACACCGAGGCCCCATTGCAGGGGCCGGCGTGGAGGGAGAGGCCCAGCGGCATTCTGTGGGACTCCCTGGGATGCTTCTGAACAAGGTCCAGGGGAATGGAGGGCAGCAGAGCAGGCCCAGGACGTGGTGCCGGGCAGGCTGCACTTGGCTCACCTGCTGCCTCCCTCTCTCACTGGGACCCCGCGTTAGAGCCCAGCTCCCGCAAAGCCAGCGCGTGGGGCCCCCCAAGGGCGTGCTCAGACCCTGTGGCTCATCCCCGTGGCTGCTCCCTGTGTTTGTTCTCAGTGGGGCCCCGGGGGCAGCTCACAGCAGCGCCTTCGCTGCCGGCGAGAGCAATGTCCTCTCCTTGCTTGCACTTTTGCCGTCCAAGTTCTCTCGTTGACTTGGTTACTGTCTGCCCCTTCTTCCTTTGTGTAATTTTACATTTTTTTATTTATTTATATTTTGATTTAATTTATTTGAAAGGCAGAGAGATGCACAGAGAGAGAGAGAGACCTTCCATTAACTGGTTCATTCCTCAAATGCCCACAACAGCCTGGTCTGGGCCAGGCTGAAGCCAGGAGCCTGAAACCCCATCTGGGTCTCCCACAGAGGTGGCAAGGACCCAGGTCCTTGAGCCATCACCTCCTGCCTCCCAGGGTCTGCATTAGCAGGAGGTGGGAATCAGAAGCAGAGTCAGAACTTGAGCCCAGGCATTCCAATGTGGGTTGTAGTTGTCCCAAGCAGTGCCACAACTATGCTGCCAAGCGCCCAGGCCTGCTGCTTTTTAGACCAGCAAACTGCACAGGAGCCAGGCCCTGGCTTGTGTGCTCCCCACCGCATGTCTCCCTTTCCTGCAGGGCTCCCTGGTGTGACCCCAGGCCCTGCGCTACCGCGTCTGGTCGAGTGGGTAGCGGCTCCCACCTCCCAGCTCCCAGCACCATGTTGCACTCTTCACCTCCCCCTGTTTGCCATTCACTTTTTTTTGAAAAAGGCCACTGGGGGAGCAGCAGCTCCTGGTGACGTTGGCCACCCACCCAGTAGCCCAGGCAGCATGTGCACGGGCCCTCTGTCAGCCAGGCTTTCTGGGCATGGTTACAGACCACCCCGGAATGGAGCAGAGGCAAACAACCTGCCATCCCAGAAGAGCAATTAAATGGCCACATCGTCACCCGTGCCAGATAGATTTTCCGGCTCTGCCTGCTCTGGGCAGCGCGAGGTATGCATTGTGTGTAACGAGAGCCATCGCGGGTGAGATGGACCGCCGATTGGGCCACGCCTGTCTCCCAGACGCGCCGTCAGACCTCCTGGCACCAGAGGGAGACACGCCGCCCAGGCCATTTGTCAGGGTCTGGTGCCAGCCACCTTCTCTGTTGGCAGAAGGAAGGCCGGGACTCTGATTCAGGGACTCAGATACCTGCAGGCCTGGCACCCGCTCAGGAGGACTGGCCCAGGGCCCTCTGCACGCCTGTGGACCCGAGGCTGCCGGGCCCCCACAGGGGCGCACTGCCCGCAGGAGGACGCCTTCCCCTGCCTACAGCCCCTCAGGCCCGCCATGTCGCCTGCTCCCCTGGAGCTCTGTCAGTGTCTGCAGCAGGTCCCGTCCTCCAGGGGACCGAAGCTCTGAGACGGCCGCCGCCGCTCACTTCCACCCGCGGGGAGAGACTAGGCCCTTGGAGCAATGGGGTCTGCAGCCAGCCTCCCCAAGCATCCAGAGCTCCAGGGCTCACAGCGCCACTGTCATCAGAGTCCCTGGCCCAGCAGGTTGGGCAGGGCAGGAGCCAGAGTTGCCATAGGGTGAGGACTGAGTTCAAATCCTGGCTCTTCCTGACTTGCTGTGGGGCCTCACACTGTCCCCCACCCTTATTGTGCCTTTGACTTCTCCCCTGTGAAAGGAAGGGTGGCCAGGATGACTTGCCCTGCCGTCTGGCTGACGTAAGGCGCACCAGTGTGCTCTGGCCCTGGGGTCCCCGCTCAGGCTGGCGGGATGTGGGGGTGTTGTTGGGGGGGCTGGACTCAGACCTCTTGGCACTCACTTGGGGTGGTGGAGTGACGGAGTGTCCTCTGTGCCTTGCAGGTGGCCTCAGCCCCGAGAGCAAGAAGATCCTGATGGCTGCCGTCAAGAAGCGGGGCCGGGCAGGCCGTGGGGAGGCGGCCCCGCAGGAGGAGGCGGCCGAGCGGCCCGAGCCCACACAGCACGTGGCACTCAGCCTGTCTTTCAAGCGCTACGTCTTTGACACCCACAAGCGCATGGTGCAGTCACCCTGAGTTATCCAGTGACCTCCCCTAGGGCCACGTTGCTGAGGCCCACGCCACGCTGCAGTGCCAGATGCCCAACCAGATGTGCCTCAGCCTCCCTCGGCTCCTGGGCTTGGTGTTCGGCCCCAGTGAGAAGCCAGGGCTTGTGGGGAGTGATGTTACTGGTTCAGGGCTGGGAGTCTGTGCCACTGCACGCTTACAGCCTCCCACCCAGGACAGTGGGCAGGCCCAGCTAGGAAAGGGTGTTGGCCAGAGACAGCCAAAGTCTGTCTCCCAGGCTGTCCCAGCTGTTGGCCATCTGGGGCGAGACTCGGCCCGAGTCTGTGGACAGGTACTGGACAGCCGCAAATAAACGTCCTGTGGCCCCACCCGCCTGCTGCTCTCTCTCTGGTCTCATGCCCCACCCCAGGTCTATCCCCAGGGGATGTCAGAGGCGTCGCCAGGGCTTCTGCGGGCAGGGCTGGGCCCCCAGCTCCCCAGGGAGCTACTGGAGTCTGCGGGGCATCGGGCTCCTCAACTCAACCAAGTGGCTCCCAGGGCATCCTGGGCCTCCAAGGAGAATAGGGGTGGGTGCTGGGGGGCAGTGGGCTCCCAGCCAGGGCAGAGTGAGGTGGAAGAATGCTCCTTCCTCCCTACACCAGGAGTCCCTGGGCCCCTGCTCTCAAGTTCAGGGACCACACACTCCCCAAGGGGCAGAGGCAAGGGTGGTTGGTAGCAGTGCCCCGTGCAGAACCAGTTGTTGGGCAGGAAGCAGAAACGTGGGCCCTGCCTGTGTCCACCTCTGTCCTGACCTGTACCCACAGACCACCCAGCAGCTCGGGGCTGTGGACACTCAAGAAAGGGTGAAATGGTGGAACCGACTGATTGTGGGGAAATCAAAGCTTTTAAAGACATTTGTGCAATGAACAGATGTTCAGGCGTTCCTTTATTTGGCCTCCAGACGGACGCAGAGGCCTCCCTTTTATCCCGGTAATCGGTGCATTATGCTTTAATTTGCAAAAATGGCATTAAAAATATTAACAGAGGCAGGTTGCGATCAAATGACTTGGGGCTGTTAAGCCCCAGAGCCAAAGGCAGAGAGGAAAAGGGAGCGACGCCGCCGTGGAACATAGCGTCCCTGTGTGCGGTGGCCAGGGAGCCAGGAGGCCCCTAATTAAATACACCAGCAACAGAGCCCGCCCCTCTACTTCCAGGGCCAGCAATGGCAGCTGGCCCAGCCACCGTTGGCCACCTTGGCCCAGACCCGGGCAGCGAGCAGCACTGAGAGCCGGGTGGGGGGACCTCGGCCCCTCGGCATCCTCAGTGTGGGGCACGACCCGGAACCTCAGTCTCCCCCAACCTCCAGGCCACCTCCTCCCTGACCAACAGGTGAGAGGTTGACCCTCTCAGTGCCCCTGGGAGGTGGGACATCAGGAGGCCCTGGGCTCAGTCACAGGTCCTGCCCTGTATAGTTGTGTGACCTGGGGAGCCATTATGGTGGGCACGGCTGGGTGGGGGGCGGGAGCTGACGTGCCGAAGGGGAGAAAGGGCTGGGCAGACACAAAGTACACTTGGGAACCCCCGCCTGAGCTCAGGTCCTGGCCCCTGGCCCAGCTATGTGAGCGTGGTCAAGTCCCTAACCCCGTGCCTCACTGTCTCCATGTGTAAAATGGGAACAGCCACGGGGCTGTTCTGGGGTCATGGGACTTGCCAGGCACAGTGCTGGCCCCGTGTCAGGCCCCTGCAGCCCTCAGGAGGTGACACGGGCAGCCCCAGGAGCAGCGCAGCACCACGTCAGCCAATTTGTCCAGGCACGTCCACCCCCACCTCTCCCCATCTCACCTAAAAACAGCACTCCCCAAATCCCCAGGAAGGAGGCAGGCTCGGGGGGAGGGGGCACCCAGAAGGGCAACCCAGTGCGTGTCTCTGAGGAGCTCCCAGGTCCCCCGAGTGTGGAGCAAGGGCCCGCCAGTGCGGCCGGAGCAGGCACAGCAGCCGTTCCAGGAGAGGCGGCTCCAGGAGAGGTTCTATCGGGCCTGGCGTCGGGGGAAACCCGAGCGCCCATTAGGAGGGTCAGGCCAGGGCACACAGCCTCAGAAGGGGAGCCCGAGACATGGATATGTGTGACCCCTTGCCTGGCCCTTGAGGCCTTGAGGGTGGCGCCTGGGGAACCCGGGCAGCCCCGGGCACCAATGGTTTAGGAAGAGAGCCACAGTGGGTGGAGCTGACGGTCACTGGATAAACTTACCATATCTGTGCAGGTGGGGGCTACGCGCCGACTTCATAGGGGCCGTGGAGTGGAACTGGGATTTGAACCCAGACTTTGATTTTAGAGCCTCCCACGCCCCCCAGTGCCTTGGTGTGTCCTTGGAGAAGAGGTACCCTCTGGGACCCTGCTTTGGGCCCAGGGTGGGGTGGGGGCAGGGGCCATGGAGAATGAAGTCATGGACAGGCACCCTGCCACGGGCTGAGCAGGGGGCGGCTGTGATTGGCAGGCCCCCCGACCAGCGAGGCTAATGCACCAGCAACAAGATAAGGCTTATCTAGAAATGTCCCTGGAATCGAGACTCTGATGGAAACAGACTTCTGGGTTAATATAGTTTTGATAGATAACGTCTAGTAAACGGGAAGCCCTGGGGGCCCAGGGCAGGAGAAGGGGCAGCTTCTGTTCTCCTAGGCCCCTGCCCTGGTCTCCCGCATGCACATGCATGTGCCATGGTCTGGCAGTGTCTGGCTGTGTGGCCATGGCCGTGGCTCTCAGGTGACGTGGTTGTGTGGACTCTGTGTGGGCTCCGGAAGGGCCAGGCTATCCAGATGGGGGTCTTTGCTGTGTCTGTGTGGGCCTGGGGCATGCAGGGTGCTGGCACACATGTGCCATAGGACCTAGTGGGACAGGAGCAAGGTTGGTCACCAGGACACTGACAGCAGGCCAGGGCCCTCTGGTGGAGCTCCCCTGGGGTTGACCCAAGCAACAGTCCACCTCCTTGTGCGGCTTAGCCATTCCCAATCTCCTCCTGGAGGCCAAAGCCAGCTCCATGGGTGGCCCCCAGCTCCTGGCTCCTCCTGGTCTCTCCTCTGGCTCTGACCAGGATGACGGAGCTGGTTTTGGGGGGGAGGGGCTCTCACCAAGGGGGCAGCTCCAGGAGATTGGGAGTTTGCCACAAGGAGGAAGGGTGCTGCAGGTTGAGGGCTGTGGCTCGGGGGCACCCTGGAGCCTGCTTGCCTAAGCAGGGGTGAAGTCATGGTTCCCCGGCTTCCCCACCCTGCTGTGCCTCCAGGAGCCTCCACACGGGCAGCCCTGATTAAAAAGAGTAATTAGCGCTTGGCTGATAACAGAGTTGAGCCATTAATTAACAGCTCAGGCAGCACCCACCGTGGCTGCTGAAGGCGGGGCGTGCAGGGCACCCCCACACACTGTCAAGAGGAGGCGTGGGGCCCTCATTGTCCCCAGGGGCCTTGAAGGCTGCTGTGCGGGCAGCCATGGAAGTGCAGGGGGTTCCAAGGGACCCCCTGGCTTCCCACTTGCAGGCCCTGGAGGTGGGCGGGGCCAGGGAGTGCTGCCAGAGGGGGCTGAGGCCCAAACAGCTGAGGACTCTGGTTGGTTCGTGGTGCTAGGATGCGGGAGCCAAGAGGCGGGGCAGGCTGAGGCCTGGAGGAGGAAGAGGAAGCTCCTGGCAGGTCTGGGTGGAACCTGGGAAGAAGCCACGTTTAATAGAGGCCTCGCGCCAGCACTGAGTGCCACAGCAGGGACAGAACCATCCTGCCCCGCCTCACAGCCAGGGGCTTGCTGGCTGTGCAGGGGGGCTTGGAGGGCTGCCCGTGGCCCTGTTGCCACATGCAGCATAGCCATGGGGCTGCCCTGCACCCCACCCCCACCCCCAGTCAGGCCGGCCAGTGGTCACATGGCCCTGGCCCTGGGGCCTCCCTGCCCTGACAGGCATTGCTCAATCGCGGCCCACTCCCTTGCAGTCACAGGCAGAGAAAGGCCACTTCCCACGCTGCAGCTGGGGCTCCTGATAAAGGCCCGGCCAGGAGCCCAGACTGACCTGGGGCTGGGGTACCAGGCCAGCCACAGGCCACGCCCCTCAAGGGACACCCCAGACAGCATCCCACAAGGTCACCTGTGGGGAGGAGACTCCTTCCCCAGGGCGGATCCCAGCAGGCCCTGGGGTGAGGGCACCTGGGCTGGCACTGACTGTCCCAGTAACAGGGTTCTGGGGGGCTCGTGTGGTGGCTCAGCGAGCCCCTGGCTCCTCCAGCACACTGCCTCTGTCCCTTCCCAGAGCACCTGGGCTCCAGCCAAGGTCTAGCTCACTCTGCACACCCTGAATAGGCCCTCTTAGGCAGCCCCCTGGGTGAGGGCAGGGGGGCTATGGGGTCTCCTTACCTTCAGGGGAAGCCAGCGGGCTCTGGTGAGCTCTCCCCTGCCATTTCCTCTTGGCGCCTGCAGCCCTGCGCCCCCATGCCCTGCCACACACTGCTGGCAGGGGCTCCCAGAGAGAGGGGCCCACACAGAGGCCTTGCAAGCCCAAATTTCCCAACGGCTCCCGAGCTGGGGCTCAGAGCAGACCAGAGACCAGTTCCTGACCCGAGGCTGCCCCTCCCAGCTCATCCCCCAAGACTCTGCCATGTCAGCTCCCGTCCCTGGACCCCTGGTCGCGACCACCAGCACCGTCACCAGTCATCACTACCTCACCAAGCACCAGCATCAGCACTGCTCGCCTCGTCTCTATCACTCACCTCACTCCGTGACTAACCTCCATCACTGCCATCACGGAGTAACCACCACCACAGCCATGGCCGCCACCGCTGCCACCACCACCACCGTCATCACCATCACCACCACCGCCATTATCATCACCAGCAGCACCATCAATTCCACCACCACCAGTGTCTCCATCATGGGTGTCACAAGATACCTGCTCAGCTCTAGGGCCGACAGGAAGGAGGGGAGGCAGTTGGGCCAGGAGGGGCTCGTGTGACGCCTAGGAGGCACTGGGAGTGGAGCCAGGGCCGGGGGTCAGGAGGAAGAGGTGGTGGAGGCAGATGACTGGGAATGCTTAGGGGGTGGAACCTGCTGGCCTTGGCACTGACAAGGGAGCTGGGAGGGGCGGAGCCAGGAGCTCCAGTCGACCCCTGCCTCCCCGACCCCCTGTCGCTGGGACACAGAGCCCGGCAGGAGGAGGGGGCTGGGCTGTGGGAAGCCTCTGCCTGAACGGCTCTGGAGCTCAGGGCAGTGGTCTGGGCCGCAGGCAAGGAGGGGTCGTCAGCCAGTGGGTGCAGTGCAGGGAAGACAGGGCCTCTGAGACCGCGGGCAGGGACTGGAAGCAGGGATGAGGGCCCAGCCCCGAGTCAGTCATGAGGCTCAGTAGCAGCCAAGGGGCTGGGGAAAGCTTGGGCACCAGGCACAAGGAGCACTGTGCAGCGCGGGGCACCCGGGGCAGCAGTGGACACCGCTGGAGGAGCCCAAGGGCTGTGGATGCCGGGCAGCAGGGCAGGGCCTCGGGGCAGGCTCTGGGTGGCAGTGTGGGTGGGTGGGTGGGCACCAGGTGTGGCAGGAAGAGATGAGCAGCTCTCTTCCTGGTCAGATGGGGACGGGCGATGGCCCCAGGGCGGCGGCAGCTCGCTGGTTCAGTGTTCACTGGTGGGGGGGGCCTCCCCAGGGATCCCTGCCAGGGACCCCAGCTTCTCCAGGCTTTGCCCGCTGCTCCTCTCCTCCCACCTGGCAGGGTCCGTGCAGACCAGCAGCCTCTCTCTGGGGCCTTAGACCAGCCCCGCCCCCTCAGGCCGCAGGGTTCCCCTCCAGACGGCTCTGCCAACATCAGCTGATCACGCATCAGCTCGTGTCCCAGCCCTGCTCAGAGCAGAAGGGACCCCGCTGCTCCGAGGAAGGAGTCCCGGCCAGGAGGAGCCAGCCCAGCCCAGCCCCACCCTGCACAGCTCCCCTGGTTGGTGGGGGGAGGAGCAGCTTGGGGACCCCCACCTCCTGGAATTGCTCAAAGGGAAAACTGAGGTGGGGGAAGGGTGAGTCCTCGGCCCTGGTCCCCTCCCCCCCCAGCCCTGGGAGCTGTGTGGGGAAGGTGCCCATTGCCAACTCAGGCTGGGCGGGAGCAGCCCAGACCCTGTGGCGTGCAGCTGAGGGTCTGGGGGCAGTGCCCACGGACAGCCGGGTGGGCTGCTGATAAGGAGAGACGGTTGTCACAGTCCCGGCACCCCTGATAACACAGACAAGTATCTCCCGGTGGCCGGAAGGCAGGGGCAGCCCTCACGTCGGGTAGAAACACCAGGCAGCAGATTCTCGGCAGAGCCCACCAGGCGCCCCGCAAGGTGTCAGGCAGCCGCCGCACGCGTGCAGAGAGGGTACCTGGGCCTGCAGCGGGAGGGCCACACTGCGCACGCCCCATAAGGCCCACTCTCTCCCAGCCAGTGCCCTCTCGGTCCCGGCAGCCCCCAGCACCCTCTCCTTGAGGCTCCCTGCTCGCCCAGCCCCTCCCACCCAGCGCCACACCCTGCACCTGCTGTGTCCTTGCCACCAGGCACAGGTCACCCTAAGAGTGAGCAGCCGGCGGGAAGCGAGGGGCCCCCATCACAGGTGTGGGGCGCAGGCTCGGGGAGGGAACAGCCCCTCAGCAGGTCGCAAGTGCGGAAGGCCAGGCTTTGCTGGCTGCACACCCACGGCTCCCCCTGCCCTGCCCCGCCGTCCACAAGCAAGGATGCAAGGGACCCAGCGTGTCACCAGGCTCTGGCTGCAACCATAGGGAGCAAGGCCCTCTTTTCCGGCTGGGATTACAGAGCTCGTGGGTGTGAACCTGGAGCCAGTGTGGCCATCTTGTCACCATGAGGGGACAAAGGAGTGGCAGCCACGCGGGGAAAGATCGAGGGAGACTTGAAGGGAGACCGATGCCTGGCCGGCACCACCCGAGCCTTGGGTGACTAAACTGCTTAAGGAGAGTCGCCTGCCTCAATCCCAGGCCTAGAACTCCTGCTGTGGCCGAAGCCTGTCGCCATCAGGGCTGTGCTTTGTGACTGGGCGGGGGCTCATGGGCAGCTTCCTTCGCTGCCCAGCAGTCTGGGGCCGCCCTGGCGCCAAGTGCAGCTGCAGACACGGGCCTGGGGTCCCTGGGAACGCCGTGACTCCTCAGCCCTCTCTCTGAGTCGTTTGCTGTGGCCCCTGCTCCCTCCCCAGCTGCACTTTGTCTTTGCCTCCCCACCCCCCGCTCGGAGCCTCATGGATTGCCCCCTCCCTGCCCAGCCTCCCCAGCCCCCGGGCCTGTTCCCATAGCTGCCCGCCCTGTGGTGCCCCCTGAGGCCCTGCCCGGCCACAGTGCCTCCTCCACGCCAGCAGGCCGACCTCAAACAGCTTGCCCTGGGTTCCGTTGGGCCCTAAACTGTTTAAGGAGAGTCCCCAGCCTTTTAAAATGGCAAGTTTCACATTAATATATATATATGTGTGTGTATGTGTGTGTGTGTGTATATATAATCTGTGTCCACCTTCTGGCCCTCACCCTGAGCTAGTTCCTCGCGCCCCCAAGGTGCTCTCCTGGAGACTGGCACAGCCATGGCGACACCCAGGCCTCCGTCCCTGTGCCCTCACCTGGCCCAGCAGGGGGCCCATGGCTTCCCCTTCAACACCCGCCCCCTGTCAGTCAGTGCCCCGACACCTGTGGCCGCCAGCCTGGCCAGACGCCATGTTCCCTGCGGGCCCATCCCGGTCGCCTCTCCCTGGCTGTGGCCGCCTTGTCCCCACGGCCGGGGACGCTGTTCAGACCTGTCAGGCTTTGTCTCTCCCCCATCACGCACCCTACCAGGGCCCCTGCCTCCCTCAGCACAAAAGCCAAAGTCCTCACCATGACCCCAAGGCCCTGCACGATCTGCCTGGCCTCCTCCCCCTACCCTACCTGCTGCAGCCCAGCAACCTCCTCCCTGCTCCTCAGCACCCCAGACACTCCCACCTCAGGGCCTTTGCATGTGCTACCCCGGCTGCCCCCTGCGGGTCACCTCAGTACAAGCCCCTCACCCTGCCGGCTTCATCACTCTAAGTGTGTTACCTGTAACACACTCAGTACTCTACCTGCTTACCTCACTTGCTGACGTCCCCACATGAAGCGAGCCACAGAGCCAGCAATTTCGGTCTGTTTACGGCTGTGCCCAGTGCTGGCAGATCACCCGCTGCCATGGTGCACATCCCCGTGAGCAGAGCCAGTCCCGGCGCTGCTGGTACGGTTTCTGGGTACGTGGCCTGGTCCCCTGCAGCCAATGCTGGCAGGGCCAGGGCTCAGTCCCCCTGCTTTGCCTCAGCACCACAGCTCACATGCACTTGGAGTGCTAGGGCACCCCGTCAGCTCCCCACAGAGTCAAATCCACGCCGACGCCACCCCAGGCTGCCTGCACACCCCCATGTGCAGGGGGCTCCATCAGAGCAGTACCTTCTCCCCAAACACAGGGAGCTCTCAGCCTCCCCGGCCCACGTGCCTGTCAGCAAGGCCCTGGGCTTCTGCCTGCTCTCGGCCCGGTTTGGGGCGTGTAGGATGCTGCACCTGTGTGCCTGTGTCTCTGCGTAGGCCAAGGGGGCTCCTCCCCTGTTCAGCTGTGAGACCGTCTTATTTCACCCCTGCCTCGTTGCAGTGGCCATTCTGTAACGCCACCCTGATGTGGAGGGGACTTGAGCTCTCATGCTGGCCCCTGTGCCTTTCCTGTCACCTCATTCTCCAGGGTTGTCCGTCTGACCAGTTGGTTCAGAGTCGGGCAAATCCCCACCCTTTGGCTCACCCAGGGAAAGATCTGGTGGGCGAATCCCGAGAGCACGTGAGTGAGGACCTGCGAAAGGACCCACGCGGAGGCACGCCTCTCGCATCTAAAGGAAACACCACAGAGCTGCTCCTGGTGCTCTGTGTGTGAGGTGTGCACAGTAAACTGCACAGAGAGAGGCATGCAAGGATGCGCTCCAAACCAACCACCAGGGGCTGCCACTGCAGGGACACCAGAGAGGGCAGTAGAGGCCGCGGACGCCCCGTCTTTCCTTTTCTGTTTCGGTTCTGTCCCTGGTACCTTCTCCACAGATGAAAGGTGAACCAAGGAGAAGGTCAGTCACACCCAGAGGCTTGCACAACAGAGAGGGTCAGGTGGGCACCTCCTTGCTCACGACTGCAGGCCAGTCCCAAGGGCCCTGCGGGAGTGACCCTGACAGTCCTCTGTGGCTGTCCCACGTCCCCTGCTAGGTCCTACTCTCGACCCCCACTCCTCAAAGCTGCAGCTCTGAGGCCGAGACTGCAAGAGGAGACCTGGGGTCCAGACAGCCCCAAGGGGCTCATGGGGCCCAGGGGTTCGTTCCTGAGCCCTGTGCTGGCCAGGAGCAGGCAAATGAGACCCAGAAACAGAGAAAGGCAGATACAGGGACCCCAAGAGAGAAAGCATGAGAGAGACAGAGACTGTCAGAGAGGGGCAGCGTGACGGAGACAGGGGAGAGAGGGGGTGGGGGGAGTCGGAGTCCTGAGCAGAGGGCCAGAGGCCCTGGTGCGCGGAGCTCGGCTGCTTTGCTCTGATTGGCCAGGAGCAACTGCAATTAAAGCCCATAATTGATTCCCTTGGATGACGAGGATCATTTCAATGCAGAGAATTAAGGTTTTCTTCCAAGATGGAAATAAAGATTAATTTGCAATTTCCTTCCTCACTGCACATGTGAGAACGGCCCCTGCTGGGAAGGGAGCAGCCCTGGCAGGTGGGCCGGTGGGGGGCGGGGGAGGGAGCAGAGGAGCAGGGAGCCCCTCCCAGGCGAGCCTCTTGGAGCACGTGGGTGTGGAGCGGTCTCCCACCCCAGGGTCTGAGAGTGCTGAGGGGGGCAGTGAGGACCACCCCCACACACCTCCCTTCTCCCCACCCCTGCCCCTCTGGGCCCTGGCCTCCCGCCACACCAGGCAGAACCGGCTGATCCCTGCCTGCAGTGAACTCAGGACTTCACTGGCGGGGACGGCAAGCGATGCCCCCACTCCCACCCCGGGGGCCTGGGCCCCCTCAGACCCTGGCTGTGCACGGACCTCTATGCAGCTTCTAGAAGCGGGATGCAGCCTCCTGGGGTGGAGGAGGGCTCCAGCCAGGCCCTGGGAGACAGCGAGGCTCCCTCGGGCCTCATTCCCCAGCAGGGCTCTCTGACGTCCCAGGCCCCACCAAACCTCTCCAGGCCCACACCCTGCACCCCCTGAAGAGGCTGTGGCAGAGGCCTGGGCTGGCACCACCTCTGAGCAGCAGTAGCCTGCCCACGGGCAAGTTCAGGCCCTGAGCCTGCAGCCAGACTGCTGGACCTCAGGGGACAGAAGCTGGCGTGGCTGGCCCTGTGGTCACCCCAGCTCTGGCCTCTGCGGGCACTGGGGGCTGCAGTCTGCACCTGTGTGGTACCTCAGGAGCCCCATGGCTTGACACGGGGACCTGGGCTGTGTGTTGTGCTTGCGCCCACACCCCTGTGCCCACGCAGTGCCTGGCCAGGTCAGCTGTGGGTGCAGGAACCCACAGTACAAGCAGCCTGGAGCTGCCCCTTCCCTGCCTCCGTGGGACTCCCTGAGGGTGACCTCTGCCTGACCCGCGGAGCGCACAGGGAGGAGGAGGAGGAGGAGGAGGAGGAGGAACAGGTTTACGAGCAAAGGGGCCGGTGCATTCCTCCCAGGCTGGGCGGCCCGGCTCTGAGGGGCCCAGCTGCCCTCCTGACCCACTCCCTCACCCACCTGCACACACCACGTGGCCCGCACAGGGCGACATCACAGAATCTTGGAGCCTGGGCCTGACTGTTGCCACATCCCGCCCAGGCCAATCTCCACCTTCAAACCCCCCGGGCAGGGGGCTCCCCTCCACCACCTGGCTGCTGGACAGCCCGTGCACGGTGATGCAAGAGGGCCCCTCAGGGCAGGCACGTAGCGGGTGGTTAAGAAGTGTGTGCTCCGGGTCGGAGTCTGGCTCCAGCTCCTGTTTCAGCTTCCTGCTAATGCAGATCTGGGGGGCAGCGGTGAGGGCTCAAGTCCTCGGGTCCCTGCCACTCAGAGAAGAAACCTGGATTGAGGTCCTGGCTCCCAGCTTCGGCCCCGGCCCAGCCCTAGCCATTGGGGGCATTTGGAGAGTGAACCAGTGCATGGGAGCTGGCTCACTCTCTCTGTCTCTCTGTCTCTCTGTCTCTCTCTCTCTGTATATCTGTCTCTAACTCTGTTTCTGTCCCCCTCTCTCTGCTTCTCAAATAAATGCATTTTTAACTCAGCCCACTCTGCACATGGAGAGAGAGCAACAACTTGGCCAGTCTCAAAGACTGGGACACCCCACAAAGTGCCGGTGCCAGGGCCACTTGTGGGTCCCAGTTTTGCCCTGGGACAGCTACAAAGCCCAGGGATGGTGCAGGGATCCCTCCTCCCAGGCTGGCCTCTCGGGCCCAACCCCAACTCCACAGGACTCTGGGCAGAGCCAGTGAGAGCAAGACCATCACCCCAGAAGCCTAGACATAGGCCGTGGGTGGTGGAGAGGGGTGCCCATCACATGGATGCCTCTCAGAGGGCAGACAGAGCCTCAGCCAGCATTGCAGGGAGACCCGCTGCTCTGTGGGGAGCACCTTCAGGCCCCCCAACACACACACAGAGGCTGGGGGAGAGGCTTCTGTCTAGAAAGGCCCAGGGGAGCCCGGAGCATCCTGGAGAGAGTCTGCCAGCTGGGCCCCTGTGCAGCGTGAGTGGCCCAGAGAGGAGGGCAGGGGTGCAGCAGGGCCACTCCCAGACCCAGGGCCCAGACCTTGAGCTCCTCACCACTGCACGGGGCTTGGAAGTGACCCCACTGTCCTCGGCCACTGGCTCTGGCTCATTCATGTACTGTCCCATTGGTTCATTCATTCATAATTGGTTCCCTGTCCCCTTGCTTGGGCTGCCATCATCCCAGGACCTGGGGCAGCCTGAAACAGCCTGTCCCCTGACGAGGGGCACCCAGGAGGCCTGGCAGAGCCCCCACCCTAGCCAGAGGCCCACACGTCTCTGCCCACCTCCAGAGAGAACGGGCCCGGGTTTGCCCTATCTGAGGCCTTCCTGCAGGTCCCCCGGTGCCAGCTGGTCCTGCCCGGGAGCCTGGGGCGGGAGAGGACTCTCACCGCAGCTCCTGCAGCCCAACAGCCCCTGCTGGCCATGTGACCAAGTGGGTGGCTCCCGGGCCCACTTTGGCCACACAGCCAGACCCCTCTGGGAGCCAGTGAGACCTAGAGCACGTGTCTCACCCTGTCTGTGCTCCAGGGTGAAAATGAAATCAGTGTTAGGGCCGGCCTGGCTGGGTGGGGGAGAGAACAAAGGGGCCTCCGGCAGGCGCTCCGCGGCGGCGCCTGGGAAAACACTAGGAGCGTTTTCGGAGGTTGAAAGCGAGGCATTGCCCCACAGCAGAAGCAGCCTCATTTCGGCTGATATTTATCAGCGATGACTGCAGAAACTGTGGGGTGGTGGGAACAGCATTGGAAAGGAATGCATCGCGGAGGTGCGCATGCGCCGCGCGAACACCGCGCTACGTGGAAGAAGCCAGGCACGAAAGGCCGCGGATTGCGCAGTGCTACCCCCCGGGAAGTTTTCAGAACAGACAGACCCATAGGTGTGGCCAGCGGAACAGTGGTCGCTAAGGGTTGGGGGGGTGGGCGTCTTGGGGGAGAGGAGAGACGGGGGAGGATGTGGCGTTTCCTATTGGGGGTGGTGGTGACAGCTGCACATGGCCAAACACACTCCAAAATGACACGCTTGCACGGGCTACCACCCGGCTTTTAGTTTTCTATTTTAAAAGATTTTTTATTTATTTGAAAGGTAGTGTTAAGAGAGAGAAGAAGAGACAGAGACGACAGATCTTCCATCCACCAGTTCACTCTCAGGACTGGGCCAGGCCAAAGGTAGGAGCGTGGAACTCCATCTAGGTCTCCCACGTCCAGGGCAGGAGCCCAAGGACCCAGGCCAACTGCTGCTGCTTTCCCAGGCGCATTAGCAGGGAGCTGGATCAGAAGTGGAGCAGCCGGGACTCAGACTGGTGTTCATACAGGATGCCAGGGTCACAGGCAGCGGCTTAGCCTGCTACGCCACGGCACCGGCCCTGCAGCAGTCACTGTGAAAGACCACCGGCCCCCCAGAGCCACCTCTGCCAGGCTGGCGGCTGGCTATGCACAGGCCCCCTGCTGTCCGCTCCTGGCTGTCCTCCTTGAAGCCTCAGAGTGCAGAGGGACTCCGGCTGCCCAGGAGGCCAGCAGGACCCCAGAGTGGAGATGTCACTGATGTTGGTAGCTGTCTTTTTTATGAAGGAAGCAGCTCAAATGCCCCGAAACGACAGAGAGCACAGCACCCTGAACCCCCATGCACCCACACCACCACCAACAAACTGGACCCTGAAGCAGCTCAGGTGGAGCGGAGGCGGCTGGGGGACCTTCTCCTAGTCTGCCACCCCCACTGTCAGTGTCACCACCCCAGGCCCACCCAGACCCTCCACTTCCCCCAGACCTTCTGTCACCTCGTGGACCAGATCCAGAGGGCGCTCAGGCTCCCAGGTGGGGGGGGGGGGGCTTTGGGAGCTGTCACCCACCTCTCTCTACCCGGGTCGCTCCCCTGAAAGTCCAGTTTTTCAAACTGCTGTCTATTAATTACAGTGAAGCTAGCCTTTTCAGAAACACCCACACTTGTGCGACCCCCAGCTGGACCCAAATACACAGTCGCACCCTTTGCCTCTGCCACCCTGCACCACGCCCCCCTGCCACCCTGCTCCCAGCAGCCCAGTGCTGTTGCGCCATCGGCACTGGCTCCGAGGCTGCAGTCCCATGAGCGAGGCCTCGTTCTCAGCCTCTGCCGGGCCGTGGTTCCTCCACCAGGCCGTCCGCTCCCAGCTGCGGGGCGTCCGGGCTGCCCGTGGACAGCACAGCTACAAACACTGCTGTGTCTCTTGAGTGACACCAGGTCGGGGAACCTGTAGGTGTGTGGCACTTGGGAGCCAAAGCTGCCACCACCGTGGCTGCGCCTGCGCTCACTCCAGCTTGCCTCTGAGGTTTTAGTCTTTCAACCAACACATTGCCATCAGGCACCCGTGCAGGGCGTGGCACCGTGCCGGGCCAGGGAGGATCATGGCACAGGGGCATCTGCCACCTCGACAAGAAACCAGCAAACCCGCGGACACACAGGATCATGCTGCCACGGAGCAACACTGAGGCCGTGATGCAGGGTGACCCAAAGAGAGGGGGTGACCGGAGAGGGCCTCTTGCTGGGGTGAATTTAAACAGGCTGAACTGCTGCCTGGGACAACAACATCTCAAATCAGGGTTCAAGCCCCGGCTGCTCCACTTCTGATCCAGCTCCCTGCCAATGCGTCTGGGAAAGCAGCGGAAAGATGGCCCAAATGCTTGGGCACCTGCCACTCACTCACGTGAGAGACCAGGATGAAGTTCCTGGTCCTGGCTCTGGCCTGGCCTAGCTCCGGCTGTCCCAGCCATTCGGGGAGTGAACCAGTAAATGGAAGACTCTCTCTCTCTCTCTCTCTCTCTCTCTCTCTCTCTTTCTCTTAGTCTGCCTTTCAAATTAAATTTTTTAAAAGAAAATGTTTTTTAAATAAAGTGACACTAGAGAGGAGGGGCTCCAGGGGAGGAATCCAGGCAGGGGGCCCAGCATGTGCAGAGGCCCCGAGGTAGGGGTGTCGCAATGTGCAACTGGGACTCGGACGGAGTCAGTGGACACTGACCATTCTGGGAATGCTGGGCGCCTGCTGTGTGCACCTGGGCAGGTCACTGGCCCCCTCTGAGCGTCTTCCTGCTGTCCCGTCCATAACACGGAGCTGGTACTAACTGCCTTGCAGCCCGCAGTGGGAATCAAGTGCGGCAGGAGGTGTCTGGCTTGGGCCGTGGAAGTGCGCTCACGCTAACCACGGGGACAGAGCCCAGCCGGGGGCCCTGGGAGTCGGCCCCTCCCCCGCGGCCGCGTGGCGCGCGCTGCGCTGCCGCCGGGCGCCGACAGAGGGCAGGAGCGGCCCGCGTCTCCCAGCCCCGGAGCGCCCCGGGCGCGCGGCGGCGTGCGGATGTGGGCTCGCGACGCTGGGGCTCCCGCGCGTGCGGGGCTGCGGATCCGGATCGTGACGTGGGCGAGGAGGGGCTCAGCGAGTGCCGGGCCCAGATCCCCACCTCCCATGCCGGTGCCAAGCGGGCTTCCAGGGTGCGGCCGCCGCCGCCGTGGCGGAGACCCGGCTGAGCTTGGGGGCCTTGGCTCGGTCAAGGCCGGCCCGAGTCCCCACGGGGCCGCCTGGAGCCACTCTGAATGTCAGGGGCTTAGTGTGAACAGAAGCGCCAGCAGCGGCACAGTAACGGCTTTCCTGTTGCTCGCAGGTGTTGTGTGCATCTTACTGGGTTAAAGAAAACAGCAACTTTGACTTTGCTTTCCTTTTAAAATGTGGCTGTTTAAAGTTGTAAATCACACTGGCGCTCCCCTTGGCTTCTGCCGAGTCTACACTGCACCGTGCTAGTCTACACGTCACGGCTCTGACCAGCACTTCATCATCGAATCCTCCCACTGAGACCGAGGTGCTAGGAGGTCACGTGACTTGACTGCTCGGGGCTGCGTGTGGGCACACGGCCCAGCAGTGCCTACCCCATGCCCAGGGGCGGGACACACAAGCATTAGCAGTGGGCAGTGCCTGAGTGTGTGTCGAGTGCGCCAAGACTCAGGTGTATCAGGTGGAGCGTCCTAGCAAACACCCACCACCCACGCCCCGGCTGGCGCACAGGCAGAAGTCACCTGCACGCCTCGGTCCAGCGACAATGTCACCAGCACACACGTCCACATCGCTGTGCACGGACCCCTGCTCACACTCATGCACACACACCTGGCAGTGTGGCCGAGCCCCCTGCCGGAGAACCTTCCAGGCCAAGGCCCCACCAGCAGTTGGCCCTGCTCACCTAGGGCCTGCAACCGGCACCTGACTGAGTTTCCACCTGCCTCAGAGGGACCAGGGTGCCCTTCGGGTCCCGTAGCCAGGCCAGGCCAGGCCGGTGCTGCGGGCCCTTCCTCCTGGCTGCCAGGCATTTGCATAAAGCTCCCCAGCCCAAGGATCGCATTACATGGAGGCCTGATGATAATCTTTGTTGAAATAATATTTAACACATGCTGCACTTTTAATTAACTATCTGAATAATCTCAAATTAATACCAGAGCTTTAAAAATAAGTTTTCATTTTCGCGTTTGGTAACATAATAGCGGCCCGGCTGGCCCGTTTCCCCCTCCTTTGATTTAATTAAAAGCCCTTTTGTGTATCTCTTGTCACTTCAGAAAGGGACAAAAGCCCCCGTGTGGGCAGCCAGGCTCCTGGCTTGGGGTCCAGTTCCGAGGCCAGGGCCAGCTCGGGTGTGCTGAGGTCCCGAGCTGCGGTCTCCAGCCAGGATGCCCCCCCACATCACACACCCGACAGCATCCTGGAGACGCTGGGGTAGTCACGCGCCCACAGGCTGCCCCCTCACACAGGGACACACACAGAGGTAGGCAGCCACCATTACCACCAGGCCCCAGCCAGGCCCACAGGCCACGCCCCCACGCCGGTGCGCACTGCACCTGTGGCACGCACCACTGTGGCAATCACACACACGGCTTAGGCTTCATAACTGGAGTCATTTTGGGCTTGGAGTTAGCAGTTTTCGCTCTGAACCTGGATCTGAGAAGGCCTCCTGCCCGGCCCCTCACCAGTCCCAGAGAACAGGAGCCAGTCTGTCTGTCTGTCTGCCTCTTTCCCTGCTTCTCTCTCTCTCTCTCTCTCTCTCTCTCTCTCTCTCGATGTCTGTCTCTGGTTTTTTTACTATCTGCTTTTCTGTCCCTGTCCCTCTGTCCCTTGCTTAACCCTCCTAGGGGCAGCCAGGCAGGCGGCCTCTGAGGCACATGGTTTGCTGCTATGTGTGATCCCACTTTCTTCCTCAGGCGACAGCCCCCACCCCACCCCCACTGCCACCGCCCCTCCAATTCCTGAGGACCAGACAGGGGACAGCTTTTCCCAGGTGGCCTGGGCCTTGCTGGCAAGCCGGCTAGGGAAACTCCTGAGCGCCCTGCCTTTCCTCTCCCAGGCCCAGGGGGGCCCAGCCCTCGGGAACGCTTCGGGGAGGGGGCTCAGGTAGGCCCCACCCCCACGAGCCTGGATTCTTGCCCAGGCAAGTGGAGATCCCTGTGCTTGTGGGAGGCCGTCTGGTCCAGGTGGGGGCAGTCATCTGCAGGGACCCGCTCGTGGTTAGTCACCTGTGTGGTCACAGATGCTGAAGGGCAGGGAGATGTGACGTGACTGGACGGAGCCTCGAGGTGCGAGGGCCCCTCTGCTCCCAGGCACCCACTCCAGGTGCAGAACACAGTGCTGTCGGGAGGCGGCTGGGCAGCCCTCAAGGAGGAGGAGGCGGGCTGGGGAGGACACACACAGGGCCTAACCTCCTGTCCCGCACCCTGGGCCTGGGACCTGAAGCATGAGCAGCAGGGCCAGGTCCTAGGAGCTGGCCACCCTAGGGTACAGTGCCCCTCGCCACCACCAACCAGTCCCTTCCAGCTCAGACTGGGGCCCAGCGCACTCCCCACCCTGAGCGCTGCCTGGAGGAGCTGGCGAGCCTGCTCCCGCCTCCCCACCCTGGCCGGTGAGGACTGGCTGGGCCACTCCAGGCACCTTGTCACACCCCTGCAAATGTCGCATATACAGCCACACTGTCACTGTCACACAGAGGGATGCAAAGCAGAGCCAGTGGGTGAGAACCAGTGACCCAGCCTCAGCTCATATCACACGTCTGTGCCCACGTGGGGCCACGCTCACACACGTGATCACAGACGCATGCACTTGGGGTCACCGAGATGACACACACAGGTGAGTACACTGGTCCAGACGCTATGTGCAGGAGTGACAGTCAGAGGTGGCCTCCGGAAGTCCCACCCACCAGCTCCTCTGCCTGAGCACCTGCCATGTCCAGGCAGCCGCTGCCACACAAGCTCCAGAAGTCCCCGCGAGTCTCAAGGCCGGGCAGTGGTCCCATTGTGCAGGGGGGGAAACAGGCTCAGAGAGATGTGTTAAGCTGCTCAAGGTCACACAGCAGGAGGCAATGCCACTCTGCAGCTCCAGCCTGCATGGTCAGCAGGGCCAGCGAGCCAGCGGTCTCCTAGCCTCTGAAAGGCTAACGCCAGGGTGACATCAAGGGCGAGTAGGGAGTGGGGCTCAGGGCCAGGCTACCCGGGCAAGGACAGGAGCATGGCCCTCAGGTCGTCCAGCTTGGAGCCCCAGGCCGGTGGTAAGGGTTCCCCAAGCCTCTCTGGGTTATCCTAGAACCTGGGGGGGACGGCTTGTCCCCAGCGAGGGACCTGTGGCATCACAGCCAAGGGCTGTTGTGTTCAGCAGAGAGAATTCCATGCCACCAGCAAGTCTTCCTTCCATTCATTTGCTCCATCACTGGGTCAGTCGGCAAGCAGGCGTCCAGTGCCTGTGGACACAGGGGCTGCCCGGAGCGGATGTTCTCCTGGGGAAGGTGGACAGCGTGCGGGCGCCATGCACATCTGTGACATGCACACACGGATCATTTCTCGGAGCAAGCAGGGAGGGCTTCCCGGAGGCGGCCTCTGGGCTGAGCCCCAAGTGACAAGGAGGCAACCAGGCGGAGGAGCGGCAAAGGCACCAGCCAGCCAATGGCTGCCTCGTGGGACTGAGGCCGCAGTGAGGACAGAGGTTCCAATTTTGCAAGAAAAGCTGCACATCTGGAAGTTTGCACAAAACCTTCTGCTTCAAAAGCAGCCGAACTGCTTCCATTTTTCCCCCCCTGAAACTGTTCGAGCCACACAAAACCTAATCTGAGGTCTCGGTCACAAGTAAGGACTTGAGTTCCAATTCTGGTCCCCACACTTTCTGGCTGTGCAGCCCTGAGAAAGTTGCTTGTTCTCTCTGTGCTCAGTGTTTTCATCTGTGAAATGGAGAGAACAGTGCCGACCATAAGGGCTGTTGTGGAGGAGTGAATGTTTTCACTTATTCAGCAAACACTGAGCACCTGCTGTGTGCACACTGGTGTCAGGGGCTGGATCACAGCGGCCTGCAGGACCCAGCGTCTCTGCCCTGCTGCATCCGACCGCCGGTCGGCGGGAGAGATCGGAAGTGAGCGTCATGGAAACGCCAAGGAAGAAAACCAGGCGGAGAGCAAGGCAGCTTAGGTCGAGGAAGGAGGAGACGGCATTTAAGCAAAGGCCTCCAGGGAACGAGGGGGTGAGGCGCAGGGACCCCAGGGACAAGCACGTTGCACGCAGAGCGAACAGTCACGCAAAGGCCCTGCGGCCTGCAGCCTGGCTACTCGGGACCAGCAGGGAGACTGGCACAGGCGAGTGCAGCCGCGGGAGCGAGTGGAGCAGGAGTGGAGCAGGGAATGGCGGAGGGCCTGTGATTTGCACAGGAAGAATGGGGGGGGGGGCGAGCAGGGAGATGGGAAGGGGGGGCGGTGGCCGCAGTGCAGGGGCAGGGGACCGAGGTGGCACTGGGAGTGGGAGAAGTCGCTGGGATTCTGGACAGACTGCTGGGGGGGGGGGGTGGGCAGCCAGCAGGGGTCACAGGTGCTGCCCAGGTGCTGGGCCTGGGCTCCCAGAAGAATGGGAGGCTTTGGGGGGCCGCGAGCCTGGGAGGGGCAGCAGGCGCTGAGGAGGAGGAAGAGGAGTAGCAGTGGCTCCTGGGGGGGGGGCGTCCCATGTGGCCTGGACCAGACTTGGGGAGAACACGGGGTTGGGGGGATGGACAGAATCCTCCAGCCAAGACCCAAGCGTGCTGACAGCATCCGCTGGACACCTCCACTTCTGGCAAAGGCTCTTGGAACCGGAGACGGGACCTGAGGGGTCTCAGGGCCTGGGCACTCAGTGCTGGGGCACTCAGGCTGGGCTTCCCGCACAGGCGGCAGCCCCTCCCCTCCCCCACCGCTCTCTCCCCAGCGCCTCCCCCTCCCCCTCGCCACCTGCGGGGTCGGTCAGATCCGGGCCTTTGTCCCGCGCCCCAGCCCCGCCGCCCTGCGTGGCGCCCCCCAAGCAAACACAGCTGAGCGCCCGGGCTCGCGTGCCGCCCCCGCCCCCCAAATCTCCCGGCCGCAGGGCGGAGGCTTAGCGGGCAGCTGTGGGCCTGCGGGCCGGGCCCAGCGTGGCCGGCGCCCCTCTCGCGCCGCTGCCACCCGGCCGCGGGTGCCTTTGTCATGCAGATGGCCCGCTGGCGGCTGCCTCGCTTTCGCCAGGCGCCCTGCACCAACAGCTGACCTGGGGCGCTGGGGGTGGGGTGGGGGGTGGTGGGCCCAGGGTCTGTACCCGTCTTTCTTGCCTCCTCCCACTGCAAAGTGTGGCCACAGGCTGAGGTTGGCTCTCCAGAGAGTGTGGCGCAGCCCCCACCGGTCCAGCCGGACCCGCAGAGAAGGCCCCCAAAGCCAACAGGGACATCACCTGCACTGTAGGGCGATGGCACCCTGTGCTCAGGCCCCCAGGATCCCTCCCCCAAGTGCCACTCCCCCCCCCCCACTCCTACACGCCCTGTCCAGGGGCCCTGCCGGGGGCCAGGCGGTCTGCTTTCACCCAGCATAGGACTCAAAGCAGAGGGGACACGCAATGCAAAGTTATTTACTGCTGCCGCCATCAGGAGTCAGGCCTGGGGCAGGGCCTGGGAGGAGAAATTCCTGCTGCTGGAATCAGCCCCGGGCAGCCGGTTCCCCCTGCTAGGGTCACCAGCCAGCATCCTCCCAGAAGCCTCGTGCAGGCCAGGAGCCCCAGGCCCGGGAGCAGCGGCCACACCTGCAAGGAAGGGAGGCCTGGGGACCTGTGGTGGCAGGAGGCTGCCAGGTGGATCCACGAAGGAACAGCCCACCCGTGGGATTTGCCCGTTCTGGGCTCAAAAGCACAACACGGCGCGCAGGCAGCACGGGTGGCTGGCGCCAGGCACAGAACTCGGCCGCCTGCATTCCTGTGACATTGTGGGAACTCAGGTCCAGGGGGTCACCCCGAGGATTCCTCCTTGCAAGGAGTCGAGGGGACCAGTGGGCTGAGACGAGGTGGGGGCTGGAGCTCCCCGGGAGCCTGGCCTTGTGTGCCCATGGGAGTCCCAGTGCCGGGTGGCCTTGGGTAACTAACCTAACCCCTCCAAATCTCAGCGCCCTCCACTGTAAGATGGGAACTGAGGCGCGTGGGTCAAGGGCTCGCGACAGGAGCACCGCAGAGCGGCACCAAGGGAAAAGCAGGTGTTCCGACGCAGTGGGTTTTAAGCAGCTTTTGCAAATGGAGACAGCAGCCACCTGGGCTTTGGTTTCCCTTTGGAACAAAGAAAAACTGGTCTTGGGACCTCACCGGGAGTCTCCCACAACTTCCGGTCCTAGCTGTGGCTGGCCGAGCCGCGGAGGCTGGTGGGTCACGTTCTTCAGCCTGTCTGCCGGGCTGTGGGTCATTCCCAGCCTAGAGCCAAGGCTGCCTGCCCCCAATAAGGTCTCCATAGAAGGGGAGGACAGACGGGAGGCTCCACCTCCATCGGGGCCCCGCCCCTCCCTCGTGCTCCAGTTAGCCGGAAAGGCCGGTGGGAGGTGGGGGGTTTGTCCCGGGCACACTCCTGCAGGGAGGGGCCTGTGTGGTCAGATCCAGTTTCTGGCAGGACTGGTTAGTCCAGGTGGCCCTCCGCGGATGGCGAGATGGATGGCGAGATAAAGGCTGTGCAGATCGGCCCGCATCGGGCAGGAGACCCACACTGGGCAAAGACTGGGAAGTGGAGTGGGGCCTGCTCCTGTCTTGTCCCCGCTGCTGACCCCAACTCTGAGGGTCCCATGGGTGCCACTCGGAGCTTCCCTCCCCTGCCTACATTGGGAGGTGGCACAGAAAAAGGTGCTCCCTGGGGAGAGGGGGACACAGGCCCGAGTTCGTCCATGGGGGTTGTGGGTGGGCACTGCAGGCAAGCCTTCGTCCAGGTATAGGATGAGGCTGTGAGCACGCCCCGAGAGGGCCAGGCTGCTCCAGGTCCGGTGGCTCGGGTGCCATGCAGGCCAGCACCCCCTAGGGGTTGTCTGGGTCACACATCTCAGAAGCCCCAGGATCTGGTGAGACAGAGCATCCTGCTGGGCTGGCCCAGTTGACCAAAGCCAGCAGTCGGTGCCACCTCGCCCAGTACCCCTGCCCTCACCAGGAGGTGCCAGGCTCGGCCTGGGGACTCAGAGAGCAGGTCTCTTCCCCAGTGACTTGGCTCTGTGGTGCCCAAGTCGGGGAGCCCCCTGCAGCCTGGTGCCCACACATGTCCTTCATGGCGCCCCTCTTCTGCCTTCACTGGTCTGCCTCCCCCGTGAGGGCCCCTACGGCACAGGGTGGAGAGATGGGTCAGTCTTCCTCCTCTGCTTTCCCGGGCCGGGGTGGACAATGACCATGTCCTTGACCAAAGGTTATGCTGCCCTTGTGCTCAGATCAGCTCCGGGCCCAGGACTTAGGCTGGAGAACCCAGGCAGAGGGGGCCCGGGACCAAGATCAGCAGTTGGCGGGCGAGCCCTTGAAGTGGCCGCAGAAGCGTCGGAGACAGCCCTGTTTAAAATGGCCCGGGGTAGAGCAAGCCGGCCGCCATGGCGAAGACGGCTGCTGACTCACAGAGCCCCAGAACGAGGGGCACACCACGCAGGGCCAACAGGGGAAGGGCCGGGCTGGTCGGCGGGCAGAGAGAGAGGGAGAGGGAGAGGGAGAGGGGCCGGGCGGAGGGATTTCAGGGATCTAGGACGCGGGCTGTCTTTAGCCGTCTGGTGCACAGCCCTGGTTGTCCAGGACAGGGGAAGAGCGCCCTAGAAGCGGGGACCCTGTTGGGGGTGGGGGGACGGACGTTGAGGGCGTGGCCCTGGGTGGGCAGGTTTGTATCTGAGAAGCACACCCCGGACAACTGGAGAGTATCCTAGGATGGGCTAATCCGGGGAGGGGCGGTGCCTTCACGGAGCCCCGCCCCGGAAGTGACGGTCTGAGCGTGCCCCCCCCCCCTCGTTGACTGCGCTAGCCCTACGCTCTCGGTTCAAGGTGTACTTTGTTATTTAAATGTTCAACGGACATGCAGCAGCCCCAGAGCTGAGCCCCACGACCCCCATGCTCTGACCCCTAGGTTCCCCCCTTGCTAAGGAACAGTGAGTGCTCTCCTGAGGGGCCTGAGGCCGGAAGTGCTTTGCCTCGTCCAGCCGTGGTTGCTGTGATGGCTCGTTTGACTTTGCCACCAGACACGCGGGGACAAGGAGACACCCCGGGAGACACCCGGGCTCCAGGGCCTCCTCCTGGCCCCGTGGGGCTGTGGTGCTCGCCTTCGCGCGGTGGTCTGAGTTGAACCTCAAGGTCAGTGGAAAACGTATCACATCCGCCATCCCATCACCACCAGGGCCCCTAATCTGGCCAAGCAGAAGATCGTGGGGGCAGGAAGTAGGGGTTCGGGCAGCAGGGCCCGGGGTGAGAGGGTCCCCTCCACACGCACCCCGTCCCATCAGCCAGGGCAGAGACAAAACAGAGCAGGCAGGTTCTCTTGCCCCAGGGTGCTGGGTCCCACTTGTCCCCTGCCCAGGGCATGAGAAGCCCAGGCCCTTGGGCCCCCAGGATTTATTACCAGGGGGCCCCAGGTTCTCGGGCTCCAGGCCTCAGGCTGTGAGTCACACCAGCAGCCTGCCCGCTTCCGAGGCCTCTGGACGTGGCCTGCGCCATGCTACCAGTAGCCGGGAGTCTCCAGCCTGCCCCCTGACCTGCCCGGGGCTGCTCGGCCGGGTGATCACGTGAGCCGATCCCCTAAGAAGTCCCTTCTCCTGTCTCCATGTGTGCATCCCACTGGGTGTGTCTCGGGAGCGCTGACATGGACTGTGGCCGCTATGTCACTCCCTCGCCGCAGGCTGGTCGTGTGGTCTCAGCCGACTGGAGCCTGAGTGGGTGCACAGTGAGGGGAGTTACCAGCTCTCCTGTGTCTAGAGCCACGGCACCGGGAAAAAGCCATGGCTCGGGTCATGTTCCGCACGCTGGAGCCCAGATCAGAAACCAAGTGAGAAGTCCCTTGTCCCAGTTGGAGAAACACTGTCACCAGGCCTGGGGGTAGTGGTGCGTGCAGGCAAACCAGAGGGCGTGAAGGTGATATCCCAGGTGGGCAGGGTCCAGAGTGTCCCCCGTGCCATCAGAGCGGCTGCCAGTCTCCTCCAGGCGCAGGCCCCTCCCTGCAGCCCCATTGGAGCTCCCTGTTGCTGGAACATTGCCCAGTAACAGCAGCACGTGCCAGTCGCCTCCACCCCTGCCACCCCGGGGCACCTTGGTTCACAAACCCGTCTGGAGGGGCCGCGGGATGAGCCAGTCCTGCCCCTGCTGTCGCCACCTCTCTGCTGCAGTGAGCGCACACCCCGTGTTGTGCCAGTCCTGTGATCCAACCCGAACTTCCTGCTCCTCGGCTCCCTGCCCCAGAGAGGGCAAGCCCCTGCCTGCTGCCCAGAGCCCCCAGACCCATTCCTCAGGTTCCTTGCCCTCCCCATGCGGTAAGTCACGTGTGCACGGCTCCCAGCACCCCAGGGTCACCTTTCCTAGGGGGCAGGGAGGAGGTCACAGGGTGGCAGGCTCTGTATTCGGTCATTTGCCATCAGCTTGGGAGCCCTGCCTGGAGCAACAGGTGAGTACCACCACCAAGGACGCAGGTCCGCTTCTGCATGGGCCAGGTCCCAAGTCCTCCCTTTCGATCACGTGGCGGCATGCCACTTTCTTGGCCATCTTTCTTTTGTTTTCTTTAAGTTGATTTGAAAGGCGGAGTTACAGAAAGAGAGAGAGCTCTTCCATCCGCTGGTCCACTCCCCAAATGGCTGCAGCATCTGGAGCTGAGCCTATCCAAAGCCAGGAGCCAGGAGCTTCTTCCAGGTCTCCCACGCAGATGCAGGGGCCCAAGGACTTGGGCCATTTTCTACTGCCTTCCCAGGCCATAGCAGGGAGCTGGATGGGAAGTAGAGCAGCTGGGACTCAAACCGGCGCCCATATGGGATGCCAGTACTGCAGGCGTTGGCTTTACCTGCCACGCCACAGCGTTAACCCCTCTCTTGGCGTTTTAGGACCAGCCCTTCAGTCGCCTGATGCAGGGGTCAGAGCAGATTTTCCAAAGACGGTGTTTGTTACAGCTCCAATCCCGGGGTCCCCTGAACGCTGGACCTTTTCTTGAAGGGCGGGGGGACAGCTTGTTCTTTTCCCAGTGGGAATTTCTCAGATTTCTCCAGCTGGGAGTCCCTGAAGTCTCCATGGGCGGCTGCTCCCCAGGCCTCCCTAGCAGGACGTCACGCATTGCACAGGCCAGCACAATGTTCAGTTGAGGCAGGAGTCTAGATCCAGAGTTGGGATCAGCATTGATTCACTCACAGACTTACTTATTTTTAATTCATTTATCTAAAATTATATATTTGCTATGGTGGCTTTGTAGTGTAGCGGGTAAAGCCTCCTCCTGCAACACGGGAGTCTCGTATGGGCGCCAGTTCATGTCCAGGCTGCCCCACTTCCAACCCAGCTCCCTGCTAATGTGCCTGGGAAAGCAGCAGAAGATGGCCCAAGTGCTTGGGCCCCTGCACCTGTGTAGGAGACCTGGAGGAAGCTCCTGGCTCCTGGCTTCCACCTGGCCCAGCCCCAACCATTGTGGCCACCTGGGGAGTGAACCAGTGGGGCCAGTTCAAGTCCCTGCTGCTCTACTTCCAATCCAGCGCTCTGCTGTGGCCTGGGAAAGCAGTAGAAGATGGCCCAAGTCCTTGGGCCCCTGCACCTGCATGGGAGACCTGAAGGAACTCTTGGCTCCTGGCTTCGGGTCAACACAGCTCCAACCATTGTGGCCAATTGGAGAGTGAACCAGCGAATGGAAGACCTCTCTCTTTCTCTATGCCTTGCCTTCTCTCTCTGTGTAGCTACCTTTCAAATGAATAACTCAATCTTTTAAAAATTATTTATTTATTTATGAAGGAGAGAGACAGAGCTCCCATCTGGGTTCTCTCCCCAAATGTACATCCCAGTTGAAGCCAAAAGCCAGGAACTCAGTCCAGGTGTCAGATGTGGGTGCCAGAACCCAGCTGTTTGAGCCGTCACGGCTGCCTCCCAGGATCACATTAGTAGGAACCAGGCACTCCAGAGTGGGATGCTGGCATCTGAACTGGTGTCCTAACCACTAGCCAAGCACCTGCCCCAGGTATTTACTTCAACAGAGCCTGAAGAGCATTGTGGGCAAGGCAACAGGATATGCAAAGGCCCTGTGGCGAACAAGAGACTGTGACTGCAGAAGGAGCAAACCATAGAGAATAATGAGCCTCAGGGATCAGTGGGAGAGGGGGATGAAGAGGTGGCAGGGACTCTGCCTTTTAGTGCCTTGAGGCTGAGGATAAGGAGCTGGGGGCTCTTGTTGGCTTCTTGGGAGCTTTTGGTGAGTTCTAGGCAGGGCGATCACGTGATCTGATTTGCGCTTCTACAGAGCACACTGGTTGCTGCATGGAGTCAGGAGACAGGAGGGGGCTGTCGTCACATGGGCAAGGCTGAGCGCGGAGGCCGGAAAGGGCTACGCCCCAAAGCCTTCCTGGAGGGCCCCGCGCCCCCACCTCCATCCTCTCCCTGGACGGCTACTGTGCAGCCGCGCCTGCAGGTGAGCCTGGAAAGGTGAGCGGCAGTCCCGGGCCCGGCCGCGGAGGAGCCTGGCGCCCTGTTTCTGAGGAGGAAGGGGCGTGAATGTGGAGCAGCGCCTGGCGCCTCTGCCGCCGTGGTCTCGCTGCTTCCCGGTGTTCCTGAGCTGTGGTCGGCAGCCTGCCCTGGGGGCTGCAGGCCTGCTGGTGGTGGCGGAGGAGGTTGGGTACCGGTGGTGACCGTAGGGGTAAAGCTGCCCGTCCTGGCACTGGAAGGGGGCTGCTCGTCGGGGGCAGGGTGATGGGCCGGGTGGGATCCGGGTGCGGGTGGAGCGGCGGCCCTATCCGGCCGATGGTCAGTGGTGGCGATGGCAGGGTGGTGTGGGCGGTGGCTGCGGTGGTTATACCTGGGAGCGTTTTTGCAGCGGCTGTGACAGCAGAGGACGCCGTCTGCTGGTGACATTGGTGACGTCTGTGGTGATGGAGATGGCATTGCTCCCACGGCGGTGATGGGATGGTCTGGGGCGGTGGCGGTGGGGCTGGTGTCTGTGTGCGCTGTGATGGTGCTCACGGCCACATTCGTGCTCTGCTAGCGCTGACACTAGTGGTACTGGACGCGGTCTTGGTGATGACTTTAGTCCCCCGGCCCTGCCTGTCCCAGTGCCCAAAGTAGGGTGGGGCTTCTTGCGCTCAGCTTTCTTTCTGACGGGTTCTGGGGGCCGGCCTCGCAGGCTCCCCTCCCCGGCATGCTGGCCGCCTCTGCGGACTTCCCTGTCGCTCCTCTTCCTCGCCTGCGCTTCATCCCAGGCTGCCCGTCGTCCTGTAGGAGTCTCGTGTCCATTGGTGAGCCTAATGTCTGGCCTTGCCAGCCCCTGGCTGCCTCGTGTGTCGTGACTTCCGTGGGAAGGTGACACCCTCTGGGCTCCCCGCACCCTCAGTGCCCCCTCTGCCAGCTGCGGTCACCCTGTCCTGGCTGCTCCAGCTTCCCCCTTCCTAACGGGGACCCCCCGCCAACGTCTCCCGCTCCATAAGCGTCCTCATTTTCCTCAGGGTCCCCTTCGGGATCAGAGTAGCCACCACGTGTGGGCTGGCCCTGGACACTCCCTGCCATGTTGTCTTCCCAGGGTCCCCATTGTCGGTCAGCATGTGACAGATTTACCCCAGGAGTCAGCAGCTTGAAACAACAGCCAGGGGCCTGGGTCGTGGCACAGCTGGTCAGCTTGCTGCTCGCGACGCCAGCATCTCCTGTGGGAGCACCAGTTCGACTCCTGGCCACCCCACTTCCGATCCAGCTCCCTGCTAATGCTCTAGAAAAGATGGCTCAAGTGTGGGAGACCCAGGTGGAGTTCCAGGCTCCTGGCTGCAGCCTGGCCCAGCCCTGGCTGTGTAGGCTATTTGGGAATGAACCAGTAGACTGAAGATCTCTCTCTCTCTTTCTCTCTCTGCCTTTCAAATAAGTACATCAACAAACCAACAACCCACAGCAACACACACACTCTTCCACGGATCTTGTGAGTCAGGAACCCAGGAGCCAGTGGCTGGGCGGTTCTGACTCGGGGTCTCTGGTGAGGCTGCAGCCCCCTGCAGCTCCAGGGACCAGGGCCCAGTGACCACACTGGCTTGGAGCAGATCCCCTGCAGCCCACGACGCTCCCCTGGCCACCGTCTCCTCCTCCACATACTCCGCCTCCAGAGCCTTCGGCCTCTCCTCTGCCACTTTATTCTCAGAGAGTGACCTCACCTCCAATTTTACAGAAAAAATAGAAGCCGCAGGAAGTCCTCTTCCTGTGACCAGGCGACAAGCACACATGGCTCTCTCCCGTCCCTGCTGTCCTTCCGCCAAGACGAGGCGCTCACCTGCCCTGGGTGCGTCCCTGCCTCCCTCCCAGGGGCAGGCCCCGGGCCGATGCCCTCCACAGACCACAGGGACAGCCACGTTGGGAGGCACAGCAACGGGAGCTGACTTGCAGGGGCTCCCGGCCGGGCAGGCTGCAGTGGTCCTGCTGAGTCCGCTCAATTACCCTTCCCTTCTTAGCAAATCCGATCACTCCTGTCTTCCAAATACATGAGGAGGCTTCCAAGAAGTCCGTGGAAGGTGGATAGATTTAGGGTCAGCGTTGTGACATGAGATACTGCCTCTGACACTGGCATCCGTATCGGAGCACTGGTTCAAGTCTCAGCTGTTCCTCCTCCCATCAGCTCTCTGCTTATGGCCTGAGAAAGCAGTGGAAGATGACCCACTGCCTGAGGCCCTGCACCCATGGAGGAGACCCAGATGAAGCTCCTGGCTCCTGGCTTTGGTTTGGCCCAGCCCTGGCTGTTGCAGCCACCTGGGGAGTGAACCAGGAGATGGAAGATATCCCCTCCTCCAACAGTCTCCTTCACATGGCCCCCAGAGTGATTCTTGTCTACAAAGAGCACAGCCTTGGAGGGGCCGCAGGCCTCTCTCTGTGATCCAGCCCCCACCACCTCTCCTGCTCCTCTCTCCCTTTGGCTCACTGGCTTCTTTCTGCTTTGGAGAGTGCCTCTGCCTCAGGGCCTTTGCACTGGCTGTACTCCCCGCAGGGGAGACTCCTCCAGAGCTTCTGCCGAGCTTCCTCAGTTGAGGTGTGGTAAAGGTTCAACCAGGGCAGTGGCAGAGGGCAGGGGCAGAATCCTGGGACCTGGCGTCTTAGCTGGCGTCATGATGACCCCCGGGTGCCTGAGTATGCAGTGGGGTGGCCGGGGGAAGCATCACCGAGAAGGGACACAGGTAGGGGTCAGATTTGGAAGACCTCGAGCTGTGCTGGGCGTGGGGAGAGTGGGCCAGCCCGGAAAGGATGCACAAATGCAGGCCCAGTAGGCTCAGGGTCTGGAGCCCAAGCTGCCAAGAGGCAGTGGTCCCGGGGACAGCCCCTGCGGCTCAGCGGCGCCCGCACTCTTGACCCCCAGGCCTGCAGGGAGAAGAGCCAGGCCCTTCAGCAGCAAAATCAGTGGCAGAGGCCATGCCGGGACCCAGTTCAGTGGGAAGCACGAATGGTCTGGCCGGGAATGAGTCCGTGATCGGCCGATCGATAAGCCTACTTAATAATTAACTTTTTAATTCAGTATCAGTTCGGAACAAGTATGGAATCGGTCTCTTGCAGTTATGCCCCTGTCTTCTGTTCTCGGCCCTGTGGTTGTGGAGGCATGTGGCGGGGTCTGTGTCCTGTGCTGTGCAAGCTGGGGACAGATCAGAGACTGGCCTTACCCCCACAGAGCTGGGCTCAGACCCAGGCTACTCAACACACCAGATGGGAGACGTGCCCCTGTCCCTGCGGTCCCACAGGAGGGGGCGCCGGGGCAAGCCCAGGCTGGCTGGCCTCACTGGAGGAGCTGGACGGATGCTCTGGCCGTGGGGCAGCTGGAGCCGGTGGCTCCCAGGTGTCTGGAGAGCAAGGCTTGCACCCTCGCAGCCACCCTAGAGCCCTCGACCCCATGGGCTTCCTGACCGGCTGCTCGGGTGACCGCAGGCATAACCACGGCGCCTTGGGGGCTCACGTGGCTGGCGGTGCCGGGTTCCTGCTTCGGGGTGTGCCAGCGCAGTGTGGTTGGCGGGCGGGCGGCCCTGGCCCTGTGCTGCCCGCAGCGTGTGCTACCGAGCCCCCTGGGGAGGAGGTCTGTCTGCTGCGCCAGCCCCTCCCCACCCAGGTCAGGGAGAGGCAGGGCTCTCAGGAATGAGGCCGGAGACCCCGCCTTGCCTTGGGTGGGCCCAGACCCCTCTGAGATGCCAGTGGAGGTTGTGACTTGTCTTTTCCTGAAACACGACGAGCTTGCTCTTGGGCAGCTCCCAGCATCCTGTCTGCATCCGGGGGACCCTAGGGCCTCCCTTCTACTCCAGACTGCAACTCTGGGCTGAGACCGTGCCCAGGGCGACCAAGCCCTCCGGATGGAAGAAGTGCCGTGGCCCAGGCTCTGGAGCCAGGAACACAGCCTTGGGGGGTGACCACGGGAGTGTCCACAGAGCCAGCGCCCAAGGGAGCTCCTACAGGTGGAGGTAGCAAGGCCCAGAGAGAGGCAGGGCCAACCTGAGGCTACCAGCCAGAGAGGCCACACAGGCCCTGGCCCTGCCAGCTGCCGCCCAGCTGGGCCAGCATTGTTCTTGTCACTGTTCCCTGAACCGTGCAGAGTGACAGCTCCTTACACGGCACTCGCACTGCCTCAGCTGCTGGAGGCTTTGCGAGGCGACGTCGTAGGTTACGGGAAATGTGCTGCTTTCTGTGAGGGACTTTAGCACCTGCAGGTCGCGGTATCCGCGGGAGTCCTGGAACCAGCGCCACCCCTACACCCCCCGCCCCGCAGATCCCAAGGGACGACTGCCGGCCCCTTCCCTGGAGGACCCGCAAGTTCAGGAAGGGGACCCGCAGAGGAGCAGGCGCTCCGGGGTGAGGGGCAGCATGACAGGGGGTCACGGGGCGGGGCCTGGGAGTGTGGCCTTTGAGGCAGCCGGAAGCCGGCTGACTGCCCACTCCCCTCCTCGGACACTGAGGGGAGACAGGGCTGCCTGGGCACTGCCCCATGTCCCATCTCCCACGTGCTCCCCAGCACCGGTGTGAGGGTTGCTACGTGGCAGGAAACAACCCTGCACAAAAGGAAACTGAGGCATAGAGGGGTAGGTGGACCCTGGTGTCCGAGGTCAAACCACAGCCCTCCTGCCTGCACCTGGGGCGCGTGTCCCTAGGGGCTGGAGGTTGGGGAGGCCCTGCTGGCTCCCAGGCACACGAGGGTCAGCCCTCCCCACACCATGCCGCCCACCGCTGGAGAGGCCAGGTCGGGGCCGGGGGGCGAGGCAAAGCCAGGTGATAAAGGAGAAACCTGCTGAAAGCTGGCTGCACAGTCCCACCTGGATGGGGTCCCCAGAGCAGACAAGAGGTGAACAGGCAGCTGCTGTTTCCCGTGTGGGAGGGTGAGAAAGTGCAGGAAGTGGATGGACGGCGACGGCGGCTGCACAGCATCGCCAGTGTGCTCCGTGCTGCTGAGGCGGGCACTTAGAAACAGTTAAAGAAGGGGCCGGCGCTGTGGCGTCGCGGGTCAAGCAGCTGCCTGCAATGCCAGCGTCCCATACGAGCACTGATTCTAACTCTGCCTTTCTTCTTTTTTTAATGTTTATGTATTTATTTGAAAGTGAGAGTTACACAGAGAGAGGAGAGACAGAAAGAGAGGTCTTTCTTCCATCTACTGCTTCATGACCAGCACTGGGCGCAGGCCAAAGCCAGGAGCCAGGGGCTGCTTCCAGGTCTCCCATGTGGGTGCAGGGGCCGAGCACTTGGGCTGTCTCCCACTGCTTTCGCAGGTGCACCAGCAGGGAGCTGGATTGGAAGTGGAGCAGCTGGGACTTGAACCGGTGCCTATGTAGGATGCCGGCACTGCAGGCTTTGGCTCAACCCACTGTGCCACAACACCAGCCCCAACTCTGCCTTTCAAATAGAGAGATAAATAAATAAATCTTAAGAAAGGAGGAAGGAAGGGAGGGGGGAGAGGGAGAAATCTCTGGGTTGAAGCTGGCTCCCCAGATGCCGCAGGGGGAGCCGCCTAGAAGGCATTGCTGTGAGGGCAGCCCTAAGGACGCTGGGCCCTGAGCCAGGTGGGGGGAGTGGGAGTGGGCTGCAAGGGGGCTGTCTCCAGCACCCTCCCGAGCACTGACACCCCAAGGTGACCACAAACGCCCACTGCCTAAGTTTCACAGGGGGCTCTCTTTCCGAGTTCCTGTCTGGGACCACCCTGATCTGTAAAATGGGCACGAGGACCCCCTCTGAGCTGGGCTGTCTGGCGACACTGAGAACGTTTGGTGGGCAAAGCACGAGGTGGGCGCTCTGTCAGCCGGGCGAGGTCAGGGTGGCCAGGGCAGCTTCCTGGACCTGATGGTGTAAAAGCCAGATCAAGGGCCCTGTGAGCTGCCTGTGCAGCCTGTGACCCTACATGGCTGAAGGGGCCCGCTGGGGCGGACTGCCCGTCCCACCAAGACGCCGCCCCAGCAGGCAAGCGGGGAGTCCCTGGCTCAGCAGGGCTGTGGGGCCAGGGCTGTGAGTCTGTAGCCTGGAGGCATGCTTGCCCCACCCCGCCCCGCCCCGCCCCGCCCCATTGCAACCACTGTGGCAGCTCCTTCCTGAGGTCTTCTTCACTTATGTCCCCTGCATTCGTGGCTTGGGTCCCAGCCTTTCTCAAGTCTGGGTCTCTCCCTGCTCCCCACCCTCCAGCCCACTCCCAGACCCTTATCTGGGTCCACCCCGCACAACTGCTGGGAGCCCGTCCCCATGACAACGGGGCAGATGGCGGCTGCGATTAGATGCTCTCCCTCCCGCCCCGCTCAATCCGTCTTTGAAATTAAATCAGCTGCGATAACATCGACTGGCCAGAGGGAGGGAGAGTGGAGGGAGGCCCTGCCCCACCCACCCCAGGCACCCCCCTCCCCGTGCAGGGGGAGAGGACCAAGGGACAGAGTCATCTCCCAGGACAGCAGGGTGACCTTGGCAGGGTCTAGCACCGCCGAGCCTCAGTTTCCCCATCTGTAAAATGGGGGCAAACAGAAATGCCCCTTTTTGGAGTTGGTGGGAGCCTTGGAGTTGAACATACAGGCCACGCCCCTCACAGAGACCTGATGCCATTAGGTTGAGGACCTGTAGCTGCCCGCCCAAGTCTTCACAGAAGCCTGGCACAGCATGTCAGGAGAGTCGGCACAGGTGCCAGACCCGGCCCCCACCGGCCCTGTAAACCCCACAGCTGAGGTTCATCCCCCTCTGGCCATGGCAACTTGGCTTGTGTCGTTGAATCTGCCTGCCTGACTGAATCCCTTCAGTCAGGGCCCTCACAGGATGAGGGCAGCCAGCAACGGAGGGTGGAGGAGGCAGCCACTGCCCAGGTCTGAGGTAGGCCACAGTGAGAGGCAAAGCGAGCCGGGATCAGAGGGAAGTGGGGAAGAGGGCAGTGCCAAGGTCCTGGGGCAGGAACATGCTGGGTGTATGCGCAGGACAGTAGGAGGCTGGGGGTGCCGCCTGTGCACCTCTGTGAGGACCCTGGATTTCACCGAGTGAGGTTGTCACACAGGATCCCTCTGGCTGCTGGGGTGATGTAGGGGGCAAAGAGGGAAGGAAGGAGGCTGGTACGAGCTACAGGTGAGCGCCGACGGGGACGTGCACCGGGAGGCAGCAGTGGGTGGGCAGCTACATTCTGCAGATGGAGCCTCACCCAGGACAAGACACGGAGCAGAGGCGTTGGCGCTGAACTGAACAGGCAGGAGGAGTAGGCAGCATGGCCCAGCAGCAGGAGCTAGAGGAAGTGTCGCAGAAAGGGTCCATGCTGGGGGGGAGGGAAGGACGGGTGAAGGATCCTGGGAGCCAGCACTTGGCCTTCCTCACAGTGTGCAGCCCCAGCTGGGCGCTCCCGAGCAAGCCCCTCCACTCTCAGGCCTCGGTCTCTCCACCTGTGAAATGGGGCTAAGCGTGGACTTGGGAGTCGGCTAGAGACATGTTTTGGGCTCGGCTGGGCTGCTAGCTGCCACAGGAGTTGGAGCAGGGGGTGGCATGGGAGGGAGAGGACAGCCACTCCACATGTGAGGCTCAGCTGGAAGGAGGGAGCACGGGCAGACGGTGGCCCCAGCCCCGGGGACCCCAGGGCCTCGCAAGCACCCAGATTGCCACCGTGTGCCCAGCCCACAGCGTGTGGCCGCCTGGGCTGCAGGCTTGTAATTCGATTTGCCCAGCAGCTGCCTGTGCTAAGCAGGCCCACTTGACGCAGCCACGGCTGGCCAGTAATTGGTGAAATTAGCAGGTCGGCAGGGACAGAGGTCAGGTGGTTAATGCTGTAGTGGGGACTTTGATGAAGTTAGTCCCAGGGCAGGACTGGGAGCTGGGGTTCGACCTTCTGTGCGTCACAGGACTCCCTTACTCGGGGTAACATGGTTAGGGGCCTCCAGCTGCTGGCTGTCCCAGGGAGCCCGAGCTCAGGCCGAGCCCTGCGATGCAGCTGCAGCAGCCAGGTCGCCTGCTGTGCCCTATTGGCCTGGAGCAAGCCCCAGAGGGGCCCCCGCAAGCCCCTTGGCTTCCTGGAAGAGGCCTCAGTGGGTTCCTCTTGGAGGAGAGCACCCTGCCCACCTCTCAGGAGGGACCCGCACACCCCACACCCACAGGTGCCCCTTGCCCCGGCCGAGCTCCTGGAAACCCACACCAGTTCTTTCTGGCTCCTTCCTGTGTTCAGCCAGGTCCTACCCTGCCCTCTAGGTCCGCAGCCACCTAGGGGCTTCTCAGAGAAACTCCAGGAGTTCTCTGAGCATGCCCCGTGGTCCTGCTGTCCCCTGGCACGGTGTCCTCCTACTCCCCTCTTGTCACATCACTTGTCAGACACCTGCTGGAGGCCAGGCACTGGGCTGGGAATCGGGAGGCAGAGGTGAGCAGAATCCAATCCAGTCCTGGTCGCTGACACCTTCCCTGGCCACGCCAATGCGTCCCTCTCCCAGCCTGGGAGCGAGACCCTGTTACCCACCAACCTTGAACCCTGAAACCGGGGGACCACCTCCTTTTCTGGCTCCTGCTGTAGCCCCTGAGGAAGATGGCACTCAAGCACACAGGTGCCTTCATCATCATCATCATCATTTTCAAAGCGGGTCCTTTGGAATTCACTTCTGGGATGAAAGTCTGTGTCAGCCATGTGACAGATGTATGACCCTCCCCTCTCTGCATCTCACTCTCCTTTTGTATAAGCTGGGGCTGAGGACCCTTCTCTGGGAGAGTCGTGGGCGCTCTGCGGACAGCAGCTGTTCACTTGCAGGCCTCCCCGTTGTTCCTGCCTTTGGGCCTTTGCACCTGCTCTTTCCTGCTCTTCCCGAGACAGCTTTATGGTCTAAGGTCTCACTGTCATTCCAGTTCCCGAGAGGTGCCACCTCCTAAGAAGGGCTGCCGCAGCAGGTGCCACGGCTCACTAGGCTAATCCTCCGCCTGTGGCGTCGGTACCCCGGGTTCTAGTCCCGGTTGGGGCGCCGGTTCTGTCCTGGCTGCTCCTCTTGCAATCCAGCTCTCTGTTGTGGCCCAGGAAGGCAGTGGAGGATGGCTTGGGTGCTTGGGCCCTGCACCGGCATGGGAGACCAGGAGAAGCACCTGGCTCCTGGCTTTGGATTGGTGCAGTACGCCGGCCATAGCGGCCATTTGGAGGGTGAACCAACAGAAGGAAGACCTTTCTCTCTAGCTCTGCCTGTCAAAAAAAAAAAAAAAAAAAAAAAAAAAGGGCCACCTGAATCAAGGTCCTACCCCTCCCCGCAAGCCACCCTCCTGGGCACAGTGCCCACCTGCATTCTCCCTGGCGCTCAGTGCCCCCAGGGCCCATGCTCTGCACACCTGTTCTTCACCTGGCTCTTGGGGAGAGTATTAGCTCCACATCTGCCCAGCGCCTGCAGCTGCACCCGGCACCCCGTAGGCACTCCACCAGTCTGGCCTGACGTACAAAGAATTGAAAGTGCTTGATAACATCTGTCAGTTTGAGGTTGATTCAAAATAGCACTTTACTTTAAAAATGTAGATTTCAGGGCTGGCTTTGTGGCACAGCAGGTTAAGCCGCTGGTGATGACACCACCATCCCATATCAGAGTCCCAGCCACTCCACTTCTGATCCAGCCATCTGCTAATGTGCCTGGGAAGGCAGCAGAAGATGGCTCAAGTGCTTGGGCCCTTACATGGGAGACTAGGATGGAGTTCATGACTCCTGGCTTCAGCCTGGCCCAGTCCCAGCCATTGAGGCCATTTGGAAAGTAACCAGCAGGAGGAATATAGATTGCTTGCTTGCTTGTTCTCTTTTTCTCTCTTTCTGTCCCTCCCTCCTCCCGGCCTCCACCCACCCATCCCACCCCACCTCCCATCACCATGCTTTTCAAATAAGTAAATCTTTTTTTTTTTTTAAATACACATTTCTGGGGCTGATGCTGTGGCATAGCAGGTAAAGCCACCGCCTGCCATGCTGGCATCCCATATGGGCACCGGTTCAAGACCTGGATGCTCTACTTCCGATCCAGCTCTCTGCTCTGGCCTGGGAAAGCAGTAGAAGATGGCCCAAGTCCTTGGGCCCCTGCTCCCATGTGGGAGACCTGGAAGAAGCTCCTGGCTCCTGGCTTCGGATTGGCCCAGCTCCAGCCATTGTGGCCACTTGGGGAGTGAACCAGTGGATGGAAGACTGACTCTCTGTCTCTTTCTCTCTCTCTGTAACTCTGCCTTTGCAATACATAAATAAATCTTTTTTAAAAATTACACATTTCTGAAAGAATAGCCCTCAGTGGGCCTCAGGTCACCAGGACAGGTAGCCCTCCTTCTGTGGCATTGTCAACTCCTGTGACAGGGAGCTCACTCCCCTTGCCTCTGACTTGTACATCTGCTCCATTCTATTGGGACCTGCTCCCTGTGGTCTCCCTCCCACAGCCTGTGGGTCCCAGTCCTGAAGACGGACAAAATGAATTCATTAGGAGAACGGCATATGCAAAGGCCCTGAGGCTGCCAGGCTTTTGGTGCAGTAGAAGAAAAGAAGGGAGCCAGTGTGGTGGAGCTCAGAGGAGGAGGAGGAGGACAGAGGCCAGGCCCCCACGGCCTCAGGGTGAGGCTGGGGTGTGAATTATTCATGCGTAGAGCAGAGGGAGCTATGAGAGGTTTAAGGCAAGGCAGGAGGTGGGATGTGCCTTGGAATTGGCTTGGCTGCCACGTGAAGAATGCCGGCGCGGGGTGGGGGGGGGGGTGGCGATGACTTGAGGGTTGGAGCAGGAAGGCCCAAGGGAATGGCGGTGGCCAGCACTAGAGAGAGATGGTGGGAGTGGGACACGGGGCTGGACTTGAAGTAGACTGGGACAGGGTGACTGTCACATTATCAACCAGGATGGGAGGACGCACGAGATTACAAGACCCCTGCAGCCCCAGTGTGCATCCACCACACCCCACGCCAGCCCACCCCCTACACAGCTGGCCGAAGGGTGCAGTGAACACACTGGGCACTTTATTGGCCATGAGCCTGTGTGTGGGCCTGGAGCGGCGCTGGCGGCGGGTGGGTGGGCGGCCAGCGCTCACTTGCCGTCTACACGCTTGAGCTGCTCCTTGCCGTTGACCGTGACCGACCTGAGCTGCCCGTCCTCCTCCACCTCCACACGCTCCTGCCCGTTCTCCACAATGCGCTTAGTGGTGACCTTGTGGCCGTTGATCATCTCCGTGGACGACATGACCGACTTGAAGCCCGAGCTGCCGGAGCCGGAGCCCCCGAAGGAGGTGGACGAGAAGGTGGTGCGGCTGCCCCCGCTGCGACCCAGGGCGTCGAAGGACGAGAAGGCCTCCATGAAGGCGGGGAACTCGCCGAAGCCCGCCGAGAAGGCGCCTCGCAGGCCATGGCCGCGGCCGCCTCGCTCGCTGCCGAACGGGTTGTCCCAGAAGTCAAAGGAGAAGGGGTCCAGGCCGCCGAAAAACTCACGGAAGATGTCCTCGGGGTTGCGGAAGGTGTAGCCCGTGTCGAAGGGGCTGCTGTAGGGGGTGCTGGCGCCGCCGCCGCCGGCCCGCCAGCTGTCGCAGCCCGCGCGGTCATACACGGAGCGCTTCTTGGAGTCGGACAGCACCTCATAGGCCTCGGACACCTGCTTGAACTTCTTCTCGGCCTCCTCCTTGTTGTCGGGGTTCTTGTCCGGGTGCCAGCGCAAGGCCAGCTTGCGGTAGGCCTTCTTGATGTCCTCGGGAGAGGCACTCGCCTGCACGCCCAGCACCTCGTAGTAGTTGGCCATGCCCAGGGGCTGTGCCAGGAGCCGGAGCCAGCGGTCTAGACGGTGAAATGGGCCCCACCCCAGGGGTCAGGGTGGACACGGCTGGTGGGGGTCCCTGCAGCAGCTGCCTTTACCTTTTCATAGTACCCACTCTCAGGGACAGGTGGGGCCTCCGCTGAGAGGGGTGGGGGAGGGGAGGGACTCTGCCGCTGTGGGGCCAGGCCAGGTGGACCCCCTTCCAGGGCTGGGGCCTAGGCCCTTTATGACATCAGCTCCCGGGCGTGGCCCATCCCCATCCCCCAGCTCCAGAGCAGGCCAAGCCTAGCAAACTGGCCGGCCCAGGCCGACGAGGGAAGCTGCGGGAGTGGGCCCGGAACTGTGGAGCTGGGTCACGTGGGGATGACTGGCCAGGTTCCTGGGAGCCGAGGCACAGAGGCAGGGTCAGCCGTGGGGTCTGAGCCCAGGCTGGCGACAGAGGTCAATGGCCGTGGTCAGAGCTGGAGCGAGGGCTCCCTGGAATGTGTCCACATAGCTCAATGGCTGGGATGCCAGGGCGAGGAGCCCCCAGGTAGTGATCAGGCGGCCTGGGGAGTAGGTAGGGGCACCCTGTTATCTTGTCACATTACAAAGATGAGCTTCGCAAAGCCGGGGGCGTGTTTGTTAACATCTGGGCCAGTGCCAAGCACACAGTGAGTATTTGTTGAATGAAGAAGGCTCCGAGACATGGCTGTACCGTGCCCAGGGGCACACATCAAGTCAGGAAGGAAGGGGAGAGTCGAACCTGGAGCTGCTGGAGACGGTAGCCTTGAAGGCTGGTAAGACTGGGAAGCTGGCATGTGCGAGTGTCATGGTTCCACAGTGACCGTCACCTACAGAGACAGGTCCCACCCTGGTCCCCAGAGCCTCTAGTGTTCAGGTTCAGAAGCGTCTTTGCTTGCAATCGAATGAAGGCCGTGGAGATGAGGTCGACGGGGTCAGCCTGTCCCATGCCCCGTGTCCCTGAAAGGGACTCAGAGGAGGGCAAGAGGCAGAGAGTGCAGGGGTGCAGCCGTCGGGACCCTGACGACACGAGGAAGGGCTCTCTGTCTCGTGCGGCCTGTGCAAGCCCTGCTTTTGGACTGCAGGCCTCCAGAACTGGGAGATGCTCTTCTGTTCTTGCAAGCTGTCTGTGTGTGGTATTTCGATACAGCAGCCCTAGAAAACCAGTAAGGCGCGTGAGGTCACCCCATGTTCGCAGGCGTTTGTATTTCATTAATTCTCGCTCCTACTTGGAAATGGCTGGAAACAGTACTGACTTGCATCTGTTTCTACCTTCACCTCACGCCCTCCTGTTAAGACGGAAGCGTGCTAAACCTCCAGTCACGGGCCAATGCAGAACCCGCACCCTCGGGTCACAGAGGCTTAACTGAGACAGCTTCCTCCTCCCCCCTCCTTCCTCCCTACTTTCCTTCCTCCTTCCCCTTCTCCCCCCACCCCTTTTTTAAGGTGTATTTATTTAACTGAATTACAGAGAAGGAGAGATACACGGAGAGAGAGATCTTCCATCAGCTGGTTTACCCCCTAAATGGCTGCAGCAGACAGAGCTGGGCCAAGGCAAAGCCAGGAACCAGGAGTGTCATCCAGATCTCTCACGTGGATGGCAGGGGCCCCAGCACTCGGGCCATCCTCTGCTGCTTTCCCAGGTGCATTAACAGTGAGCTGGATCAGACGTGGAGCAGCCAAGACTCGAACCGGCGCCCACCTGGGATGCCAGCATCACAGGCAGCAGCTTAACCTGCTATCCCACAATGCCAGCCCCTCTACTTGCTTTTTCTAGTCTTTCCGTGGGTCAGTCTCTCTCTTTTCTTCCAGTGCTCATAGGTGGCGTGGTCCAGGCACAAGCATGTTCTGATGAGTCCCAAATGCCAGGAGGGATGGTAACATGGTCTGGAGACGCTTGGCAAACCCAAGCTCAAGTGATGAACAGTTGTCACTGCCTGTGTGTCCCCAAGAGCGTGTCTCACCGTACACCTTCCACATTCTCAGCCATCCACGTGTGCTCATGCATGGTGCTGGCAGAGGGACAGCGGAATAACGATGCTGGGCAGTCGCAGATCGAAGCATTATGGTGTTTCTGTCACTGTAGCAGAAAACTGTTTTGGGGCCAGAGTTGTAGCATAGTGGGTTAAGTCTTCACCTGCAGTGCCGGCATCCCACATGGGCACTGGGTCGTGTCCTGGCTGCTTCACTCTTTTTTTTTTTTTTTTTTTTTTTTACAGGCAGAGTTAGAGAGAGAGAGAAAGGTCTTCCTTTTTCCATTGGTTCACTCCCCAAGTGGCCGCTATGGCTGGCGCATTGCGGGCGCGTTACAACTGGCGCGCTACACCGATCCGAAGCCAGGAGCCAGGTGCCTCCTCCTGGTCTCCCATGCAGGAGCAGGGCCCAAGGATTTGGGCCATCCTCCACTGCACTCCCAGGCCACAGCAGAGAGCTGGACTGGAAGAGGAACAACCGGAACAGAATCCGGTGCCCCGACCGGGACTAGAGCCCGGTGTGCCGGCGCTGCAGGCGGAGGATTAGCCTAGTGAGCCGTGGCGCCGGCCCCAGCTGCTTCACTTCTGATCCAGCTCCTTGCTTATGTGCCTGGGAAAGCAGCAGCAGATGGCTCAAGAGCTTGGGGCCCTGCACTCATGCAGCAGACCTGGATGGAATTCCAAGCTCCTGGCTCAGCGTGGCCCAGCCCTGGCCTTTGAAGTCATTTAGAGGGGTGAACTAGCAGATGGAAAATCCTCTCTCTCCCTCCCTCCCTGCTCCCTCCCTCCCTCCCTCCCTCTCTCCCTCCCTCCCTGCTCCCTCCCTCCCTCCCTCTCTCCCTCCCTCCCTGCTCCCTCCCTCTCTCCCTCCCTGCTCCCTCCCTCCCTGCTCCCTCCCTCCCTCCCTCCCTCCCTCTCTCCCTCCCTGCTCCCTCCCTCCCTGCTCCCTCCCTCCCTCTCTCCCTCCCTCCCTGCTCCCTCCCTCTCTCCCTCCCTCCCTGCTCCCTCTCTCTCTCTCCCTCCCTCCCTCTCTCTCTCCCTCCCTCCCTGCTCCCTCCCTCCCTGCTCCCTCTCTCCCTCCCTCCCTGCTCCCTCCCTCCCTCCCTCTCTCCCTCCCTCCCTCCCTCCCTCCCTGCTCCCTCCCTCCCTGCTCCCTCCCTCCCTGCTCCCTCCCACCCCACCTGTAACTCCGCCTTTCAGACGTAAGCGAATCTTGAAAAAAGACAACTTGTTCTCCTTCACAGGCATGTCCATTAGAAGAGCTACAGGAAGATGCTCAGCCCACACAGCTCTCCACGATGACGGTAGAGAGGGCCTGGTGGCGGCTAAGGCGTCACCACAGCTGCAGAGGTGTGTGGCAGTGTTAGAGTGAAGGCGGTGGTGACAGTGGCGCTTATAATGGTGAGGGTGATACCAGCGGTGACAGTGGGGGTGGTTGCCATGGAGACGGTGAGTGGCAGTGGTGGTGTTCAGAGGGACGCTGGCCATGGTAGAGGGGCTGTTGTCAGGGCGCAGGAATGGTGGGGAGGGGTGGGGGTGGCGACCTGGGTGCTGCTGGTGACGGTGATGAAGGTGGTGGAAATGTAGGCGTTGTAGTTAGAACCTGTTCTCCACATCTCTGTGCCTCCCAGCCTTCAGTCCTTGCCCCCTCTACTCACCAGCACCCGAGAGTGAGCTGCTGGATCTCGCCTGCTCAGGTCTCCTCATTCTGGGTCCCAGGCTACAGGGGAAGCTCTGAGGCCCTAAGACGCCCATTCTCATGGCAGAGCAGCTGCAAGTGAGAGCTGCTGGGACTTTGGGATGCCTCCTACAGCCTCTGTCAAGGCCAGGGTTCTTGGGAGGGGGAAGGCAATCCTTCTGGAAAGTTCTGTGTGGTTTTCTTACCGCGTAGAAGGAGTTAGAGATTCTACAACACAGGGCAGGTGGTGCTGCTGGGGTGTCCAGGTGGGAGTAATGAGGGTCCTGGCAGAAGCAGATGGTGCCGACGGTGGTTGTGGTAGTGGTGGGGTGGGCAGCTGATCGTGTGGTGAATGGAGGAGGGTTGTGAGCATGACTGGGGGAGGATGCTGAGTGGCGTGGACAAGAACACGTGGCTGGAAGGAATGGAGGTGACGATGCGGACTTTCTGTTAGCTCTGCAGTCTCCTTGCTGCCTGGAGAACTCTGGAGGGTTTTCCGGAATCCATTTGCCTGGCTCCAGGTTAGGGCCTGCCAGTGTATGAGACTTGGAAAGTGAAGAGGGAGGCTTGCTTCAGCTGCAGACTGAGTCCTCAGGGGCAGCTCCCAGAATGCCATGGGGTTTCCGCTTCCGTCCCAGCAAGCTCTGGAGAGCACTGGCTTTGAGGCTGCAGGCAGAGCCCGTCAACAGCTCCTTGCTTCCTGGCCTTTCATCTCCCACATCATCCAGTGGCCACGCAGGCTCGCGTTAAGCGTCCACCTGCGTGTGACCCAGGCAGCAAGCGTGCACGCACGGTGGCAACAGTGCTCAGATGCACGGGTGGTCTGAGGCAGGCATGGTAACAATGGCACTGGTTCTGGTGCCACGTGGCGTTGGATGTGTCGGGGCGGTGATGGCCGTGGTGGTAGGGGTTTAGTTAGGGGCTCTGCTGGATCTGACTGAGGTCCACAGAGCAGTAGCAGTGGGTGGTGCTGGGACTGTGGTGGGGCAGGGACCCAGGTTGGATTGGAGACGGTGAGTGGTCGTGACGGTGCTGCTGGTGGTGTGGTGATGATGGCACGGCAGTGACATGACCTGGCTGGCGTGGGGACGGTCCTGGTGATGACAGTGGTGATGTAGTGAGAATGGAGCGGTGGCCGTGGTGGAGGAAAGCATGAAGGGTGTTGATGGCACTGGTGACAATGGCGTAGCTAAGGGTGACGTCTAAGTTGCTGTGATGATGTCCTCAGGACAGGGGTGTGGGTTGTTACAAGGAGCCTAGGGCAACAAGGTGAGCAAAAATTCTGTGTCCGTGCCCCCCACCCCACCCCGGATCCAGGCTCCCATTGCCGCCTTGCTGGAGACACTGGTAGAGTTCTTCTGGCTTTGCTGCTTCCTGAGCACCTGGGGCGCTCCTTGCCCTGCACTGACCCTGGTTCCCATGCTCAGCCGGAGCCACCCCCAGCCCCTGGAGTGGAACTGTAGGAGTCAGCTGCGTTGGAGACGCAGCCAGAGACCCCCTCACTCTCCCCGAAGCCAAGGGCTGTCCCAGGGCTCAGAGAAGAGACTCCCAAGTAGGACACATGTGGAGGCAGGGCGTAGCTCCTCCCTGTCAAGGGTGCTCTGAGGGTGGAGACCCCAGGGGGAGGGGGTAAACTCCCCATAAAGGAAGGTGTGGAACTTGGAACTGGGTAGCCACTTGGTGGCAGCATGCAGAGGTGAGGTCCCTTCTATGAAGGGTTCAGACCCACGTCCTTGAAACCCTCAAGTTTTGGGGGATCTTCTGAGTTCCCCCTGCAGGGCCTGCATGGAGGAGCAGAGGGGAATAGGTATGAGCTTCACCCCAGGCCTTGAACCCTCACCTCTCACTGGCTGTAGGGTTGCTCACCCCTCTGAGCCCCTCTGTCTTCACTCACCCGTAGGGTGGCGAAACCTTTGCCTCCGGGAACTTCCTCCTGGCTGGGGAGCCAGCCCAGCCTCCCTGGCTTCTGGCCTCTGATGTCCCCTGTCTCTCATCTCAGGCTCGCCCTAGAGACGCCTGAGTCATGACCTGAGAAGAGAAAGGAGACCTGAGGTGACCAGGTGATCACAGGTGGAATCTGACCCAGTGTGCGGGAGGCCCAGAGAGGGCAGAGCACCCCCAAGGTCACACAGCAGTTCCAGGCAGGCCTCCCAGGGCGGCTGATGGAGGCTGATTAGTATTCTGAACAGCCAGAGGCCCCTCTCTGTCTCTGTAATTAATGGAGTGGCTTTTTAAAAGGATTCTAATCAGCCCAGATCCTATCTGCTTATCACTAGCGGTCCTAATTAGATGATCTGGGCAGTCACTCGGCTAATTCCCTCCAGCCCCCTGCAGCCCTGTCCGGCCTGGGGCAGCCACCCCACCCCCCAGGCCACCCTGCCCGGCCAGATGGACAGTTCGGGACTTGCTCTTCCCTTCGGGGCCATGGTGCTCTAACCGCATTAGCTGCAGGATGGATGGGTGACAGCCGTGGATGGATGGGCCACTGGATGGACAGAGTGGCAGGTGAGTGAAGGGGCTGAAGGTGGACAGCTCTGAGGGTGAGTGGGCGGATGGACAGACAGGCAGATGAGCAGATTACACAGCGGTTAAGGGATCATCCCATCCATTCAGACAACCCGAGGGCCCAGGTTCAAATCCCGGCTCTGCCACTTCTGAGCTGTGTGTTCTTGGAGAAGTCACTTGTCCTTGCCTTGCCTCAGTTTTCTCATGTCATCTGCAAAATGAGGGTAATGATTGATCTGCCTCACAGGCTCGATATGCAGACAGCTTAGAACAGAGAAAGAGCTGTGTGGACAGACAGACGAGAGGGCAGACTGACGAGTGAGTGGCAGGCGTAGTAGAAGGGTGGGTGGCCAAGCAGGATGCTCCACTTGCAGGGAGGGACTGACTGCCCAGTGCCAGACAGGGAGGGGTGGGCAGCAGGGGCAGCTTCTCGCCTTCTCCAGAGGTGATGGGATGACGTCACTCAGTCCCCAACACACACATGGTGCCAACCTTTGGGGACACGTCAGGCCCAGGCTTCCCAGCCAGGGGTGATGGGTCCTGCCTGGGCCCCGGATCCTTTCCCAAGAGCCCCCGCCCAGGTGCACCCTGAAGGTGGAGGCCCATGGGTGGCTCAGACCTGCCTGTGCATAGGCATCATCTTTGGGGGCCTCCGGCCTGCTAGGGGCTACCTGCTCCTCCAGCGTCCTAGCCCCTCTGCCTGGAGCAGCCCTGGGCAAGGCTGCTGTGATCCTGGGTTCTGACATTGTGCTGAGCCTCGAGAAGGAAGCAGCCCCTACAGCCTCCCCACACACCTGGGGAGCTCTGTAGCTTCTGGGGTGGGGGGTCTCCTGGGTCCTTCTGGGAGGAGTTTAGAGTAAACAAACCTGAAGTGTCTTCCAGAGCCAAGGCCTGCTTGCATGTGCACATGTCCACAGCAGAGATGTCCACCCAGTCTCCCATCTTCATATCCACATCCATCCATCCACTCCTCCATCCATCCATCCCTCCATTCATCCACCCACTCATCTACTAACTCACCCA